>NC_090302.1:26203409-26506439 GCF_039906515.1 Pseudorca crassidens | reverse complement strand
AAAAAAAAAAAAAAAAAAAAAAAAAACAAAACCTATAATAGATATACACACAAACCAAAAATCTATAATAGATATACACACACACACAAAAAGGACTCCAAACACAACACTAAAGACAGTCAACAAATCACAAGAGAAGAGGACAAAAGAAGAAGAAAGGGAGAAAAAAAGATCTACAAAAACAAATCCAAAACAATTAACATAATGGCAATAAGAACATACATATCGACAATTACTTTAAATGTATCTGGACTAAATGCTCAAATCAAAAGACATAGAGTGGCTGAATGGGTACAAAAACAAGTCCTGTATATATACTGCCACCAAGAGACTTACCTCAGATCTAGAGACACACACAGACTGAAAGGGAGGGGATGAAAAAGGTATTCCATGCACATGGAAATCAAAAGAAAGCCCGAGTAGCAATACTTATATCAGAGTAAAATCATGCTCTGTTCTGCATCACCCTTCTCTTTTCTAGTATAAAATGAGGGTAGGACAACAGGCTATGGAGTCAGGTGGACCTGGGTTTAAGTCCCTTCCTGTCCACTGATTAGATGTGAACTTGAGCAAGTGACATAATCTCCCCGTGCCTCATCTTCCTCATCTGTAAAATTGGAAGAAGAATAATACCCACATCATAGTTTATAAAGCACCAGCCCAGGGCCTATAATATAAAGAGACACAATTTTTCATCATTGTTTTTACTTCTGGACCAAGATGTACACCTTGACTTTCTTCTTTTAATGATAGTTCCCTCCTCACCTCCTGTGATTAAGATGGAATTTTTATTCCTCATGGTTTGGATGAGACTCGGCCTGGGAACTGGCCATCAGCTCAATTTTGGGGTTACTGGTTCCTCCAGTGAAGATCCCCAGACTCTCTCAAGTTCTCAGGTAGAACTCTGAGCACCTGCCCAGCAGTGCCTGAGATACACAGCCTCGTTCCTTTCTCTGAGCCCCTTGCTACTGCAGAAAAGTTAGAGCTTAAACTATGCTAGCCACTCCGATTTTTGCACACACCTGGATAAGCATTAAATTCATGGTGTCAGAAAACAAGCATGAAACACCCACTGAAGCCTCCTTACTTTTTTATACTCTTGCTTTTCATGTGCTTTGAGTTGCCAAAGGACCTTTTTGTGAAGTTAAAAAAAAAAAAAGTAACGCTAGAATAGTTTGCTCTTGGAAAGAGCTTCTTACGAAAGCTGCAAGCTTTTTGGGGGCTGAAAGACAGAGCAATTGGAAACTCCAAGTGTGACCTCTGGCCCCATCATTTAAGGCTGAATTCTCCTCTCTGAAACACAGTGATGGTCTCCATTGCATAATTTAGACTCCTGGCATGCACTTAAGTCCTATTCATGTGAAGAGTAGCTCAGCTTACAGCAAAGGTAGAATATGCAGTAGGCTCTGTGGTGTTGTTAGAACAGGGTTGATGAGAGAGAATTTTTCTGCAAATCCTCTATCCATTATGACACCAGCCTGGCACTTGGGAGTGGGAGGACGACGGTGATTAGGACTACATAGGGTGAGCATAGATGTGTTAACAGTCTATGCAAGTCTCATTTCCCAGATATACGACTGAGAAATGGATCACATCTTACACTAAAATTTTTTACTGCTTTTGAGCAACTTGCCAGGAGCTATTCAAAAGACAGTGACTGTATTAGGATTAAGGGTCTCCAAGACTGAGGAGAACGGGCTCAGGCACGGATTACATCAGCAATTCTGAGAAAATGATTTTCACTTTTTGTGGCCATGTTTGTGTTTATGTCATCGCTGATGCAGGAAACCAACCTTCTCTCTCTCTCTCTCTCTCTCTCTCTCTCTCTCTCTTAAACTAGTTTTGGTTGTTTGCCCATCAGATTATACACTCACTGAGACTCTACATGCTACAACTTAACTTGGCTGCAAAGATAGCAAAATACAGCATCTTTAAAAATCTGCTGATCTTGAATTGCATAATGTCTGTGGCTTCCCAAAGTCTTTTCCCATCTTCAGCCTGACACAACCAGACCATTGAGTCCTCAGTAGGTGAAATATATATATGGTCTCTGAGAAAGAAAACAAGGCCCATCCCATGGCTACTTCTCTCTTCCCTCTGCTTTTGCTCCATGGATGACTTCCTTCCTTTATTTATTTATTCAGTGGTTTCAAATTTCATTTCAACAAATAAATTCATTCCAATATTCCCATGGTTTCAGCCATGCTAATGGCAGCCCGGCTCCCTCTTCTGACCTCCAAAAGTGTATCACTATCTGCTGAACGCACATCTCTACTTGGTTGTCTTACAAGCACCCCAAGGTTCATATTTAACTCATCCTCTTCCCTCCTCCTCTTCCTGAATTTCTAACTGATGGAATGCTATCAGCACATTTTGCCCAAGCCAGGAAAACAGAGGTAATGATTGATTCGCCAGCTCCATCACTCAACTTATACAATTGCTTAATAAACCTTACTCATTCTGCCTGTTAATATCTCTTAATCCTATTTTTTTTTTCCTATTGTCACCTTAGCTCAAGCCAGTATCGTGTCTTAACCTGGATCACTGTATCAGCCTCCGATCAGTTCTCCCTGCCTTGATTCTTGTCCACTTCCAATGATTTCATGCAAGTAAGAGTGATCTTTCTGACATGTGATTGTGTCTGATTGTGTCACTCACTGCGAAAATCCTTCAGTGGCTCTCCATGGCCCTCAGTCCAAGCTCCTTTGGCTTAAAAAGCTTTCCATAATCTGACCCTTTTATACCCTTTTATACGCTCTATCTTTCATCACCGTCTGCCCACTTTCACTCTCTAACTCACTCTCTCGCTCCATGCGTACGTGCATGGCACTCTCGCTTCTGAAACTACCCTCCTCTTCTCCATCTATTTCTTTCTCTTTATCCAGCACTGAGCTGGTGGAATATCCTCCAGGGAGACTTCTAGGATTACTTTCCTCCCTGATTAGACTGTGGCCTCCTTAAAGACAGGGCCCATGTCTTCCTCATTTTGGAATCTGCAGTTCCTAGCAGAGGGCCTCTCACACGGTTCTCAATCAAAGTTCAAAGACTGAATGAGAAACTTGATCTCAAGGTACTACAGTTGGAAGGGCAGCCCTAAGGGCTGCTCACCAACTTGCTCAAAGTCTTCGTGAAAAAATAACTGCTTGTGTCCTCCTGGGTTCTCCCAGCATCCAGGAGAGGGTATGCAATTAGATCCCTATCAATTAGAGGCTGTGAGGCACGCAAACCTCCTTCACCCTTCTGAAAACTCTCAATGGCTCTGTTTCACTTTGCAGGTGGGATAATCGAGGCAAGAAGGTTGGTAGCAAGACAAAACTACCACTGAGTCTTGAGCAAGTCTGTCTTCATATGTTATCAACTGAAACCTAATGGGAATACAGGAACCAGCACTTGATTTATTTTGAAAGAGAAAATGCCAGTATATTTTTATCAGAATTCGGGAAGGACAGACAAGCAAAATGCAGAAAGCTAACGCCAATCCCAAACGAGAATAGAAATTAAAAGACTCATAATAAAGTTACTATTAATAAAAACATCTCACATTTATCTCATTTAATACTCACACTAACCCTATCAGGTAAGTACTACTTCGATCTCCATTTGTCATAGGAAGAAACTGAAGCTCAGAGATGCTCAACACCTTGCCCAGGGCCACACACACGAGCAGCAGGATCAACATTTGAACAAAGGTCTTCCTGATTTCACAGTCTGTATTCTCCATCATTGACCTCTGTTGCCTCTCCAAAAAAATATTTTATATGTTCATTATCCTGTGATAAACCATAATGGAAAAGAATATTAAAAAGAATATGTATAGGGCTTCTCTGGTGGCGCAGTGGATGAGAGTCCGCCTGCCGATGCAGGGGACACGGGTTCGTGCCCCGGTCCAGGAAGATCCCACATGCCGCGGAGCGCCTGGGCCCGTGAGCCACGGCCGCTGAGCCTGTGCGTCCGGAGCCTGTGCTCTGCAGCGGGAGAGGCCACAACAGTGAGAGGCCCGTGTACCACAAAAAAAAAAAAAAAAAAAAAAGAATATGTATATATGTATGTGTGTGTGTGTGTGTATATATATATATATATATATATATATATACACAAACTGAATCACTTTGCTATACACCTGAAACTAATACAACATTGTAAATCAACTACATATGTCAATAAAAATTTTTTTTAATTCAGAATGATTTTTCCTTTACATGTAGCCAGTGCAATATATAACAACTATCTAATGAATGAAAATGAGTGAGTGAAAAATCCATCTAGAATTCTCTGCTGATTCACGTTCAGATTTCTTCTGTTCACAGAACAGATTCCCCAGGGATCCCCGGGTCAAACTGAACAGCATCTCTTGAAATTTTTTTAAGAAAAACCTAACCTTTGCCCATATTGGACACGAACGTGATGCAAATACATTGTATTTCTTGGTTCTGCAAACCTCTGAGGCAGTGCAGTTCAACAGAACTCTCTGTGATTATGGAAAAGCTATAGAACTGCACCGTCCAGTACGGAATAGCCACATGTGGTTGTCCAGGACATGAAACGTCACTAGTGTGATTGAGGAACTTAATTCCAAATTTGATTTAATTTTAATTAATTTACATTTAAACAGCCATATGGGACCATTAGATAGCAAAGAAGTTTCATTCAACAGTTATTTATTGAGCATCCACTGCATGTCAGGCACTGAGTTAGATGTTAGTGATAAAGCAAGATGAAAAACAAAGCAATCCCTTGTTTTCATGGAGCTTATAGTCTAATAAAGATGATATCAATCATAAAGAAGATGTGGTACATATACACAATGGAATACTACTCAGCCATAAAAAAGAATGAGAGAGTGCCATTTGCAGCAACATGGATGCAGCTAGAGATTATCATACTAAGTGAAGTAAGTCAGAAAGAGAAAGACAAATAACATATGGTATCACTTATATGTGGAATCTAAAATATGGCACAAATGAACCTATCTACAAAACAGAAACAGACGCATGGACATGGAGAACAGACTGGTGGTTGCCAAAGGGGAGGGGGTTGGGGGAGGGATGGAGTTTGAGGTTGGGGTGAGCAGATGTAAGCTATTACATATAGAATGGATAAACAACAAGGTCCTACTGTATAGCACAGTGAACTGTATTTAATATCCTATTATAAACCATAATGGAAAAGAATATAAAAAAAGAATGTATATATATGTATAACTGAATCATTTTGCTGTACAGCAGAAATTAACACAACATTGTAGATCAACTATACTTCTATAAAAAACTTTTTTAAAAGATAGATATCAAACAAATAATTATACCAATAAAGATAAAATGACATTGGTGGTTATAAAGCCAAGTGTTACAGAGCAAACCTATAGAGTCTATTGAGACCTGGTCTGAGTGGCTTATGGAAGTTTCCTGAAGGAGGAATGTTCAGGTTGAGATCTGAGGGATGGGTACATGTTAACCAGGTGAGACCCTTCCAGGTAGAGGGAATTTTGTGGCAGAAGTCCTGAGACAGGTGGCAGCATGAGCCGTCAGGGGAACTGAGGGGGGGCAGCGGTCTGGAGTGCCAGAGCCTGGTGGGTGGGTGCAGGGAGTGGTGGTGGGGTGGTCCAGGTCACACCCCACCAGGTCTTACGAAGCTGCACTGAAGCTTTTGGTCTTTGTACCAAGAACCATGTGAATATATGGAATTATCTTTGGCTGGGAGGGGGGAAAGGGGGGAGGAGATGACCTCGTCAGGTAACATAATACTGTCTGAGGTGTGGCGATGTGGGAAAGGCTATGTGGATGCAGGGAGGCCTGGAAGGAGTCAGTAGATCAGGGATGGACTCAGTGAACACAGGAGCTCAAGATCCAACGCGAGGGCGTCTATGTCTCTGGATTCACCATGTCACTGCATTCACTGCATTCACTGCCTTCTGTATTTTGCAGCCAGGATGAGGCTGAGAGCCCACAGAGTGGACTCCCAGGGTCAATCCTGCCCCTACTTACTAGCTCTGTGATTTTTCCAAGCTGCTAACCCTCTCTGAGAATATAGTTCCCTCATGTATAAAGTACATCCTGGTGAAGTTGCTGAGAACCGAGGCATAGGGTGTGCGGAAAGTACTCTACAAATTCTCATCCTCGCACCTGTCAGTGTGATTTTTATATCACTCGCCTGGGGATAGGTTCATCGGATATTATGGATGACGGGTTGTCCTTTTCTAGAAAGCCTAGAAGTATCTGAAATGCAAGATAAGCTCTCTCCTATCCAAATTATCATAAGAACTTAATTAGCTGAAGATACAATGGAATGTAAATCAAACATTGAGCATGAGCTATGTAGCAACACTGAGAACTTGTGGGTTACCTTGGACTTTGAATGCCATTCACCTTGGCCTCAATCACCAGCTCTGTTCTTCCACCCTCCTGCCCGCTCCCACTGAATCTATTTGTGTGTGTGTGTGTGTGTGTGTGTGTGTGTGTGTGTTCCCGTGCACAAGCATGCACACTCAAGCACATGATTCAGACCACCAGCTGCCCACTCATTTCAACATGTGTTATTAATGTGATATATGTATATATATCCTTCACTATTAGTTAAAAACAATGATTTTTTTAAAAATCAATGCAGCATATAAACGTGCAATGTTTTGTGCCTACCTTCATGAGGAATATGGTCTTACCTGAAGTGAAACTAAAACCATGAAATAATGCTTTTACATTGGGAAATAACGCTTTACAATGGGAAACAAAACAGAACAAAATAAAACAAGCAAACAAAACACCTCTGTGGAAGGGGCTGCCTCCAGTCTTGGGTGAACATATAACTTACCACCCTTCCCAAGATACTTTTGAGAGTGCAGGGGGGATGCTGTTAATAACTAAGATGGTCACCCAGGGCCAGCCTTCCTGCAGCTACGCGCATGTTGGATCACAGGCCTGGGCAGGAACCCTCCACTGCTTGACCACTTGAGGAACCACTTTTATCCTCTGCCACGGCTGGTACGTCTTACCAGTTCTCACTCGGACATCCCCTCTGCAATCACCTAAAGGTTTGTGTCCCCCCTGCAAATTCATATCTTAAAATCCTAACCCTAATGTGATGGTATTGGGAGGCAGGGCCTTCGGGAGATAATTAGATCGTGATAGTGAAGCCCTCATGCTTGGGATTAGTGTCCTTATAAAAGGGACCCCAGAGAGCTTTGCAGCCCTCTTTCTGCCATTTGAAGACACAACAAGAAGTCTGCAACCTCACCAGAACCCAACCAAGTCCTCACCAGAACCCAACCATGCCAGTATCCTGATCTGGGGCTTCCAGCCTCCACAACTGTGAGAAAGAAGTTTCTATCGTTTATAAGCCATCCAGTCTATGATACTTTGTTAGAACAGTCCAAACCAAGACACCCTCCTTCACCCTACGCTAAGAATCCACCTGCTATGCAAGGGGTGCTGCTCGGCTAAACTGCTTATGGACCACAACTCCTTGGGGTGAACCTTTCATTTCTGTATTATTTTTTAAAATTATTTACTTATTTATTTTATTTTTGGCTGCGTTGGGTCTTCGTTGCTGCACGCGGGCTTTCTCTAGTTGCGGCGAACGGGGCTACTCTTCGTTGCGGTGCGCAGGCTTCTCATTGCGGAGCACGGGCTCTAGGTGCACAGGCTTCAGTAGTTGTGGCACGTGGGCTCAGTAGTCGTGGCTCGCGGGCTCTAAAGCGCAGGCTCAGTAGTTGTGGTGCACGGGCTTAGTTGCTCCACAGCATGTGGGATCTTCCCAGACCAGGGCTCGAACCCATGTCCCCTGAATTGGCAGGAGGATTCTTAACCACTGCGCCACCAGGGAAGTCCCTGGGGGTGAACCTTTTAAAGGTTGCAAGAAAATTTAATAGGCTTACTGAGCCTCTTCTTTTTGCTTTCCTCTCCCTTCCCAAATATCCTTACCCTCTCACTTTTCCTTTCCCTTGGGAGAGTCAGTTCCAGTTTCCCTTCGTGGCTACGCTTTCCAACCAGCCTCTGACAGCTCTCCTTTACGATGCTCTCCACCCAGGGGCAGTCACAGCCTCAGGGGTGGTGGGAAACAAGCTGCACACACACGGCATAATTCAGGATGGTGGGTGTTCAGTACCACCTTCGTGAAATAAGCAATAGTAAGCATAGAGGCAAAAATAAATCTAGGAAGACTTCATGAAGGATGTGAGACTGAACCAGACCTTTAAGGATATGTACAAATGGGAGTGGGGAGGACTCTCCAAGACATATAAATGTACAGGCAAAGGCCAGGAGCGGGAACAGGCGAGAATCACAACTAGAATTACTTGGTTAGAGCCTCTGAGGGTGGTGAGTCCAAACCCCAGCATCAGCTTCACAGCCTATGTTTTCACACTCAGTAACTTACACCTCCTTTCAGGGGTTGTCCACTGATTTCTGGACTCTTAACCTTCCACCTCTGCTTCATGTCCAGAACAACAAGAGAGGCTGAGACACTCTGCAAGTCAAGTTTCCCCAGACAATCCCACAGAAGAATTTCTAGACGAGGAGGTTCCCCTCCGTACCATCTCTGTGATATATGTGGTCATTGTTGGCAAAGAGAGGCCCTCCAGAGATGCTCTGTGAGATGTGAGATGACAGGAAGGGGCTCTGGGAAGAGAAGTATCAATAGAAGAAATGCAGGTGACAAAGGAAGGTAGCTGGAACCTAAAACTAAGTCATGGGGCTACCCCCTTGCCGGGCAGGAGAAAAGGAATTTTAGACTCTCTCAGCCTTCACAACCTGTGCGGTAGGTATTGTTAGTCTCGTGTGATTTGTGAGGAAGTCTCAGAGAAGACAAAAAAAATTGCTCTGAGTCTCACGGCTGAGATGAGGCAGGGGAGGTTTGTGTGAACCTTTCGCATCTTACCCATCTGCTTCTATAATGATGGGTGAAGCTCGGCATGGGGACGGTGTGGAGATCTGGAAGAGGGAAGGGCAGAGGCATCTGTGCCCCTCACCAACTAATGAGAAAGCAGACGGCTGGGGAAGAATCATTTACTCAGATGGGCGTCATCTTCAGGTTCTGTCGGGAAGTAAAGGTTGTTCTGCTTTTGTTCTGCTTTTTTTGTTTGTTTGTTTTTTGTCTTTTGGGAATGAAAACCAAAAGCACCACATATCTTATCAAAATCATACAGCTATTCCTTGTGATAAGAAAACCTATCACACAAAACATTGCTCTATCAAAATGCATTAAAGTAGCAAATTATTTTTATTTTGCCTGAGTATATAAATTACTAAATGTTTCTAGTTTCTCTAGCAAGTGTCATGTGAATGCTATTATCTTGCCCCAGTTCCCTGAGCCTTATATTAGATATTATCTAGCATTCAGGGTGGAAAATCTAAAACAAAAACCTGGGGTCAAACAATACTGCGCTGAAAACCAGCACCTGGCCTGAATGCCCACAATCTCAGGGTTGTTCAGTGATTCTCTTGATGTCTACATTTTTTAAAACAGTTTTGTGGATTTTTATTTGAATTCTGAAATAGCAATAGCAGAGAGGTAAATCTCAAAGGTCTGATGTTGTCTTGGATCCATAGTTTTTCATATTTTCCTTCAACTCTTCAGGTGGATAAAACAATAGCAAACATCTTTTCAAAATCTCACTAAGAGATAATCCCACTGAGTTGGCCACATAGGTGGCTATGGGCAGCGTACACACAAGTCATGCAGCGGTGCTCTCTCTTAATAGAGAGCAACAACTACCAGCCCTCGTGATGAATCTCAAGCCCTCCTCTTCTGATTCCAAGTGGAGGCATCACATTTCGACCATCCAATCCCTGTCTCACTCCTTCTTATAACTAGAAGAGCCTGCAGAGACCATTGCTGGCCTCCTTCGGAGGTATGGGCTGATGCCCAAGGATGCAGAGACTCTGGGTTCTTTCCAGAAGCCCCTGGACTTGGTGGACCAAGCTGTGGACTCATGATTCAAGGGCTTATTCACAGGAGCTGTGCAAAATAAAGAGAGGTCCAGTTCATCCGAAGCTGCCTTAAAGAGCCTACAGAAAAATAAAAATGAAGTCCTCCTGGCCCCCAGGGAGGGGGATAGAAACTGTGTTTGGGGAACAGGGGGCTCTCGATAGGGTACAAGAGCATCTCCTGGGGGTAGAGTGATTTTTATTTGATTCAGACTGGAAATAACAGTTCCTGGCATCATGCAAATGAAAGTACCAAGGAGTCTTTCTTACATGAAAATGTGGCAAGTTGGCTTCTTTTCAGAGTAGCTAAGTAGGAAAATATACAAATTAGGTTAGAGAATGATTGGCTAAATAGAAGAAAAACTATTTGGGTTTCCAAAATTACATGTTTTGAAAAATATTCAGTGTGTCTAAAACATAATGGAGGACCAAAAGTAATGATTTAGCCCTAAATCACCTTAGAGGTAAAAGTAAGTAAAGGTACTTCTGGCTAGTGAGTTTGCATGCGAATATAAGTGTGTGTATCTGTGTGAACATGTATAAACTTTGTCTCCCAACTAGATCGTAAATCTTTTGAAGACAGAGGCTCTTATATCTGGGCTGAGTTGGAATCAAATAAATTTTTATTGATTCATTAAGATCTACTTCTCTCCCAGTCTTTCCTTTCTTTAAAACGGTACTATTTTCCCCGTCTACATATTAGAACTCTAATGAAATACAAACTACTAGAGTACAGAGACCACTTACTTATTCATCTCTTTTGCTTCCCTAATTCCATAACACTAAGCACACCCTCAAATAATCCAGACCTCTCTGTTCTCTCTCTCTCTCTCTCTCTCTCTCGCACACATACACACACATTCAAATCTTTTATAAGGAAGGCTTAGCACAGCTAATCAATACATATTTACAGAAACACTTTTGAATACAGACTACATCCATGAAAGTAATGAGAGCTCAAAGAATTCCCACCAAGAAATGGAATGGTTTGAGTTTCTGATGGTGGATTCCTACATCACGGAAAGTAGTTACGAAAATTGTAATGCAACTGGTCCATTGGAATAAAAAGGGAAATATAATCCATGTTGGCTGTTTTTCTACCTCTAAGTGTATCTATATCTTTTCTTTCTTCCTTTCATATAAACAAACATGCATTGAGCACTTATATATATAAGACACTACTATGTAACAGTGGCTAACAGAAAAGATTTATACAGGTATCTACACTTAACACGTCCAGGAGGAGAGGGATAAAGTAACATGGCTGGCAGAAAGGGCTGGGAGTGTCAAGACCTTAGAACACCTCCAGGTTCTGCCACTTTCGTGCTGTGTGACCTTAGGTAAATCACTTAACAACAATCCTGAGCTTCAGTTTCCTTCTGTGTAAAATAGGCATAACAGGACCCTACAGCATTTTCACAAGACTCGTAGAAAATCATGAAAGTGACTTGCAACCATTAAAGCACATAAAATGTTAACTAAAATATGATTTTGCAGACAATGGCATATCTGCTGCATTCACTGAATGGTTAATATTGGAACACTGACCATCCTGGGCTCAAATTTGGCCTGCACTGTGTCTTTAGAACTTTGAAAGCGTCACCAAGATTTAAAACTCAAATTCAGTTTCCATTAAAAAAAATGTGGAAAATCTAATGGACTAAAATTGAGCAGCTGTGCCACTATCAGATGGAAGAGCTACCAGCTAGTTAGCCACAGTCCCCACTACTCTCTTTTGCTTACACAAGTTACAAATCACTATAAGAAAAGAGAGACAGAGGTAAACACAACAAAAGAGGGGATGCTAGTGGCAGATGCTGGGTATTAAGGAGAGAACATTTGCAGCTGAGAGGGCTAGGAGAGCTGCCTGGAAGAAGTGGTATTTGAGCCATACTTTGAAGATCATGTAGAAATGAGGGAAGAAAACATGAATTCCAGGCAGAGGAAATGGTGTGAAAGAAAGTATGGTGGCAAGCAACCATGGCAGGGGAATTGGGAAATGGGAACCACCATCTGAATTAAGAGAAAGGTTTGTGCAGGATATCCATTTATCTATCAAATATTTATTGAGAATCTGTGTGTCAAGTTCTGGAGATACAGAAATGAGTGAGACAGACACTTGAACCTGCCTTCTCAGAGCTTACCATCTAGTGAGGGAGACAAAGAAGTGGGGAAAATGTAGTTGGACTGATTCCTGCCGCATTCTGGAAGGCCTTTGATATCAACCAGGAAAGTCACAGAATCCCTTAATCTCTGCAGAATGGACTTGGTACTCAAGAGTTAGGATCATGAGTTGTAGCTGTGAGTCCTGTTTTGCTACAAATTCCCTGTGTGTCCATCAACTGTTTCATTCACATAGAGATAAGATCAATGTTAGCTACTTCCCAGCATCTTTGGGATGATGACAGTAGAAAAGGGAAGTAAAAGTGTGTTGAAATGCAAAATAAGTTATGCAAATGCACGTTAGTATTACTATTTCTCTGGTCTCCAGGGATCATGTTATAGGCTGTACTGATAACCTCACATCAGAGAGACAGCAGAAATGATTGCTCAGAACTATTTGTGGATAATGGAAGATGGGGTAGAACTAGTGTGAGCGTGGGCCTTGTAACAACACAGACCTAAATTCAAATTTCATCTTCACCGTTTGCTACCTGTGTAACTTTGGATATGACATAACCTCTTTAGGCTTTTCTCACCTATAAATTATATCTATAATATCTTTTTCCTAAGGCTGTCATGAGACTAAAATGAAAGAATTTATGACAGTGCCTGGTACACAGTAACTATTCAATAAATGGCAATAAAGGTTATTTTCATTACAGCTCACCTAACTTTCCTAAGATGATAGGAGTTGATTGTAGAATCAGGGAATCACAGAGCTAGAAGTGACCTCAAAAAGTGTTTTTCTCTTCCTGAGAGTATGGTCTTGCACATCTGATTCCAGTATTTCTCACTCCAAAGCTGTGATCCTACTTATATATTACCAAGTTTCCTCTTAAATTTAAACCCATTTTATCTTTTTTAACTTCTCTGTAGACTAACAAGACTAGAGAAAGAATAAGTTGGACAGGACTAAGGTCTAGCGTGACCAGTTTTCCTAGTTTGCCTGACACTGAGGGGTGTCCCAGGACACTGGAGGTTCAGCACTAAAACGAGGACAGTCCTGGGTAAACAGGGTCAATTGGTCTCTCTACTTCACCTAATGTAGAATTTTTATCTCTGGTTAAGCCGGAAAAGCCAACAGCTGTACAACACACTGCATTCTATTTCTTACTCTAAGCAAATATAAGCAACTATAGGCAAATATCCCTTATAGACTAGTATGCACACTACCACCTTTCCCCCTTAAATAAACATGGTTTTTTGGTCAATCAGCTAGGACCCTGATGGCATAGATGTGCACTGCCAGGACCCTACCCTCTGTTTTGGTGGTGCTTGTGACCTTGGAAGAAAGGTAGTCTTCCCTTCCTTATAGCTCTGATGCTATTTCAGATGGTGAATCTGACAGCTCCATGCCAGATGGTTTTCAAATGAAGAGCCCATCCTCAAAGTCCATAGTGAGGGGTTTGTTTTGGTGTCTTGTCTTATCAAATCTGGGTCAGAATAAAATCGTGCACCTCTTTTACCTCAGTGACTGTGTATGATCTTTGTCTCCACTGGTTCAGGCTGAAGTCAAGTTCTTCTGTCGATATTTCTGCCTGGTTAATGGAAGTCCTCTCTTCTTTGGCTGGGATACTCTAAGCACTTCACTGTGTGGCCTGCAAACCAAATCATGATGGCTAAAGGCATTGAGCTTCTCCAATAAGTCTTCTGGATCTTCCTTCCAAAATTCCTGCTTCCATTGATGAACAGTTTTTTATAAACTCAAAATAACTTGGGCAACTTTTCTTGCATTGGGATTTTCCTTAATTTTTCACACAGAGACAAAGCCTTGAAGTCAGTCAGGATAATGACTGGTTACAGAGGGAATGAGAAACATTCCCTCTAGAATGCCCTCGATTCCTTAGAGAATTATGGGAAATGTTCCAATAGTGTCCAGCGGTCATTTAGTTTTTCCAGTAATTGAATGACTCACAGTGGCAGAAACCAGGTCCTCAAGAAGTGTTACATCATCCCCTTGTGATAAACAAAGAGAAGCTTCTCAGTGAAGCTGTGCAAACCCAACTTTCAGCAGCATCAGCCACATAATCAGAGTAATATTGAGGAATAATCTGAGTTTTAAACCATTGAAAAACAGACCTTTAAAAAGATGTATGTAGAAGATATTACGACAAATGACAAACAGCAGAAAAAACTGCAACATCTGTGACATACAAGTAGTATGGTTTCCTTAATATATGAAGAGCTCTTATAATTCAATAAGAAAGAAAATTAACAACCCAATAGAAAAATGGATAACGATCACAAGTGAGCTTCTTCACAGGATACACAAATGTCTAGAAAGCATTTGAAAATCTGTTCAACTTCACTAAAAGCAAGTATGCAAATAAAAACAGAATATGTTCACCTCTCAGTGGACAAAAATCAAAGCTTTATAAGACAGCACATTAGTAAAAATGTGTCAGTACTTTCTCAAAATGTTCCTTAAAGTATTAAGGGTGCAGTCTTTTTAAAGAGCAATGTAAATGTTCAAAACCTATAATAAAGCAATAGTAGAAATTTATTTTAAGATGAACTTGTATACAATGATACACACAAGAATGTACATTGAAACATTTTGAAACAGCAAAGGAGTAGGCATATACTAAATGTTCATCAATTAGAAATTATTAAATAAATATTATGGACTGAATATTTTTGTGTGCTCAAATTCATATGTTGAAATCCTAACCTATGATGATTTCAGGAGGTGGGGCCTATGGGAGGTAATTCAGTCATGAAGGTGAGGCCCTGATAAATGGGATTAGTGCCCTTATAAAAAGAGACACAAGAGAGCTTGCTTCCTCTTCCTCTCTGCTTTCTGCCATGTGAGGATACAAGGAAGAGACAGCTCCCTCTGTAAACCAGGAAGAGGACCTTCCTCAAGAAACTGACACTGCTGGCATCCTGATCTTGGACTTTATAGTCTCTAAGACTGTGAAAAACAAAAGTTGTTTAAGCCACCAAATCTATGAGGATTTGTTATAGAAGACATAACTGACTAAGACAGGCACATAAAGAGATGCAGTGATGGTGGGACTTCCCTGGTGGTCCAGTGGTTAAGACTCCATGCTTCCACTGTAGGGGGTGCGGGTTCGATCCCTGGTCGGGAAACTAAGATCCCACATGGTGTGGCCAAAAAAAGAGAGAGAGAGAGAGAGAAGAGAGAGATGTAATGATGGAATACTATACAGCTACTATAAAGAATGAGATAGATCTATATGTACTAAATTTTTAACTAAGAAGAGCAAGTAGAGAAGGATGTGTGTAGCATGCTCTTATTTGTGAAAAACAGGGAATATAAAACTAGATACAGACACAAATAGAGATAGACATATACACCACACTCAAATGAACTTCTGT
This sequence comes from Pseudorca crassidens, assembly GCF_039906515.1. Lineage (NCBI taxonomy): Eukaryota > Metazoa > Chordata > Mammalia > Artiodactyla > Delphinidae > Pseudorca > Pseudorca crassidens. Next base: position 26,491,014 of record NC_090302.1, on the reverse strand, counting down.
AAATCTAGGAAATTCTGAGAAGGCACACAGAAATCTGTGATAAGCTACCTTTTGGAAAGTAGAATTTGAGGTCAGAGTGAGAGGGAGACTCCTTTCTATTTTATATCCTTTTATACTCACAGTTTTTAATTCTTTCTGAAAGGTATTAAGATAATAGCACAAATTGAGCCAGCTTCTGTACTACATCTACTTATAACCACTAATAGAAAGAGTTAATAATTACTAAATACCTCAATGCCTTGCGGTGTGTCTTCTTTATGTATCATTCTCCATGCATCTCTCATTAGTAGCACATATCACCCTGTAGAGCTATTGCATGTCGGAGGGCTGCTTCCCCCAATTACCTGTGATCTCTAAAGGATAAGCTGGTGACATTTCATGGGATGGGGTGGGGTGCTGATCTGGCCTCCAGCTCTGCCACTTAACATATCACAGTTCCTGTTTTACAGATGAGGAACCTAAAGTTCAGGGAGAGGACAAAGGAATTGTTGCCTCAGGTCACACAGCCAGTTAGCAGTTGAATCATGATCAGGATATAAGGCTCCTTCCCCCAGTCCTACTTCTACTTTGAAGTGACTGGGGAATGCCTGAAGCTTTAGAAGAAATATTGACCTGACATCAACGTGGTACAAGAATAGAGATTCAGATTTTCCTTCTGAAAGATTGATCATCTCATAACCTTTCCTAATTCCAAGGACAGACTTGCACAGGTCAATGGTTGGAGTGGTGATGTTTCCTCTTATTGACCCCCAGAAATACAGTTACAAAGGTCTTGTGTGATGGGACAAGGCAGTATAGTTGGCAGAAGTGCCAGGGAGTTCAAGACTACAGAATGGACCTAGGTTCTGCCACTTTCTTGCTCTGGACCTGTGAACAAGTCACTCAACATTCCAGAACTTAAGATTCCCCTTCTGTAAAACAGGGTAACAGCAGTGCGCAAAGTTTTCATGGGACTCAGATAAAATCATGCAAACGACTTGCAAATTGTAAAGCACTATAAAAAGTGAATTTAAAGAATTATTTCACAGACAATAAGCACATCTACTTGTATTCACTGAATTGTTGATACTGCAAGACTTTGGAGACCGTCCAAGGCCAGCCTAGGATCAAATCTGGCCTTCACTGGGTCTTCAACATTTTAAACGAGTTGTCAACATTTAAAACTCAAATTTCAGATATTTTTAAAAGTCTGGAAGAACTTTAGACCTACATTCTAGCATGATAATAATGAACTAAAAGTGAATAGACGCGCCTCATTCAACATGACATATAGAGGGCTTCCCTGGTGACGCAGTGGTTAAGGATCCGCCTGCCAATGCAGGAGAAACAGGTTCAATCCCTGCTCCGGGAAGATCCCACATGCCTCAGAGCAACTAAGCCCGTGCACCACAACTACTGAGCCTGCGCTCTAGATCCCATGTTCCACAAGAGAAGCCACCGCAGTGAGAAGCCCACGCACTGCAACAAAGAGTAGCCCCCGCTCGCCGCAACTAGAGAAAAGCCTGCACACAGCAACGAAGACCCAACACGGCCAAGTAAATAAATAAATAAATAAATTTATTAAAAAAAACAGGACATGTAGCGTCGTCCCTAGGTATCCACGGGGGATTGATTCCAGGACTCCCACGAATATCAAAATTCACAGATGCTCAAGTCCCTTATATAAAATGGTATAGCATTGGCATATAACCTGTGCATATCCTCAGGTATACTTTAAATAATCTCTATATAGTAGTTTTGTGGTTTTTTTGTTTTTGTTTTTTTTTATATAGTAGTTTTTATTACCACATGTTCACTGGCCCAATCAGTTTATCAGAAACTTGACTTCAGTAGGGTGGTAACATCACATGGCAATAAATCTTGCAGGAGCCGTCCTGCTGTCAGCAGAACCTGGTTAAGGTTCTGACAGGACTCTCTGGAAGATAACCCTGAACTGGACTTCTCTATCCCACAGGAGCCAACAGACCCACAAAATAAGAGACTCCTGTGTGTGTGTGTGTGTGTGTGTGATTTATGAGTAGATAAGTGTATTAGAATTACACAATAAGTAAGAAAATGAGATAAAAATGTATCCCCACAATTCCTCTACTCAAAGAGTATAATATTAAGAGATAAATGGGTTGACTCAGCTCTAAAAATGGAAGTTTGTGATTTATGGATGCATTCATATACTCATTTATTCATTCATTCAACAACTATTTACTGAGTGCCTAATATACTCCTGGCACTTGCCAAGACTCCTGGAAAAAAAGATAAACTCAGCTCCTGTCCCAACAAGCTTACTTAACTCTTCCATTAACTACCTGTACAACTAAACAACTTGACTTAATCTCTCTTTCCATCTCAATGCCTTCACCTTAAAGTACACGTTTCTGCGATTTTGATTAGCCTAAGTGAGTTTTGTATGGGTGGAAACGTATTAAACTATGTCAGTGAGCAACAGATATTCAATCAACATTGGCCCGAGCTGAGTCCATCACTTTACAGAGAAGGCCCTGAGGCCCAGCTGGTTAGGTAACTTGCTCAGATGGGCAGCTGGTTGTCGGCCGCGCCAATTCCCAACAGTACTGCTGTCACCACCATCAGCAGAGCCCAGTAGACCTTCAGACCCCTCAGCCACACCAGGATACCTTCTTCGGTTTTAGCCCAATTATTTTATAGTCTTTCTTCTGCTGTCTCTGAGTTCTGCATTTGTAAGATGGAGTGCTTAGGTTATGCCTGTAAACTGCGTGCTTTCCTGGATTTAAAGATTCTCTCTGCACTCGTGGTTTGCTCATAATTGTTCGACTGCCAAAGCTTCACCTTCACTTCAGGCACTCTGATTTGAATTTGGGGTTATTAATTAAATATCACAAAAAGAACTTCAACTTACATGGTTTCTTTCCTTCACGCTTTAGAAAAGGGAGTTCTGCATTCAGTACCGCTGAATTCAGGTGCTCTGTGGACATGGACAAGAAAAAGTTACATCTTCGTTTCCATCAATTGCTAACTGAAATTTAACATTACCTTCAGATATAAATGTAGGGAACAGACTGTAGTAGTCTTAGAATTTTGTCACAATTCAAGTCACAGGTATGTTTATATCTACATAACGGTTGTTGCAGGTTTCTTGAAATAGCTTATGAGCTCACCACTGCTTTGAAAGCAAGGTACTTATTTGGGTCCAGCTTTAGGTATTTGTATTTAATATGTTAATAGAAGCACATAAATTACCATAGCACAAATTTGATTTTTTAATACTTTGATAACTTTAAAATAAACGTTTTCCTTTGTTATTCTGTGTATTTTATTTTATACATTTAGAAACACTAATCTAAAGAAAAGAGTCTATCATCTCCTCCAGATTACCAAAAGGATCCATTGCCATAGAATGTTTAAGAATTCTTGCTTTTAGACCAATGGTTCTCAGTTGGAGATGATTTTCTCCCTGTCCCCTGGGTACATTTGACAATGTCTGGAAACAGTTGCTACTGACATTGAGTGGGTAGAGTACAGGGATACTGCTAAACGTTCTACAATGCACAGCACAGCAACCATGCACAAAGAATTATGCCCAAATGTCAATCGTGCTGAGTTTGAGAAACCCTATTTGGGAGCAATATACAACAAAAGGCCAAAAAGTTACTAGTCTCTCCATTCCCACTGAATTCCCACTTAGAGTCATCTGTTTTGATATTCTTGCCCTCCATTTGAGTAATCACATAGAGGAAGTAGGTTTGTTTTTGTTTTTAATTCTTGTACCCACCCCATCTCCAAGTATTACAAGTTGCCCTAGATCTGTGAGCCAGAAGCTCTGAACAGGATGAGTTATGAGTATTGATGAATTTATTGGACCAACTTCTTAAAAACGTAAGCAAGGAGTCAGTGAACCACAAGCAAAAGCACGATGGTCCATAAGCCCTTTGTCTAGATACCAAGGCCTTGTATTGACTGTATGGTTAACTTAGTGCTTTCCTCAAGGGTGACCTCTTTTAAAAGGGCTCCCTTCAAGGCTAGGAGGGCAGCAGGAGGGAAGGAGGAGGTGAGGAGACCAAGTATCTTCTCTATCCAGGCACTAGTAATAACAACATGGGACACAAGTGAACCAGCCATCTGCCATGTTTTCCCCCTCTCCCCTCAGTAATATATTCATCTTCAAAGGAAAATCTTTCATATGTCAATTTTTAAAAATAAATTTCTCCAATGAAAGAGCAGAGATTGAATACTACAGGCTTAAAAAAAGAAAAAGTACAAAGGGTAGAAGTCAGAATAGCATTTTTAAACCTTTTGTAGGAGAAGCCTTGACAAATAGCTGCTTTTCACCTGGGCGTATCTTACATTACCCATCCAGGCTGTGAGTAACACTCCTTTCTGCTTGGAGGTTCTGAAAAACATCTGGCTTGGTCTGGCAGGGACCAGCCTTGCTGGTGAATCTCTCTTGCTATGTAATACCAAAACATAGGACCAGAAACTGATGCCCCAGGACAGTATAAAGGCAAAAGGTAGATCAGGGACTTCTCGTGAGTAAGCAATACAACTCCAAGTGGGCTGGTGTGATGGTTAATTTTACGTGTCAGCCTGGCTGGATCACGGGGTGCCCATATATTTGGCTAAATGTTATTTCTAGATGTGTCTGTGAGGGTGTTTCCAGATGAAATTAGCATTTGAATCAATGGACTCAGTAAAGCAACTTGCCCTCCTCAATGTGGTGGGTATCATCCAATCCACTGAGGGCTCAAACAGAACAAAAAGGCGGGCGAAGGAAGAATTTGGCCCTTCCTGCCTGAGCTGGGAAATTGATCTTCTCTTGCCTCACAGCTTCAGATTCTCAGGCCTTTGGACTTGGGCTGAATTACACCACTGGCTTTCCTGGGTCTCCAGCTTGCAGTTGGCATATCTCAGCCTCCGTAACTGCAAGAGCCAATTCCTTATAATATATATCTATGATTGGTTCCCTATCTATCTACCTATCTATCTATCTCCTATTGATTCTGTTTCTCTAGAGAACGCTGACTGACTAATAGAGCTGGCTAACTCCTGAATCCCCAGTCCACGGCACAATACTTGGCACGGAGAAGACATTCAATAAATATTTGTTCAGTGAATACATTCACTAATGAATAAATAAATCACAATCACCTTTTAAAAAAATATTCCTTTTCCCATTTTACAAATGAAGGAACTCAAGGAATTTAAGTATGCTTCCCCCAAATTACAGAATTTCTAATAGATTAAGCCATTTCATGAGCTCCAGGTCATCTGACTGGAAACACCTTACCCTAGACATTATTTTTTTCTCTTAGGGATTTATTTAAGGCATATTTGGTCTCAACACACATTGAATGGGCTCAAGAATGATCTGGCTGGGGCATGACTCACGCAAGTGATTATCAGCACACACGACAATAGACAGTTTGGGAAGTACTATGTTCAGCAAAATCAAACATGTTTCTTTACTGTAGGACTTAGAGCTTTTCATATGCCAATACATGGCAGAAATAGAATGCAATATTTCCCAAACCTAACTGAGGAGCACGTTTTGGGAACAACGTAAAGCAACATTTTGCCGTAATTTTTTTGAGAAATATGGTATAGGCATCTTGCCTCTCTTGTCCTCGCTACCTGATTGAATGGTGGTCAGAATGGAGAAATCATCTCACTTCATCTTCAGAACAACCAGCCTGAAGTGAGGCAGCTGTTCACCACCATCTGGGGATGAGAGATACCAAGAGAGCATTTTCAGAATGAGGACCCAGCTCCACTGTTACTCAACCAATCAATAGCAAAAAAAAAAGCACATTGCCTGTGGTTGTTTCAACCCTACTCAGGAACAGAGCCACTTTCTGGAAGGCTGGGCAGTGCCGGAATGCATGTTCATCATCACTCTCACAACCAGTCAGAAAGCTTGATCGGATACATATGCACAAAGAAAGCTGGAGTTATCGCTCTCCTATCTGCCCTCAATGAAGAAATGTGACATGAAGTACATTCAGTGCTGCCAAGATGATCACCCACAGGACCTTCATCAGGGGATACGTGGAGACTGTTTGTGGCCTAAGTCTTTCACCTTTGTTATGTGCATGGATCATCTTTTAAGAGACAGGAAAATGAAACTGATATAATGTTTACATGCCTGCCTTCCTACTTGGCCCTAAGAATTTCAAGAAAATAAGAAGTCACATCCCATGACGTATGTATTAACTTTAAACTTAGAACAGAAAAAAAAAAATGGTTTCCGATAAATAAATAAATACAGACCGAATTATTTCACAGGTTCTTTCTTTTCTTTTTGAATTTTGATTGGATTGAAAGGTATGTCACTTCAACAAAAGAGTTCTAGTCTCTTGTCGGATGTCACATCATGATGCTGTAGAGTCTCTGGAGGAAAACATTTGAGGAATGGGCATCTAAATGGGCTACCTAAAGCAAAACTGCAAATGGCCTAGATACGCAAATCCATTGGAGGGGAAGAGTAATCAGCAGAAGTAGCATTGAGGAAGCGTTTCAGAATAGTGAAGAGGCTGTGACAGTCAGAGTCCTAATTCAGTCATTCTCAGTGTAGCATGGTGGTTGAGGACACAAATAGCTAGATTTGCAGCCCAGTTTTGTTACTTATAGACATAGTAACAGTGATAGCTATACAACCTTGAACAAGTTATTTAAACATTCTATGCCTCAGTTTCCCTCTGCAAAAATGGGGAAAAAGTAATATCTACCTTAGATGATTATGAAGACTCAGCATATGTAAAGTACCTAGAAGAACACTTGGTACAAAGTTAGTTTTCAATGCATGTTGACAATAACTAGTATTACCAGCTGCATGACCATGAAAAGCCACTTCACTCCCACAAGTCTCGTTTTCTCCATCTGTAAAATTGAAGTAATCATAATGCTATCACAATATTATAATGAAGAACAAATAAGGCAAGGGACAGAACTTAAAGCGTAAAAACATCATGTCACAAAGGTAAGGTATTTCCTCTTCGTTCCAGGACCTCAGATCTCCTCTCTGGGCACTGACCTTTCCAGTATACAAAGAGGTACAAACTTGCTGTGTGTGCCAAGGGAGGAACCCGTGGTCCATCATCAGTCCTTTCCATCCGTCACCATCAAGTGTCCAGAGCCAGAAAGCAGGGTGCCAGCCGTGACTACTCTGTCTCACCACCTCATCAACTTAGTGGGTCAGCACTTCCTCTTGTGTCCACCTCCAACACAGAGACCTAATCCTCCACTTCTCCGTGTCCATAGCTACCATCCTAAGTCACGTCACCATCATTTCTTGCCAGTGATAGCTTTCTGTACTCCCACTTCCACACTTGTATGATCCAATCCATTTCATGCTCCCCAGTACAGATGGAGAAATCTTTTAAAAATGTAATTCCAATCACATCTCTTCCCAGCTCTAAATCCAACAATGGCTTCCCATTCTTATAAGCCTTTCCAGGACACAGTCCTCACAAGGGCCCTGACTACTTCCCCAAGTTTATCCCACACCACACCAGTCTCCTCAATTCCTACTCCAGTCACCATCTTACTTCTTCACCCTATCCCATAGGTCTTTCTCAATGACTTGAATACACATAAGCTCTTCTCTACCTCAGGACCTTTGCCCTTGCTATTCCCTCCCCTTGACTGCCTAAAGAGCTGACTCCTTTGTATCCTCCATATCTCAGCTCAGATTTCATCTCCTTAGAGAGGCCTTCCTGACCACCCCCAAATGCCTATTTGCATAATATTCACCCCATAGAGTTATTATGAGGTTTAAGTGAGCAATGCCTTCAGAACAGTGCTTAACATATAAGAAGTACTCATTAAAAACTGTGAATCCCATCATCATCACCATCATCATCATCATTACAATCATCATTCTCTACCATGGCAGCCTATTAACTTGCATGGAAAACACTGCTAAAAGGGTGTGATTGTGATATGTGTTTGCTTACTTGCACTTTGTCTACCCAGCTGTTAGTTGCATGAGGTACAGACCTTATCTGTTTTGTTTCCTGGTGTATCCTCAACCCCCAGCAAACCACCAGTCACAGAGCAAGCTCTAAATATTTGTTGAAGGAATGAAAGCAAAGGAGTCTCTCTTGGCTGTCAAATGGGTTCAAATTGCCGAAACCCCAGCAGGACCCAAGGCAGTGTCACCTGCCGGACAGCCCGACATCAAGCCGCAGGGAACAGCACTGCGCATGCTCCAAGTGCACGGTCTCTCCCTCCCCCGTCCTCCCCGCCCCCCCCCCCCCCAGGTCCCTGTTTGTATTCAACGCGTCCCTGCTTGTGCGAGAGAAGCAAAAGATCCCACAGAACTCTTTTCTTTATCCTCTTTCCAGAAAAATGGGCCAATTCACAGCTGCAAACGTTAGGCGAATTTCCTGTCTGGGAGTCTGGAAAGTGCCAAGAGTGGAGAGCAGCAGCCAGCCAGCGAGGCCTCTGTTGTCATTGGCCCAAACAACAACAAAAACAGCCACAACCGCCGCCACCACCACAACAAAACATGCCACGTGGGCACGGGCACACACAAACACGCCCACAGAACCAAACCAAACGGACGCGGCTTCGAGGAGGAGCTTCTGGGCTGCGCATTCCGGCGGGAGGCACATCCCTTGGCCCGGCGCCAAGGCAGCCCCACTCCCAGCCCCCCACCATCTGTCAGCAGCGTTCTGCCTACTGTAAATGCGCCGGCACGGGACACGGGCTAACAGGGAGCAAATGCAGGGGAAGGGAAAACAAAGCCCTGCAGGCAGTGGAAGAAGGTGGCGAGGGCTCTGACAGAAACTGACAAAAAGCCGGGAAATTCAAACGGAAAGTTTGCCCTGAAGACCTTCGGCATGAGGGTTGGGCTGGGGGCGGATGTGGGGGGGGACGGAGGGGTTGGGGGATGCGGGGATGCGGGGATGCAGGGAGGGAGGTTGGCAGTCTGCGGAGAGGCTGGTGTGGTGTACAGCTAAGGAGGCCGGCTTTTTTCAGACTCTATGCCCAGGAGCCATTATTTATAATCCATTCCCGCTGTGCATGGATTGCCCAATAAGGCGTTCTCTTACAAGAAAAGGGGAAAAAAATTTTTTTTAAACACAAAACTTTGTTCCAATGAAACTTCTGAAGGAAACGTTTCATCAAGACATCACATGTAATGGAATGGAGATTGCTAAATTCTCTATCAAATAACCATTCAAATTAATAATTCTCAAATTATTAAATTTAGTAATTAATTATAATCGACTAGAATTATTAATAATCTATTCATTGGAATAAGCTGCCCTTACTTTGCTACCGAGAAGTTGGGTTGTTAGTTTTCTGTTCTCATTTGAGAAACCTTGGGGGAAAATAATCAGGGTATTTGTCATTTCTCACTGTGGATAATAAAAATATTTTTATGAGCCCATTTGTCAACCAAAAACTGCAGCAGCGAAAGAACCCGAACTATCTAAGAGTCCTGCTAAAATGTGTCTACATTTCTGCTTGCGTGCTGGGGATTCTGTCTGCACTGGGTGGACGTCTTAGAGTTTTCATTCCTTGCCTTTGAATGCAGGGACTCTTACAATCTTCAAAATATGGACCCAGGTCACCAGGCATTTGAGGACAATTCCACAAGCTTGACTTTATTTTCCGTATGTGAGAGATAAAGAAACTGAGGCTAAGAGAGTTTTAAAATCACCCAAAGTTGAAATGGCAGAACTTCAAGAGTTGGGGGCTTGAGGCCCTATCATTCTTTTGTTTTAAACAGTGAGATTCTGCTAAGATGTTATTATTTTACTTTGCTCTTTTAGTTCTTGCCACAAAGCCACAAATACTATAAATTCTAATTCCCACTTTTCAAAAAAAAAATATTAATTAAGCAGGTAAAACAGGAGAAAGTTTTAACCAAGATGGCCAGAAACAAACCAGCCTTCATTCTCTTCACTCATCAGTTAAATATTATTATTTGATCCCTCTTTAAGAGTTGATTACTAAAAAATAAAGCCGGGAAAGGAAGTTTCAACCCCAAAACACCTCTGATTGACAGCATAATAGCTTGGCTCATTACCCCTAATCGACAGAGTATACATATATTTACAAATAAAAACACACACCAGATGTATTTTCATCCACAAGGTGATGCTGTCAACTAAAATAGGGAATGTGCACCAATGTACAGCATCCATCATTTTTAAGACAGATTCACCACAAAATCTCCCATGTCGTGATTCATGGATAAAAGCCTGTACGTGTGCAGGTGGCTGTGATATTGCCATGTGTACAAAGAAGGGTGAGATGCTTCAAAAAGCACCAGCCCTAAAGTCAGGAGAGTTCGCTCTGAGTGCAGGTCTGACATTTCCTAGCTTATACGCTTATGCCTCAGTGTCTTCATCTGTAAAATGGGAATAATAATAGCATCTACAGAATTGCTTTTAAGTATCATATGAGGCAGTGGGTGTTTAAATGTTTTGTAGATAGTAATATACTAACATAGTTCTCCTTTTTTCTATATTTCTCCATTCCCTTCAAATGTCCTTCTGTTTCTCCCAGACTGACCAGGGTTTAAAAGAAGACGTTACTACTCCTACCCTCTCTTCAGAAAGTAAAAGTCAGTTTGAAGGTGATCTTATAATATATTGGAGACCAGCCTGACACTCTACAGCAAAACCCATTTTCAGGGGCTTCCCTGGTGGCACAGTGGTTGAGAGTCCGCCTGCCGATGCAGGGGACACGGGTTTGTGCCCCGGTCTGGGAAGATCCCACATGCCGCGGAGCGTCTGGGCCTGTGAGCCATGGCTGCTGAGCCTGTGCATCTGGAGCCTGTGCTCCGCAACAGGAGAGGCCACAACAGTGAGAGGCCTGCGTACTGCAAAAAAAAAAAAAAAAAAAAATCATTTTCAATTTCACCTACGGAGAAACCACACAGAAATAGCTTTCATTTCCCTTTCCTGTGGAATGTAACAGAATTTTCAAAAATCCTACACAAAGCTCCTCTAGGGGCATCATGGATGAATTTCCAAACTGTGCTTCATACGTGTCTATGAACAATCAATGTAAGTTAATACTTTACATTAATGTCCATAACAGTCATTCATTCGTTCATTTGTAACAAGTGTATTGAGTGCCTGCTTTGTACAAGGCAGTTTGCCAAGTCCTAGGGTGAGAGCAGGAAACAAATAGACTCATTGGGGGCAAATGATGTGGTCCTTTCCGTAGATTTTCCTTTTGTATAAAGGAATGACTCAAGTTTTTAGGAATGTTTTTGAATTTTTAGAATGTTTTTGAATTTTTAGAAGATTTCATTCTTGTAAAAGAGTAACAAAATAAGAGCCTAGGAATCTGGTTCTCTTCCTGGCTCTACCAATATTTGAGGTCTTGAACAAGTCACTTTCCTGCTGTGAGCAGTTTCCATACTTTCCTGACATTTAAGGCTTTTCAAACTCCTCTCGCTTTGCTTTCTGAATTAGTAGAGCTGCTTCTCCAAGAACTATTTGACCAAGGGTTAAATTTGGGGAAAGTGTTTCACTCTTCTGAAGTGTGTTTTATCTAATAGAATGTCACGGCAGGGAGCTGGACAAGGATATAGTCTACAGGGGACTTTGGATAGGAACAATGAAGTGGGACTTTAAAAATAGCTTTCCAGATCCTTTACTAGGCTGAAGGCTCCATAAGAACAAGGATTGAGGTTGCCTTATTCATCACCATTAAACCCTCTGGTACCTAAAATGGTGCTGATCGTCAGTCCCAAGTACTTGTGGAATGCACTTTGTGAATGAATCAGCTTATGATGATAAATAATATCATAGCATAAAATAGAGACTATAAGATGAACTATCCGCTTATAAGATACATATTATATATACAAAATATATAAGGTGAAATAAAGCTTCCCACTGCTTCATCAGACCTTTTGAAACTCCCCTAAAAAAAAAAAAAAAAAAGACCACGATTCTACATGGCTGTAGTTGCCTACCGAGACAAAGCCATGGTCTGTGCTGGAGCAAAGTTGATTGCTCCCCGATGCTAAAGCAATCTCTAAAAATCCCTCAATGGCATCCATTCATGAATTAAAAGATTGGAATAGGGTTAAAACAGCACTTTCTGGAAGCCTGAGGTCTTGGACTCTGATCCTGCCTTTTCCCTTAATAACCATGTAACCTTGAACAAATCCTCTCCTTCTCCTGACCTAAGTTTTCTTGTTTGTAAACAAGAGGTTGTGATTTCTAAGGCTCCTTCCAGGCATGGGAATTTAGGAAGCAAGTGTAAAATTATACACATGTGGCCATTTTTTAAGCAGCGCTTCACCATCCAAAATGCCTCCATTACTTTATTAACTCTATTCCCATCTTAAGTTTGGAAAATTGGCAAAATGAGCACAACTGTTTCAGAAGTTAATGTTGTATTAGATCAACATAGCAAATAGACACTTGCCTAGAAAGTAATACCTCTTGCCAGAAATAGGCTGGCTGTGAAAAACATTGCCCTGCAAAGCCCTACCCAGCATGCAACTCTGCCTCCCCACAGCTCAACCTGCCCCGAAAGACCAACCAGGACCGGGGTTAGAGATGCAAAGTAGCCTCTCATTGGACTCAGCGCTGAGTCACCTCTGTGGACAGTATGTCAGTTTGAATCGTCAGCCTTAATCCTTCATCCTGAGTCTGGGAAAAACTGGAAAGAATGGTTTCCTCACGTAGTCATTCCCAAGTACTTACTGAGTCCCCAGCAAGGGCCATGTCCCCAACTCATTCCTGGCTCGTGCACTAGACTCCTCCCCTGTCGCCCCCATGCTGTCCAACCCTCTCACCTATAGCTCAGCTCACTCCCCTCAGTGACAACCCTTCTACTGGCTGTTTCACAAGAGGAAACCTTGACTGCATGGAGGTGACCTGGCCCAGAAAGCCTGAAAATATCACAACTTCTAAGACCTGGTTTAAAATGGACCGGGTGAGTTAAGCTTTTATTTGGACCAGGTGAGATAGACTTGCCACCTGCAGTGAAAGGCAAGGTAAAAGGAGCAGAGCCCCAGTAGGTACCAAGCAACAGACTAACGGTCACCAGTGCATTTCTTCAGAGATCGCAGACTGTCTGCAGAATACCTCACTGTGGCTAGAATTCCTCACCTGGAACATAACTACTATGGTCCAGTAAGTGAAAATGCTGATGCGTTCAGGTTTTCTAATAGGTATCACTATTATAGACCTGGAGGATCCCTGGAGCCATGAGAACCTTGATCCTGTTTGAACCCTCACCATCTGAATCACCAGGAACTAGAACCCAAACTCTGAACTCTAGTCCAGTAGCTGGGTCCCTACTATCCCTCCTTGATTCCCATTATACACCTTGAATGTGGAGGATCACCTGCTCTGCGTTCTCTGCTGATCCATCAGAAACCCTGTTAAAATCTTCCGAGCCCCTTGATTCTAACCGTTTGCACTTCTTTCACCTATTACCTATGACCATGTTCAGCAGCTGCACAAGGAAGTCAGCTAAAACTGGTGAGTGTTGTACCCATGGTGACAGAGCTCACACGGGGAGAGACCAAGGCCAGGTTCAACCAAGGAGGCCTAAAGCAGAGTATCTGGGTGAAATAAAGTCTTACAGAAGGAAGTTCAGCTGGAACCATAATATTCACCATCAAGTTCAAAGGGTGAAGTACAGAAACAAAAGAATAAGTACCAAGGTTAGTAGCTGGGTGGGTCCGCAACAAAATGGCATCACTGAACAATTCAGAGTAAGTGCTTGAGAGCTAAAACTGTGGACATGCATGGAAGCTGTCCTCTTAATGAACTATCTAGTACATGGGGCAAGCAAAGAAGCTTTTGAGAGGCCATTAGAGCCAGACATGCATATGCTGTGGGCCTTGCGTTTACACTGGACTGAACTTTCTTGCAGCATCTGTGGATGTGGCCCAGCCTCAGACTAAGACTCATCCAGGCTGCCCCATCTCACTGCAGTTTACTAAGCTTGACTTCTTTCATGTGAGATACATTTGGTCTGAATTTATTTCACTTTCTACAAAACAAAATTTAAGAGCATGATTAGAAACCTCAGTTAAGTTTTGATAAGACTATGTATTTATTTGTTTTTCAGGAGGTGGGGAAAATGTTTTCATCTGCTTGTAATGCATCTTCCAGAAAATAAGACTTGGTTTCTTAGGCTCTTTCTAAGTGAGCAACAAGGGAACTTAGAGATCATTTGCCTCCCCCATCCTGTGATAAATAAGAGATTTGGGAGCAAAAGTCTTACAACGTGCCCTAGATCACATGGGTGGCTAGTGTTGGAATTAAGAAAATTCATTTCTTATGACTCCAAGATAGGCAAAAATGGCCTTACAAATAGCTTCACTTGGGCAAACTGGTGGGTGGTCTTTGTCTCCAGGGGTGTTTGTGCTAAGTGTATCCTCCCATCCCAACACAGCCAGATTCCGAAAGACCAAAGGTGGAGTCGGAGGGGGATGTGCCACACAGAAAACAAAGTCAGCCCAGAACACTTTATCTCCGGAGAGACTCATCGCAGCCCCAGCTGCCTCTGGGTCAACCAGAGACCTCGGACCTCACTGACTGTCCAGAGGCCACATCCCGAGGGGACAGCAACTCTGCTGCATGTGTCCGGCCCCGTGACTTAACGAGGGTGAAATAATACTAGCTGAGTGGCTTTGCCAGTTTGCGCCTTAACTTTCTCTGCGCTTGGGTTTCTTCTTCCAGCCGCTCAGCTGCATAGAACCATAAGGCGATTTTGTAAAAACTAAGCAGAAAGGAATACATTAGTCTAGTCTAGTCGCCTGGAGCCGCTGCCAAAGGAACAGTCTCTTCAACTGATTGCCAGCCAAGTCCCTTATGAGACTGTGTAGACTCTTACAATATTGCTCAGGGAGCGAAACAAAGAGGAAGAGAAGGAGAAGGGTCGTGCTTATTATAATTTACAGTACATGGTTATGGGAAGCTTCTTATGTTACCAGAAAGCTGGTGTCTGGGGTTTTCCTCTTCCCCAGAGGAACTGAAAATGGGAAGGGGGAAGGGAAGGTTATCTTACCACCATTTTGCAGCCAAACTCATCAGGGCCAAAATTCCTTCCTAGAAATGTCAGTGGCAGTATTCAGACAATTACCACCAGTTCAACAACTCCCAGGCCTGGGTCATTAACATCATCCCTGCTGTTCAACCATAATGTCACTCCACCCATTCCCAAGGAGCAGGAAAATCGCAGAGCCTCTTGCCTCAAATCCATTCTGATGAGAGGCATCAAGGAAAGAAACCCAAGTTTCAATACCTACCTAGTGCCTTAGAGCTGCTGTGGTTGCAGACTGGTTTTACACTCCTCGTTCTTCATCTTAGAGAATGATGGGGCTTCAAGTATTCCAGTTAAAAGTCTGCCTGTGGGGAAGGAAAGCAAAGGCTATAGTATTAACCAACTCTCTCCAAGGGCTGTGACTTCTACTCACCTCCATTGATTACGTTCTCTCATTAAATCAGTGTCTTAGTGAAACAAAATGTGATGCCAGGAGTCACGCTTCTCATCGCCGGCGGCTTCATTCCCTCTGTCCTCTCTGCCTGGTTTCCACCACACAGAAGCCTTGATGCAAGCTAATAGCTATTCCTGAATGGATTGCTTTGATGGCAGGAACCCTGTCTTATTCATCCTCAACTCCCTTTTCCACAGCCTAGTTCATGGTACAAAGACAATTTTGCATGAATGTCACTGTGAAATGCAAGAGAAAGGAAGGCTAACCACTTCTCTTTGCTTGTTAGCTCAAAAACTCGCAAACTGACTGTTGGTGGGAATGTAAATTGATACAACCACTATGGAGAACAGTATGGAGGTTCCTCAAAAAACTACAAATAGAACTACCATACGATCCAGCAATCCCACTACTGGGCATATACCCTGAGAAAACCATAATTCAAAAAGAGTCATGTACCACAGTGTTCATTGCAGCTCTATTTATAATAGCCAGGATGTGGAAGCAACCTAAGTGTCCATCAACAGATGACTGGATAAAGAAGATGTGACACATATATACAATGGAATATTACTCAGCCATAAAAGGAAACGAAATTGAGTTATTTGTAGTGGGGTGGATGGACCTAGAGACTGTCATACAGAGTGAAGTAAGTCAGAAAGAGAAAAACAAATACCGTATGCTAACACATATATATGGAATCTAAAAAAAAAAAAAAAAATGGTTCTGAAGAACCTAAGGGCAGGACAGGGATAAAGACGCAGACATAGAGAATGGACATGGGGAGGGGGAAGGGTAAGCTGGGATGAAGGGAGAGAGTGGCGTGGACATATATACACTACCAAATGTAAAATAGATAGCTAGTGGGAAGCAGCCTCATAGCACAGGGAGATCAGCTCGGTGCTTTGTGACCACCTAGAGGGGTGGGATAGGGAGGGTGGGAGGGAGACGCAAGAGGGAGGAGATATGGGGATATATGTGTACTATAGCTGATTCACTTTGTTATACAGCAGCAAGCGACTAACACAACAATGTCAAGCAATTATACTCCAATAAAGATGTTAAAAAAAAAGAACTCGCAAACTGGAAGTAGAGAGAGGAATGGGGGAAGGGCACAATAGGGGGAGGGGATTAAGAGGTATAAACTACTAGGCACAAAATAAATAAGATACAAAGATGTAATATACAGTATAAGGGAACATAGCCAATATCTCATAATAATTTTAAATGGAGTATAAGCTATAAAAATATTGAATCACTATGTTGTAAACGTGAAACTAATATACTGTAAATCAACTATACTTCAATTAAAACAATTTAATTTTAAAATAATAATAAGGGAAGGGCAAAGTATTTTTAAAAACTCACAAACTGGGACTTGCCTGGTGGCGCAGTGGTTAAGAATCCTCCTGCCAATTCAGGGGACATGGGCTTGAGCCCTGGTCCGGGAAGATCCCACATACCACGGAGCAACTAAGCCTGTGCACCACAACTACTGAACCTGCACTCTAGAGCCCAAGAGCCACAACTACTGAAGCCCGTGCTCTGCAACAAGAGAAGCCACTGCAATGAGAAGCCCACACAGTGCAGCAAAGAGTAGCCCCCGCTCACCGCAACTAGAGAAAGCCCATGCGCAGCGACGAAGACCCAATGCAGCCAAGAATAAATAAATTAAATAAATAAAATTTTAAGAAACCTCACAAACTGGAAAGCAGGCTGTTGGCTAGCCCATACTCCATCATGTAAACATACAGGTTGTTTCTACCGAAGTCATCGGTAGAAGTGAGCACCCTTACATGACCAAATTGCTCTGGAGGAAAAAGTAAAGCAGAAAAGGCGCTGGCTCTCTGCACAGGCAAATATTCGCACAATGAAGATGCACCAGTGAGCATATCTTCATACTAAGCTCTGGACCTTCAAGGGGCCTGACCGACTCACCCGGTTGTCTGCTCCCCAGCGATGACCTTGCCAGTCAGACCCATCTATGGGATCTTCGCTGAGAGCCAGGCCTTAACTCTCAAACCGGTGGCCCTCATTTACCCACGTGAAGCACCTCCTAGAGTAAATACAAGTTCATCCCGATTCTCCACCCACTAGCTTTGGCCCAAGAAATTAAAAGGGACTACCAGTGATATAATCACCTTATTATCATAAAGATCTCTTTGAAGCCATTCGTAGATTCATTTGTAAATTTCTGAATGTTAACTATTGTTAATATCCAACTTTTAGTGCATTTCTTCGCTCATTCATTGACTTCCTCCTCAACTCCTTTGATACACCTGTGGCGAGCATGGGAGTCTCAAAGGTCCCATAAGTAAGAATCCTGCTCTTAACATCCTCCCTTTTCATCTTCCTTCTACCCAGCCTGGGAGCCTTGGCTCTGCTTTCCAGTTCTGTCATGGTTTCTACCCCTTGTAATATTTGATAGATTATCATCATTTCCCTCACTCAAATTTCAGCACTTTCTAGAAATTTGGCTCGAACTCCCTCTCTGGTCCATTTACTCCTGTTGTTTTCAACGTGATTCTTTTCTTTCCCATCACCCCTCCCCCGTCCGGACACCACCAGATCTATACACTAAGGTCCCAAAACTAATCACCAGTGGTGGTGGGGGAGGGGGGAAGGGCGGTAGGGGAGATGCCCAAAGGGCCTCAGGTGATCTGAATGAAGCTGGGTGTGGGTACTAAAGATGTCACAGGACAACTGATATTTCATCCTACTGCCAGCGTACACTCAAATCTCAGGAGTGAAAGGGACTTAAAAGCTCATCCATGCCTCCGCCTCTGATTACACCAAAATATTAGCCATTAAGGAAAGATTAGCATTCCACGGCGTCCTCGGAGATCTCTGAAGTGGATTCCATTGCTTCCCTTAGTAATGCATTCCAGAGGCTCATCATACTCAGAGAGATTTTCCTCCTGCAGAACCTAAATCCTGCTGGAAGCAATTTAAACCATTCCCCTTTGGCCTGTCTTTGTGTGGAAAAAGAGGAAAGCTCTTTGCCACTGCCCATGCGGGTCCCTTCACAGATTCCTTGGCTCCCACAGACACTTCATTTACTGATTGCAACGAGAGCACAGCAGGGGCAGAGACAACAGGAGAAGGAGAGCGAGGTCATGGAGAAACCCTCGCCTTTTCCTTTCTGGCCAACTTTGTGGAGAGGAAGCACCCAGGGCTCTAGGGCCTGGGTTTAACCCAGCTCTCGCATCTCATTATCCTCGGTCAAGTCTCCTGCCCCTTTCACCGCCTGGTGACCTACTTTCATCTCCAGCGAGGTTCTCCCCTGGAAGCATGTAGGTAACGCGCAGCTCAGCAACAGGGTGAGGCAGCCGAGCCACACAGCTGACCTGACCTTTCCCTTCCTATCCAGAGTTACCCGAAGGAAGGAATAAAGACGACCAGGTTTTCTGCTGGCCAAACCTGCTTTTCTTTCCTGGCAAAATGACACGAGGAGACAAAGTATATTCTTCCACCCAAGACTGTAAATAAAAGAAAGAATGTTGTGGGTGTATAGGACGTTTGGAACATTTCATTTTTGTAATTGTGCCTTGTGAGCTAAGAGCCACCACAAAAGACCAGTCTTTGGAAACTGATGGGGGTTTGTGGTTGTATTTTGGGGCTGGCTGGCCAGCTGGGATTCTGTTTCCATTTTTCCCATTAGTCCTCAAGTTCTAGATGAGGCCCCCAAGATCCTGAGGCATCAGACCAGAGGCAACCGCCAACACTTTCCCAGGATGAGCGCTGGAATGTGTATTGGCCGGACACATTGATTTGCAAGGTGTTTATAAAATTTCTTGATCCTTTTTTTCCACCTGGTCTGCTTCCTGGATCCAGAGGTTTATAGACTGCAGTGTGCCACCGGGAACCAAGACGTGGAATAAACACTCCACGCTCTTCCCTGGGACCTTCTTTTGTGTAACTTTTTCTTTTTAAAATTCTCTTGCACTCTTCACTTTTGTTTCCTTTTTCTCTCTGTCCCCCCCCCCCCACCCCTCTGGTGTCTCTGTTTACACAGTTTAGAGCTGGGGAAGATTTTGGTAGTTTTCCAGCTGCCTATGCACAAGTGTAATTGAGTCATTTATTTTTAGTGATGTCAAGACTTGGAGAACAGAAATAAAAGGAACATTGCACACTGACTGACTAAAATGGAAGAGAGTGCTCATTTGGAGGATGAAGATACAGAGGATGTGATTATTTTCAAACTGGAGGCTCTTCACTTCTCATTTCAAAATCAGATTTGGAACATAATTTGTTTTATTTTCAGCTGGTGGGGTCTCCGGTCTCAAGCCAAATTATTCTATGTCCTTCTGGGGTAGATGTCTAACTGGCAGCTCCTTCATGAATAAACCTGTCATTTTCTTCCCCTTTAGCAAGAGAGCCCTACTTGCATTATTTCCTGGATGGAAAAGATGAGGCTTAAATTAAAGACCTGTGGGACGTCCCGAGATCCTCACAGGAAAAGGTCACTGGAACATCATCTGTCATTTAAAACAAAACAATTAAACAGATGCAAAAGCCTATGTGTTTGATGACCAGCACATTCCAAGTCTATCGAGTTACCTTTTTCTATGCACCTACATATATTTTGGGTGGAAATCAAACCTGGAATTGGAGAAGTATCGTT
This sequence comes from Pseudorca crassidens, assembly GCF_039906515.1. NCBI lineage: Eukaryota > Metazoa > Chordata > Mammalia > Artiodactyla > Delphinidae > Pseudorca > Pseudorca crassidens. The sequence goes on along the minus strand of NC_090302.1, from coordinate 26,470,993 downwards.
TGTTCTTTACAAAACTGTCACAGAGTGCTAACGGAATTGACTCAAGCATTTTTTTCCTTCCTTTGATTCTCCCACCCTCCTCATCCCTCCACCCCCACAAAAAAAGATAAAAGACAACTATGAAATCAGTACAATAGAAAACACAGTTTATATTATTTGAAAATAAATTTGTGATTGATAAAACTAGTTAGTGTTAACTGACTGCACATTATATGCCAGGTACCGCTCCAAGTATTGACATATCAGAGAGATAGCACTATGATCCCAATTTAGAGACAGGAAAGAGATGAACAGAGATATTAAGTAATTTCTGAGTTGTGCTGTGAACCCAAAGAGTTCAGCTCTGGTGTCTTTATTTGTACTCCCTGCACTATATGCCTCTCACAGCAGTGGACAAGCAACTGACAAATGGGAGAAACATATGCAAGACAGATGGCAAAAGGATATGATTCTTAATATACAAAGAACTTTTGCCAAACAATGAGGAAAAAAGCCAATACCTCAACAGAAAAATAGACAAAGGACAACAATAGACAATTCACACATATAGAAACCTCCAAATAGTTGATAAAATGTTTTAAAATATCAAATCATACTAAAATCAAAGATACGTAAGCTCAAACAATCATATATCTTTTTTTCTATTAGATGAATTAATAATCGATGAATTCTAATTTTTCTTATAATCGAAAAAAATCCTGCTCAGTGTTGACAATGGTGTGAGGGAACAGCTACCCTCAAACACTGCTGGTGTGAAGTGTAAGTTGCTGCAACATTAATGGAAAGAAAAATTTCAATATTAATGAAAATCTTTAAAATAAGTTTAGTAATTCCACTTCTGGATATTTATTCTAAGTAAATAAAAAGGAGAACAAACATTTATGCATAAAGATGTCAACCTTAGAATTATTTAAAATGATAGTAGATCTTTATTATAGAACATCATACTATCATCAAAACTCATGCTCTTAAAGAAAATAGGGGGCTTCCCTGGTGGCACAGTGGTTAAGAATCCACCTGTTGATGCAGGGGACATGGGTTCGAGCCCTGGTCTGGGAAGATCCCACATGCCGCAGAGCAACTAAGCCCGTGCACTACAACAACTGAAGCCTGCGCACCTAGAGCCCATGCTCCGCAACAGGAAAGGCCACTGCAGTGAGAAGCCCACCCACCACAACGAAGGGTAGTCCCTGCTCGCCACAACTAGAGAAAGCCCGCACACAGCAACGAAGACCCAATGCAGCCAAAAATAAAATAAATTACGTTAATTAAAAAGAAGATGTGGCACATATATACAATGGAATATTACTCAGCCATAAAAAGAAACAAAATTGAGTTATTTGTACTGAGGTGGATGGACCTAGGTACTGTCATACAGAGTGAAGTAAGTCAGAAAGAGAAAAACAAATACCATATGCTAACACACATATATGGAATCTAAAAATAAAATGGTTCTGAAGAACCTAGGGGCAGGACAGGAATAAAGACGCAGACATAGAGAATGGACTTGAGGACATGGGGAGGGGGAAGGGTAAGTTGGGACGAAGTGCGAGAGTGGCATGGACATATATACACTACCAAATGTAAAATAGATAGCTAGTGGGAAGCAGCCACATAGCACAGGGAGATCAGCTCGGTGCTTTGTGACCACCTAGAGGGGTGGGATAGGGAGGGTGGAGGGAGATGCAAGAGGGAGGGGATAAGGGGTTATATGTATACATATAACTGATTCACTTTGTTATAAAGCAGAAACTAAGACACCATTGTAAAGCAATTAGAGCCCAATAAAGATGTTTAAAAAAAGAATTAAAATAATTAATTAATTAATTTAAAAAAAGAAAATAGGAATGGAAAACGCTCATAGTATATTAATATTATAAATATTAATATAATAAAAAGGGAGTTTATATAACAGTATGTATACAATTTGCAGCATTATGTAAAGGGTACCTATGCATAAAAGAAACACTGGAAGCCAGAAAGTTAACATGTGTTTTTCCTAATGATGAGAGTACTCATGATTCTTACTTTCTTCTGTACAATCTTTTTCAATGAAAACTTATTATTTTATAATCCACAAAAATTGTAAATTATAAAAGTGGAGTGAATATAGGAAGATAGAGGCATGCAAATACCTATAATGAATAAACTCCTGTAAATTACACTTGAGCATGGACGAGCTCTGAGAGTGCTGGCAGATAAAGCCAAAAGGGAAATAAACTGCATACGTCACCTTTTAATAGAAAGCTTACGAATTCATTTTTCAAAGACTTTTTCCCCAAGGATATTATTGACTATATTTATATAGGAGAGGTTTTTATATAGGAGACGTTGTAACACCGAACAATGCCTTCATTCTGCTTCTATGGAAGACACAGATTCTTTGTTCAAAGTCACAGCCTTACAGCGACCATCTAAAAATGTAAACACTGAGGAAATAAGAGTAAACGACTCAGAAAAGATATTTTGTCAGGAAAGTAAAGTAAGATAGTGAATAAATGTTTCCCCTGGAATACCTAACTTCTTAACTCAGGGATAGATCGCAGACAACCCTGGGGAAGACTCTTGGGTCAAAAGAGCAATATTTTCTCCCCAGAGTCATTTAGAGTAGCCAGTGTTAATAATGCAATAAAAAACACTGTTGGCATATAAACAACTCCAAGGTTAACAGACCAAAAATTATAAGACTTTGGTATGCATAGAATTCTCTAGTAAAATATATTCCTCCATGATATGAAATTAGCCTCAGATTAAAGTGAAGAAAGTGTGACTTAAAGGGATTTCTGCCAGTCCTCTCCCTGTAAAAATATTTACTCTATAAGTCTTACTACAAAGATAGAAAATCAAAGAAGGATAACATTTGCAAACTTAGAAAGCCTTTAGAATTTCTATCATCCAGAAATGATTAACTTTGGGGGAGTCATGAACTTCTCTCGAAATCTAATGAAAGCTATGGAGTCTCTCTCCAGAAATATACACATGTACACCAAATTTTGCATAAAACTGAAGAGGTTCAGGACTGACCTCACGTCCATCCACAATTCCCTATGATAAGAACACCTGAGCTAGTTCAACCTTGTTTTTGAGAAAGATGCAGCATTCTGCCTAATTGAACAACATTTCTTATTTTCACAAAATTAATCCCTCCAAGTGAGTGAAGTAACTTGCCCAGGATCATAAGGCAAATTAAATGGCAGATGAAGGATATAAACCAGGTCTTCTAACTCCCAGGATAGTCTTCATTCTCTCAGATCCTTTGTCCACTTAGATTTAAAAACCTCCCTTGGTTTCCCATAACCTGGGTTAAGAGAGAAATCTCTAAAACACACATCTAGGGAAACCTACGGAAGATTGAGGTATCCCCTGGGAACACAACACTGAGAAAATACTTGGAGTAAAGTTGGACTCAAAGGCTTTTCTGAAGTCACCAACACCATGGTTTTTCAATGGACCAGAGTTCATAACAGCATCCTATCCATTTTAGACAGTTCTTCTTTCATAAATCTTGGGCTATCTTCTGATTATTGTCAAAACATCTGAAAATCAAACATAACATCTTGCCCTGGTTTTAGAACCAGCAGTGAATCAAAGTTCTCCAGCAACCGAGGTAATAAAAGTGATGACATGCCTGAAAATAGGAGGGATGAGGCATAACCATCAGCGGTATCAGAGCTGTACAATTTATCTTCATGATAGGAAGTGACTATTATTTTCTTTATTCACCAGGAGAAATTTGTGACTCATGAGCAAAGGAGTATTGTAGGATGCTTTGGTGTCTGAAGACTACAGACAGAAAATGTAGACCTTTCCTTTTATTTAATCAAACAACTGGATTGAATATTCCTATCAATCAACTGCATGGGTATGACCGTGCACTGGGTTTGACTGGAAATTCCCTCTTCAGTATCCTGTTTATTCGAGTCCTACTCATCCTCCTAGGTCCATTCACATCTCACGCAACCCAGAGAGACCTCCCTGATTACCCTAGCCCACACTCATCTCATCCTTCTTTGCGGTGGCTACAGTGCTTTTCTATAGGACATAATTCAACACCACTTACATACAGCTTAATGGATCACACTAACTGCTTCGTGAGTCTTGTTTCTCTAACCAGATAATAAGTTATTCAAAGGCAGGAATCATGTTTTCCCTGCTGCTTGATACTGGGCACAAGTATTCAAAACTTGTGTGTTGACTAACAGATTAAAATGAGAAAAACAGTCACCCACCCACCTGAATCCAGCCCAGCGGCATTCAGCTCAGAGCAGAGTTAAGCTTTCCTGCCTGATGAGCCTCTGATGATGCTTCAACATCTAGCTCTCAGCGCCAACTCCTCTGCAACAATCCTACGAACAGAAAAATGCTGAGAACTCCTGTTCAAACCAAATAGCATGGTACTTCTGTGGAGATGAGTAACTCTAGGAGACCTGGGAGGACAATTACCCCTCCCACTAGCAGGATGGTTTTAACCCAAAAGTATATTTTGAATGATTATCTATATTATCTTCTATCTTTACTTGAGATCTAAGAAAGTCAGTGGAAATTTCCAGAGTTGCAGCCCCCCCTAGACGATGGACTACCATACAGCCATTCAAAATAATAAGACAGAAATAAATGAACTGATGTGGAATGATGTCTAAAAATCTAATTTTACATGGACAATAAAGCAAATTGTACATAAATATTGATTCCATTTTTGGAAAAATGTGTTTTCGAATGCCCACATACTGCACCCATATGGGTCATAGATGCATAGAAAACCTACGGATGCATTCATTAAAAATATTGTCAATCACGGTTCTCTCTGGGAGTGGGATTTGGAACCTGGCAGGGGAGGAAAAACAGAACTTTACCATTTCACTTCAGGCAACTTTGCAGTATTTTTTTAGATTTTGCAGTAAACAAGACTTTGATTACTTACGTCATTTTAGAGTCCTATTTCTTAACTTTCAAAAAAGTCACCTGTTGAGGTCTTCAACAGTGTGACCTTGAGACAGACTGGGAACTGGGACCTGGGACCCTTTGCTGCACTGCTTGCACCAGGACAAATGTTTCCTCGAGTAACGAAATACATAGAAACTATGGGGGACTAAAAATAACTGCGTGCATGGGCATTTGGGGCAAATTATGGACAAGACAGAAAATTTCCAAAAACTCAACTGCCACTTCTGAAGAGCCAGGAGCAAAAACAGGGTGTCGGGGGCAAAAGCAGGGTACGGCACATGCCCCCTGCACTCAACACCACCAAAGGGGTGGGCAAACCATCTAAGCCCCGCCTCAGCCCAACCCCTGGACACACCCCCACCCTCACCTTGTATAAGGAAGCAGCTCACCCCACCCTCAGGGACAGAGCGAGGGAACCTGTTACTTGTTTTCGCTCCCCCCCTTCTGCACTGGGGCCCCAGTAAAGCTGTGCCTGAATTTCTTGTCTGGCCTCTTATCAATTACTAAGAGGAAGGCCCTTCTTGGGGAAGGCCAAGAACCCTGGTCAGTAACAACCTCACCCTTCTCTCACCGCTCCACCACGTTCTCTGGGCTCCGACCACCCACCTGGTGGATGTCTCCACTCCATGCTCCTTCAGCCAGTGTTCTTTTCTCTCTCCGGAATGACACCCCTCTCTTATTTCTCTGGTCAGCCCCCACTTGTCCTTCAAGAGCCACCCAAAGTCCCACCTTCTCTGTGATGCTCCGGGATGAATAATTACTCCTATTTCTGTGCCTCACAGCACTTTCCACACATCTCTGCTAGAACATGGATACAACTACATTTTTAAAAATTAACGTTTTTCTCCTCCATGAGGGTGAGCTCCTTCAAGCCAGAATATGACTGTATTTTGTTCATCTTTGGGTCCCTAGCACCTCACACATCTCCTGGCACACAGTGAGTGCTCACAGAAGTATTTGATGAAAGCAAAAACTGCAAATCGGAATCCCGCCTAGACAGCCCTGGACACTCCAAATAGCCAAACAATTCTAGATAACAGCCTTGTTGCAGATATTCTCAATAAAATGTTTCTGCTTCTTAAGTCAAAAGACAAAACCCCATTTGTATTCTGTGTATTAGCTCCAGACAATGATTTGATGTCACAATCTACTACAGGTCAGCCCAAGGCAACCCCTTTGATTGAATTAAAGGAATATAATCAGAATACAATCTCTGATATAATGCATCACACAGACAATTCCAGACATACTCCCAGGAGCAGCTTCGTGGATTAGCTTGACGTAAATTAGGGCGTACTTTCCGTTAAGTCCATATGTAACAAATTTTTTTCCATGTTGATCTTCAATAACTGCCCTGATTTGAGTAACCTCCCTGTTCTTGGTTACATGTCACCTCTGAGAGCTTCATGACCACCAATCTTCACTGTTTATCAGACAGAAAACTAGATTTCAGGAGCCTCACCACTGAGCCTGTGAAATCAACATAAAATGGTCTGAAATAAGAATAAGTATAATACACTCTAGTGGGCTTCCCTGGTGGCTCAGTGGTTGAGAATCTGCCTGCCAATGCAGGGGACACGGGGTCGAGCCCTGGTCTGGGAAGATCCCACATGCTGCGGAGCAACTGGGCCCGTGAGCCACAACTACTGAGCCTGCGCATCTGGAGCCTGTGCCCCGCAACAAGAGAGGCCGCGACAGTGAGAGGCCCGCACACCATGATGACAAGTGGCCCCTGCTTGCCGCAACTACAGAAAGCCCTCACACAGAAACGAAGACCCAACACAGCCAAATAAATACATACATACATACATACATACATACACTATAGTAAGTGATCTACACACCTGATCATATTTAGTTCCATGGTCAGCAGGCAGGCTTCAGCTAAAGTGTTGTCCTCTTTTCTGTAAAGTTCTGTAACAGTTCTTAAGTTTCTGCAGAGCATGGACATTGCGCTTGCCCTGAGGAATAAACCAATGGTATTTTAACAAATCTTTGAAATAAAGACTGTGCACACAAAACAAAAAACAAAGTGAGACAACAATAACAGCAGTAAGATAACAGCTCCAAGAGGTGCGGAATGTTAACCTTATCTTACAGAGACCACAGAGGACCAAAGCAGTTGACTTGTCTGAAGTCACACAGCTACTAAGTGGCACAGCCCAGTTTAGAGCCAAATCACTTGACTCCATCCCCTTGCCTCTTCCCATTAAGCCATGTGGCCTCCCCCTAAAAGATGGGATATGTCCAATTTCAAACCAGAGAACTTCCATAGTCATTGAGACACCAAAAACGAGGCACTATGTTTGTTACAGCAGCTACAAATTTCTCCGCTTTTTATGTCTACAACTGATCCATATTTTTATCTACTCATTGAACACGTAATGAGCACCTACTATTTACCAGACATTGTGGCAAACACTTGGAATGAACTCCAAGTGATAAATAATGTGCGTTTGTGTCCCCAAGGCAAACTTATTGATTATCTGCTGATTAGAACTCATTGACCAGGAAGGCTACGTTTATCTCAACAGAGCAATTTTTCTATAAAAAGAATAATTGCTATGAAATGTGAATATTAATAACAGCCAACGTTTACTGAGGATTTACAGTCCTCTAGGCATTGTTCTGAGAACTTTACGTGTATTAACGCATTTAATACAGTCACTTCGTAAGTTTAGAAGCTTTGATAAATCCCATTTTACAAATAAAGAAACTGAGATACAGATAAGTGTGTTATCAAAGTGAGACAGCTAAGAAATGGCAAAGCCACGATGAAAACCCAGGTAGTCTGAATACAGAACTAAACCACTATTTTATCTAATCTCTCAATTTAATATATGAAATTAACATATTTAATTTCATATATTAAATCTAGGGTCGCCAAGATGAATAAGGCAATATTCCTGTCCTCAAGGAATTAGTGGAAAAAGCAGACAAGTAAGCAGGCAGTACAATACAGAGTGACAGGACTGTGTACAGGGGCCTGGAGGAGCACAAGGAAGGGGTCCCAACATTTGCAATAACCCACATGCTTTCCTCATACAGTCAAAGACCAGGCGCCCTCTCCTAAGTCCTAGGATTCATTCAGTGCCCGGAGAACCTGGTAAGGAGAAAGATGGGAGAGGAAGTGACAAGGGAAAGGATGACAGAACGAGGAAAAGAAGGAGAAAGGGATTGATAAAGGAAATACATGAAAATATGCCTGCCTAACCATCTGCCTTTCTCCCTGTAAGACGTTTCTGTCCCTTGGAAATGCACAAAAGCTTAGAAGACAACCTGTAAATCTGGCCTTAATTGTTTCCCTACTCTCCAGGGCAGAACAAGAAGATGAAAAGTTCCCCTCTCTTTGGACCCCTCGGGTACCTTGATCAGTGATCGGATGACAATTAGGGACCCCAGGGAAGGAAATGGACAGGGCTCCATTACTCCAATATGTGAGTACACTCCATTAAGCCATTTACCAACCTTTTATAGTAGACGTTCAGATTGTTTTCAGTTTTACTGAAATTATAAAGAATGTTGGAATGAACTTTTTTTTTTTTGGCCGCACCATGCGGCATGCAGAACTTCCCCGACCAGGGATCGAACCCATGCCTCCTGCAGTGGAAGTGCGGAATCTTAACCACTGCACCACCAGGGAAGTCCGGCATGAACATTTTTATAGTTGCACTTTTGTATACTTTTGACTACTTCCTATAAAAGATCCCAGAGTGGAATTACTAATTCTAAGAGTACATTTCCTTTTTAAACTCTTAATCCATATGGCAAAAACACTTTCCAAAAAGTGGTAATAAATTATATCCCACTGGAAATATTTGAGAGTGATTATTCAATCACACTCTACCCAGCACTGTTTTTCTTTTTTTTTTTTTTTTGTGATACGCGGGCCTCTCACTGTTGTGGCCTCTCCCGTTGCGGAGCACAGGCTCCGGACGCGCAGGCTCAGCGGCCATGGCTCACGGGCCCAGCCGCTCCGCGGCATGTGGGATCCTCCCGGACCGGGGCACAAACCCGTGTCCCCTGCATCGGCAGGCGGACTCTCAACCACTGCGCCACCAGGGAAGCCCTGTTATACTTTTTTTAACTTCATTATTTTGTTAGAAAAAACTGTAAGTTATTATTTTAATTGTCCTTTTTAAAATACTGGTGAGGCTGAGTTTGTTCGGCAAGTTTATTAATCATCTACATTAATTGAGATTATGCATATCAACCTTGTAAGTCCTCAGAAGAGATTACTTTATCATTATTTTAGAAATGAGTTGGAAAATTATTTCATGGTTACTGGCTATGTATAATTCTTTTTAAACTTTTAAGTTCACTTATTTTTTTTCCCATTTCTCTATTGAAGTTTCAGTGGTCTCTTATTAGCGAGTTGCGTGAGCTTTTTATATATTAAGTATATGACCTCTTTGTTTTGGAGAAATGTTCCTGTTTTGAAGGATTGCTGTCCCTAACAGAACACTGCTATCTCCAGGCATTATGCTTTATAAATATGACTCCAGGTTTTGGTTTCATTGATGAAGAAAGAGAAGCTTAAAATTCAGTGTTTTCTCTTTTCTTTTTAAGGTCAAATTTTTTAGTTAATTAAATTTTTTGAAGTAACATTGGTTTATAAAATTATATAAGCATCTTGTGCACGACATTATATTTCTAATTCTGTATACACTATAGCATGCTTACCACCAAAAGTTTAGTTTCCATCCATCATCATATAGTTGGCTCCCTTTACATATTTCACCCTCCCTCCACCCCCAACCCCTCTGGTAACCACTACTCTGTTCTCTGTATCTACATGTTTGTTCTGGTTTGGTTTGTTCATTGACTTTGTTTGGTTGTTTTTTTATATTCCACATGAGTGAAATCACACAGTATTTGTCTTCTCCATCTTATTTCACTTAGCATAATACCCTCAAGGTCCATCCATGCTGTTACAAATGGCAAGATTTCTCTTTTTTTTACTGCTGAGTAGTATTTTTGTGTGTGTGTGTATACATACACATCACATCTTCTTTATCCATTCATGCACTGATAGGCACTTAGATTATTTCTATATCTTGGCTATCGTAAATCATGCTGTGATGATTTGTCCAAACCCATGGTACGTAAAATACCAAGAGTGAACTCTAATGTATTAAACTATGGCCTTTGGGTGATAATGATGTGTCGCTGTAGGCTCATGGACTGTAGCAAATGTACCACTCTGGTGAGGGATGTTGGTAATGGAGGAGGCTGGGCACATATGGGTAAATGGGAATCTTTGCACCTTCTACTCAATTTTGCTGTTAATATAAAACTTCCATAAAAATAGAGTTTATTAATTTTTGAAAATGTTAAAAAATATAATGTTGTGATGAACATAGGGGTTCATATATCTTTATGAATTAGTGTTTTGGGAAAAGAGAATGACAGTTCTCCAGAAACCAAACTTTCAGTTATGGCATATTGCTAAAACGTATAGAGCATTCAAAATAGCTGTCACGAAGAAACTCAACAAGCTACAAGAAACCTCAGAAAGATGTACCATGAGCTCAGGGAGAAAATTAACAGAAGGAATACTTTACCAAAGAGATTGAAACTCTGAAAAAGAACCAAACAAATTTTAGAGCTAAAGAACTCAGATGAAGAATACATTAGAAAGCACTGGAAATAAGGTAAAATTTCTATACAGTGACATGTACGAATCTTAGTGTATCATTTGATGAATTTTGACAAATACATACATCTATGTCATGAACCACACACAATACGTGAGTTTGTTGTAGGTAGAAGGATTTCCCTTCTTCTGCCCGTATTTATTCTCCATGTTTGCAAAGCACTTTGTAATGTAACCTTTTTTTACATTGTATTCTAGAGCTTTTGCCTACTCCATAAGCATAAGACTCATATTACTCTGAGGCAAGAACACAATAGATGCCCAATATGTTTGTGGAAAGCCTGGGCACCTCATGGAAAGTATATTTCACATGGCCAGGTCTAAAACACAATCATATCATTAATACCTATAATGGGGGAAATTTAAGATGCACTGTAATGTTTGTGTAAAGCATGAAAAATCCCCAGTTACACATGGCATTGGAATGCAGCTAACTCCCCACTGGAGGCACACAGGAGCCTATTGAAACTTGACGAACTATTTGGAAGCCATTCTCAATGTGATTCTTATCTTCAAACAGAAACTCAGATTACAAGGAGAAACTTTTCCCTCAACCAGCAGTATCAAAAAAATTTTAAGTAGAATATATAGCATTTATCAAATAAAAAAAAAGAAGTCCCACTTCTAGAATACTTATTTTATGTGTCACATCTTTACAAGGAAGTTTATACATAATACTTCATTGATCCTTCACCAAAACTCTGCAAAGTAGGTATCCATTTCACAAGTTGGAAGCTGTCACCTGGTAGAGTTAATTTGCCCCAATCCATATACCTTGTAAGAAACAGAGTTAGGATCTGAGTTCAGGTCTAATGAAGTCAAATTTCCCAAGACAGATGCAGCTCAGATGAGTTCTAATCGGTGCAATATTAGAAGCAAAGCACCCAAGAAGTTCAAGTTGCAGCCTGCCAAGGCAATATTCTTTGGGGATTACTTAGAAACATCAACTAATTACTAGATCACAGAGATGTTCGACCTGCATACCTGTCTCAATGGAAGTGTGAGCTCAAGCAACAAAACCGTTTGTCTACCATCGCAGTTGATACTTTTTATGAGGCTGCCCACGTGTAGGGTGTCCAAGGAACACATGCAGAGATTCCAAGGTTTACTTTTACATGGAACTCTGTAAAATCGAAAATTTCCTTAAAAGAAATATTGTGGTAATAAGAATGTAGACTCTGGAATCAGAATTCTAGCTTTGAAAAAAAAAGAAAAAAGAATTCTAGCTTTGCTTCTGATTAACAATACATCCTGATACGTACAATGGAATACTATTCAGCTATAAAAAAAGAATGAAATAATGCCACTTGCAGCAACATGAATGCAACTAGAGATTATCATACTAAGTGAAGTAAGTCAGAAAGGGAAAGATAAATATCATATGATATCACTTATATGTGGAATCTAAAATATGACACAAGTGAACATATCTACAAAACAGAAACAGACTCACAGGCATTGAGAACAGACTTGCAGTTGCCAAGGGGAAAGGAGGGTGGGGGAGGGATGGACTGGGAGTTTGGGATTAGCAGATGCAAACTATTATACGTAGAATGGATAAACAACAAGGTCCTACTGTATAGCACAGCAAATGATATTCAATATCCTGTAATAAACCATAATGGGAAAGAATATTAAAAAAGAATATATGTATATATATAAAGCTGAGTCGCTTTGCTGTACGCCAGAAACTAACACAACATTGTAAATCAACTATACTTCAATAAAATAAATTTTTTTAAAGAAACAGTATATCCTGGGACAAATTGTTTAACCTCCCTATGGCTTAGTTTCTTTATCTGTAGAAATGGAAATAATAATTGTAGCTACTTCATGTCGTTGCTATGAAGATTAAGAGAGTAAATTCATGTCAGTGAATGAATGCATGCTTAAAACCATAACCAGCACATGGTAAGCACTTTCAACCAAGCTAAGCTGCTGTTTTTATTATTACTTTTTCTCTAGTACCTGTCGTTCACATGTTCAAAACAGTGGGATTCATTCAGGCTAATTTTTTTTAAATGCTTGAATTAGTGAAAAATCTGTGTTACAGTATTTTTTTAATCCTTAATGTTACTTTCAAAAAGACATAGGCATTTAAACTGAAGTAACTAAAAAGTATTCACACAGAAAGTTTCATAGGGAACCTACTTCAGAAAGTGGATGTTAACAGTTTGCTTATAAATGAATTAAGTCCTTTGAAAAGTGTCTTCTATTAAATAGTATTTTATCACATTATACTATTTGCTTGACTAACCATCACTTTCCCTACGAAAAGCAATTTCATAGATTAAAAAAGCATTGAAAAGCATCTTCAAGATAACTGATGCCAATCTTACTCTTACCAGGAAACCCAAGCTACCCAGCACTTAATGTCACATGGATTCCATGAAGAAAGCTTATACTCTCATTTCAGTCTAGTCCATCTTTAGAAAGTGATTCCTTAGATTGGGCTAAATTCTTTGTCCTTAAAATGTTCATTCTATGGCACTGCTGCCTGGGATCACATTGAAGGAGTATCATTCATTTTCTGGCTGATAGCAGTTTGAGAACTTGAAGTCAGCTGTTATATCCTTCCCTGAAATGTTTTCCCTGAAAGAACACCCTCAGTTCTTTGGACTATTTTTTACTGGCATGACTTTGGATGCGTCATCTGCCTAGGTTGTTTCCTTCTGGACTTCCTCCTGCTTGACCTTTTTCCTCCTATACTGGGATTACCAGGACTGAACATGATACTCTATAATCTGATCAGAGTAACAAGTAAGATATTGCCTTGCTTGTTCTAGACCAAAGATGTGCTCTAGTCATTGACTCTCTTGACTTATACAAAGTTTAGCATCCTCCACCTCTCCACCTGTCTTTTTTTGTGTGTGTGAAGGAGGGAGCTGTTATTAGTCAGGGTGGAGGGAGAGAGCTGATGGCATAGTTCTAGTGTAAATTCAAAGGCCTGAGAAACAGGAGAGCCATTGGTCAAAGTTCCAGTCTGAATCCGAGTCTGAAGGCAGAAGACTGACGTCCCAGCTCAAAGACAGCCCAGCAGAGGGGGAGAATTCTTTCTCACTCAGCTTTATATTCTATTCAGGCCTTTAATGAATTGGATGCGGCCCACCCTCACTGGGGAAGGTAATCTGCTTTGCTCAGTCTACTGACTTAAATGTTAATCTCAACCAGAAGCTCCTTCACAGACATACCTAGAAATAATTTTTAACTAAATATGTGGTCACCCCATTGCCCAGTCAAGTTGATAAAATGAGCCATCACACTGTGCTGTCTGCTATGTCAGCCATTTCTTTCCCACCTTCTACCTTCAATATTTTCCCCAGCACTTTACATCTATCCCTATTACATGTCTTTCAATATTTCACCCATGGTTTCAGACTTGGGGAAACCTCAGATACTGATTCCTTTATCACCTTATTGGATACCAACCCCAAATTGCCATGTATAATACTGCTCAACAAATTTTCTAATATAAAATGTTAAACTGGAAACTACCAAGAAAAGCATCATATAGAGTGCCAGGTTTCCATCCATGCATTAATCAGTTCTGAGAGTGGTCATTGATTATCTATTGTCTAGTTTAATTGTAGCATCAGCTACCATCATCTTCATAAGATCAGAAAAGTTTGGGATGACATTATGCCTATCATTCCTTCCGTCTGTAGGACTCTGTAGTCTTCAGTGAAGTACAGACACATCGGAAAAACTGAAATGCAGACACATTATGTCTATAGCATTTCCCCTGTTAACCTGTTTTGAAAAAGAAGTTAGTCTAGCACGACCAGGTCTCAGTGGACCCATTCTGGCCCCTAAGCTTTACAATCTATCTCTTTCATGAACTGTCTGACACTTTTGCCTAGGAAGAAACTTTTAGGGCTATAATCACTAAAATTTTCCCTCTTTTTCCATAAATATGTGTCCACTTCCTATTCAAGTCATAAGTGGATTAATTAGTGTATAATTTGACTTTCCACAGTAAAATCATGCAGTATATTAGAACCTTGATCATTGATCAAAGGACATACTGCTTTACGTCTTTGTGTTAGTTAACTTCTCTGTTCACAGCTTCAGACTTGAGACTTCTTGGATACTGAATCAATCATCTAATACATTTGATATCACTCCCAAATTTAAAAAAAAAACATAGGGGAAGAGGTAAAAATGCCTTACTTACCTTAAGGCAGTTAACTAAACTAAGTAATCCTGATTCCCTTCTTGTGCAAGGTCTATAGTTAAAGAGTCTTCATCTTGGGTGGACTTCAACACACTTGTCTAGGATTGTTTCAAATTTGCTCCTCCTGCTGTGTGATTTTTTATCATGATAGACTTAAACATCACTAATAACCCTGTGTGTAAATCTAATTTTTCAGGCTAGTAAGATTTGAAAGATACACTGCATCGGTAAATTAGAAAACTGAGTTTCGCAAACACATAAAATTTCTTCCATTAAGAAGATTCTGAAACTATTAGAAACCAAAAATGAAGCGCATGAAGGAGCTTTAAAATATGGCTATCACCACAGGTTTATGTGCAGAAGCAACTTGCCTTTGGGGACCCTCTGGCCAGCTCTTTTGCCTGCAACTCTCTTCTTGCTTTGGACTCAAGACTCCCCAACTTTCCAGCCCTTGCTCGATGAAAGGTTCCAGGCACCCTGTGCCATTTCCTTTATTTCCTGGTTGGCTGGTTGGTTGGTTAGTTCTCTGGTTGGTGACATATGCTTTCCTAAATTGGATTCTGGTTAAATGAGCTTTTTTCCTCCAATCTTTGGAGGCCATATTCCACTATGAAGGAAAGCATTTCCCCTGAAGGCCCAGAACTCTCAATACTACTCCTTCCCAGCAAAAGAATGTCAGCAATGACTGTCCTACTGGCCCCTGCTGAAAGCTCCCATCCTTTATTAATCCATCCCACCCTTCAAGCCCTCATTCGACAAATAAATTGACAAAAATCAAGTCAGTTTAAATAAAAATGAGAACTTCGGTAAAACTCAGCCTTACTCTGATCACAGCCCATTGAATCCATCTAGATGTGCTACAATAGAACTGACTGGGTAATGATTTAGAATAACCATGTTGACTAAATGTCAGGACTCTGGAATGAATCCCAGCTCTACTCTCTGCGTCCTTGGCAAGCCATTTCTTCTCTCCAAGCCTTAGCTTTATAATCTGTATAAAAAGATGGTTTGACTAGAAGGTCCCCAAGGTCCTCCTTTAGCTCTCAAGTTCTGTGGATCTGCAGATCTATTGTAAAGTTGCCCATTATTAACCCATAACAGTTGTATGTCATAGCCTGACCCAGCTATAAGCAGTATAATCACAACTTTGGAGACAATGAAAGACTGTCAGTACTTAAAGAAATCAAACTTTCCCTTCTTCTCTCCCTACTTTTCCTGTTTGTTCTTCAAGTTCCCCAAATTTTAATGTATTATGGTGAAGGAAATGCCCCTTTCCAGCCTGAATGGCACTGTGGAGTATTGGAAATGTCATGACAACGCCTGTCCTCAGTTGATCCAGCCCAAATTTGCAGATGCAAGAGCTTCAGATAGTCATCCCAACTTCTGGGTGTTCATCCAAACCAAACCTCGGAGTCCTTGGACTCAGTCCCTTTTTTAAAGCAGGAATAAATTGAGAATTGCATTTTCTTTCTGCCTCAAAAGATCTTGGAAACTTTGGGGTAAAACTAACCCATACATGAAAAGAGCCATGCTTTCACGTATAATATACCTTTGTACAGATGTCCATACATGTCCCAGTGACTACTGGAACTGCATTGTAGGACCCTGCACTCTTCCAAAACATCAGGAGGAGGCCAGTTTTCTAGATTGTGGGGATGTCAATGTAAAAGCAGCAAAAAGGATAAGGTTCCAGGAGACTGCTGACTTGTTTCAGTGATGGCTTTGGCTAGAGTGACCCACTGCATGGTTTTGCCCATTATCTGATCACAAAGAGTCGTCTTTATTTACAGGCTGTGTTTGAACAGTTGAGACAGTTTGGAAGAGTTATGGAGAAGGGATTTAACTGCCACAAATCTTTAAATGCCAACAGCTTTTAAATTTTTTTCTATATAGCACGTTGTATTTCTGAGATGGTGAAGGGGTAAGGGTCCAAGGAAATGAAAATGAGGAAGGATTAAGCAAGAGAACAGTAGGGAGCTCTGGCCTTGATGAGACTAGAAAGATTTAAAATTCTCAATTCTATTGCGCACTGAAAATATCAATTCATTTTGCAAATGTTTCCGTTCACTATATTTCAGGGTATGATGTAGTCCAAAGTCTAAACAATATGTTGATTCTGTCTCTATTTACACATTCACTCATTCATTCAGTAAATATACCTATTGACAGTGTATTCTGTATAAGTTATTATGTTTGTTTTGGTTTTGTTTGTTTGTTTTTGGCCGTGCCACGGTGGCATGCAAGATCTTAGTTTCCCGACCAGGGATGGAACCCATGATAAGGCATTATATTATGTTAAGCATTGTGGAGAGTGTAAAGATATATAAGGCATAGCTCTGTCCTTTATGACCTCATTGTCCAGTGGGGAGACAAAAAAGATATGCATATGACTATGATACATCATTCTGCATTGACTTTTTTTTTTAATTAATTAATTTATTTATTTATTTTTGGCTGCATTGGGTCTTCATTGCTGCTCACGGGCTTTCTCTAGTTGCAGTGAGCGGGGGCTACTCTTTGTTTCGGTGAGCGGGCTTCTCATTGTGGTGGCTTCTCTTGTTGCAGACCACGGGCTCTAGGTGTGCGGGCTTCAGTAGTTGTGGCATGTGGGCTCAGTAGTTGTGGCTTGCAGGCTCTAGAGCGCAGGCTCAGTAGTTGTGGCGCATGGGCTTAGTTGCTGCGTGGCATGCGGGATCTTCCCGGACCAGGGCTCCAACCCATGTCCCCTGCATTGGCAGGTGGATTCTTAACCACTGCGCCACCAGGGAAGTCCAGTCTGCGTTGACTATTAAAGAATTAAAAAGAGGCACTCAAAAGTACACATTAGGATGTAAAGGTATGGAAGGCCAGAAAGAGGTAACAGAATGGGCATAGAGGTGGAGACAAAAAGTAGAAAGCTATTTTAAGGGATGACTGAATCAGTGTGGCTGGATGTTAAAGGGAATGGAGGGGAAAAGTCTTGGAAAGGTCTTAGTAGGTTGGGGTAGGTTACAAATGACTTTAAATCTCACATGCGTTTATTTACTATAAATGAGCAGTCAGTGATGGTTTGGAGCAGGGAATGGTATGTTGCTTTCAGAACACTGATCTCAAAATTGGATCCAGGACTGACTGAAGTCAAGTGAGCTTGGGGCCATGGTGATCAGTTACAAGCCCTTTCAGGTGACTCAAAGCAAGATAATAGTGATCACACCTAGGTAGGTAGAAATTAGAAGGCAAAAATAATTAAGAACTACAAAAACACAGGTAGAAGAATTAGACACCATATATGCAGAATGAGAAAGAAAGAGTCATAGAAAATTCCGGAACTTTCAGCTGGGCTGACAGAAACAATATGGCTCCCCTGAGGAACAAACAGTGTATGAGGGATAATATTAACTCAAATTTAAACATTTAAGGAGTTAAAAAATATTTCTCACTGTGCCTATGAGAAATCTCACTTTTCAAATTTAGATTTGAATTGGGAAGTGGTAAAGTCTAGTGACACCTTCTCATTGTTTGTTTATAAATCCATTCCGAATTCCAAACAAGAAGGAAAATAGAAGCGCTTCGTGTTTTCTTTGTCTATTCATGAATAGGATTATCCGACACCCATTCACTTCTACTGCCTTATCCACCTTGCTGACAATCATCAAAACAGAGCACAGAATGGATCCACGAAGCGTATTCCATCCTTGCTTCCACAAGGCTGCGGTGATAGCTTGAGAATAACCAACAATTGGAGAAAACACACCCAGTCTGGATTGAGAAGTCATTAGCATCAAGCCCTGAAAAGGACTTTCTATTATCAGTGATCATGGGAATAAATGACTCCCCAAGGAAACAGTGTGTTCTCTTAATAGCTCACGCATCATCCAGGTTAGCCTGATGGAGTGGAGCACAGCTAGCAGCTAGCAGGGATAAAAACTGCTGAAATGATAGCAAAGACAAAGCTTCTATGGAAAAGAAAACTCGAGGTACAAAGGAGATTAAAGGTTAACTTTTTAAATAGAAATAAGGAGGGGGCTTACATCTTGGAATATGTCTGCTCTGTTCTCACTCCATTCTGATGCCCAATTGCCTAAAAATGAGGTATTGGAGGGCGTGGATTTGGTCAAACCCTGTCTCCACTCCCTAAACGTGTCTTGTTGTAGACTTTGTGGCAGAGTTCTTCACCCATATGTCTGCCAAGAGAAAGGGGTGTCAGAACAAACCCCAGGAGGATGACAGCTCCTCCTCATTTTCTGGCTACCCTTCAGCAAGTAGGGTTCTGTTAGGGTCAGAAGCACCCATTTCATCTCCCACTTGGAGGTAACTGTAGAAAAGAATCTGAACACACAGGCAAACTGCAACTCAGCACACAGCTCTGGTTTGGCTTCAGGGAAGTCAGTTGTCCCTTATCCTCTGATTGAGCACATTGTGCGGGAGAATATCAAAGCTCTTCGCTCAGATGCTTTCAGCCGGTGATGATTCCAAAATAACCATGGGGGGCCCCAAAGTTCGAATGGAAGCCACATGGCCTTCCAACAGCACTCAGGGAGGTTTTCCTCCAGTTTCGATGGGTGACATACCTGAGCAAGGGCCCAAGCCACTTCCAGTTAATTACTATTCATGATTATTAACACCATAATCAGAAAGCCGGCTGTTTGTTCCACTCATTCACCGTTGATGAGGACACAGGTGACTAATTACATGAATCACAGCTCACACTTGCATCCCAGGTGATGGTGGACAGTGCATCTCCACAGTCATTGCCAGCATATACTCACCAACCAATACTTGAGCTCTCTGTTGATGTTATCTCCATTTACAGAGGAGGAAACTGGGGCTCCAAGAAATTAAATGATTGGTCCAAGTAGGAGGCAGAACTAGGATTTAACACAAATCTTCTGAGTCTATAACCCTTGGATTTTTTTCTCACTATCCCACACAGTAATTAGAGGTCATGTGCATTAACTGGGCCATGTACCAAATCTAAAATCCCACATAATCTCTAATTGTCCCAGATACACACTCAACACCGGGCCAGTTCCATTGGGGGAAAAAAAAATCAGTGAGGCTGTTTTTTTTGGTATGATGTGAACAATATGCTTACTTGAGCCACTGAGGTTTTCCACTTTGAGTAAATGTCTTGGCAGTAAGCCTTTTATTTATTCATCCCATATAAAACCACTATTTTCTAAGTATCTACACTGTTCTAGGCATGATACTAATTACATGAATCACAGCTCACATATGCATGCCAGTTGATGGTGGACAGGTTTCCTTTTATCTCTGTAACTTAGGTTAAATAATTCATCCAGGTTGTAGGTGTATTGAGAATCGTACTCCACAATGGAGAATGGAAACAGGCTAATAATTAATGGCCCTGAGGACTCTACTTGAAGGCTGCCCTTGAAGGTGGACTGTGGATTTCCAGCACATCTAATTGATGATTCTTCAGTCTACATGGAGCCTTGTGGAAAGAGAAGTAGTTATTGTCTTTAGACATGGCACAAGGACCCATAGACTCTGCCAGGAGCTCAATAGTGAGATTTCACTGAGGACTTGTTGGGTGGAGGAGAGAAGATGGGTGCAGGTGGGAATATGGAACTTTTCCAAGTTGGAGTTGGAAGATCTGCATTCCGGCCCTGGTTTTGTCCCTTATCAGTAAAGTAACCTTGGACAGGTCACTTAACCTGTCTGAGCCTCAGTTTTCTCCTCTGTAAAATGGGGATAGTAATGGTACCCATGCAACATAGAGATTACATAAGATAGGCAAAAATTCTTTATAGGGCTTCCCTGGTGGCACAGTGGTTGGGAGTCCACCTGCCGATGCAGGGGACACGGGTTCGTGCCCTGGTCCGGGAAGATCCCACATGCCGCGGAGCGGCTGTGCCCGTGAGCCATGGCCGCTGAGCCTGTGTGTCCGGAGCCTGTGCTCCGCAACGGGAGAGGCCACAGCAGTGAGAGGCCCGCGTACCGCAAAAACAACAAAAAAATTCTGTATATTCCAGGAAGTGCTAAGGGGAAACTGTCTGGATAGGTGTAAATCATGGTCCAGCTTTCACTCCCAGTCTCCCCTTTGCATGTGGACCAGGAGTTTGGTAAGGGCAGGACCATGGCATTTATAATGGTCTCTCTGTCCCTTAGCACAGGGACTGGCACACCGCAGGTGATGAACAGTCTGCATCCTCCCTTCTTTCTTCTATTTGCTTGCCACTTTGCCTCCTCTTGATGATACCCAGAACTCACGGTTGCTTTATTAGGAAGAAGCAGGAAGGGCTGCTTGGGAAGGAATCATTATTACACCCCCCTTTCTCTGCCTTGCCCGTTCTCTAGGCCGGTCAGCGGGCTATCTTGAGCTACTTGGATGAGATCACTGAGTACAGAGCACTGACTACCCACCACGCAGCCAAATCTCAATCCCCGGGCTTAAGGGTGGCGACTTCAATTCCTTAAATAAGTGAAAAGCCCGACCAAAGGAGAGCGAAAAGCTGAGCCTGGCTGAATTTTGAACTCACTGTAAGCTAGAAAAAGAAGGAGCAGGAAGCCTCAGCACTAACCTGTATCAGTAGCCCCAGTGTGAGGAGAGGCTCAAAGAGTCTGGCCTAACGCTGAAGCTGCCGCAGCGGTGAAACTGCTTCTAATTTTAGAAATATTAAATAACTGATAATGACACGACCTTGTTAAAGAACGATGTTGAGAAGGAAAAAAAAAAGGGACACTGTTAAAAATAGCATACAGTCTCCCGGCTGAAGATTCCAGGTGAAATATGGGTTCGCCTCCATAGTGGAGGCTCAGAATACTGAGACGCCCCACAGAGCTGCCAAATGTGTCAAGTCCACGGCTCACACGTGTGCTGGAAGACATCCATGGTAAGCAGCCAGCAGGGTGCCTCTGAGCATCCCTTAAGGTGTGAGAGCATATATAAGCACTGGAAAAAAAAGAGAAAAAGGACAGTGTTCTTGTTCTCAAGGGGCTTCAAGTCTAGTCAGCAGCCTAGTGGTGACTCCAAAACATCATCATTTTAATATGTGAGACCGGTGGGCTTCCCTGGTGGCGCAGTGGTTGAGAGTCCGCCTTCCGATGCAGGGGACACGGGTTCGTGCCCCGGTCTGGGAAGATCCCACATGCCGCGGAGCGGCTGGGCCCGTGACCCATGGCCGCTGAGCCTGCGCGTCCGGAGCCTGTGCTCCGCAACAGGAGAGGCCACAACAGTAAGAGGCCCGCGTACCGCAAAAAAAAAACAAAAAAAAAAAAAAAAGAAAAGATGTTAATATATGAGACCGAACTGCAGCACACAAAACCTAGCTGGGGAAAAGCAGCCTCCCGTATTGCCTGGGAAACGTCGCTGCTGGCATTATATCAAACAGAAATCTGAAAGGCAAAACCTAAATAAAGCCAGCAGGCCCCACTTGGGGAGGAATGGTAGATGTGGCAGCCCTCGAAGATGGACAGAACCCCAGACGGCGTCCCCATTCTGCCCATCTCTGCAGATATGCACCTCTATGGCTTGGCTACCTCTCTGATCATTAAATGCTTTTAGCAAAGCTGTCTCCTAGGAGTAACCAGCTTTGAAAGCCAAATTGAAAAAGGTCCATCTGATCATGTAATTGGAGAGAAAGTAGGATCTGTGCCACAATAACACATTAAAGGCATTTGGAGATGAAAGAAAGAGGTGGTCTAATAATTAGCAGGGGCCTGAGACTGGGGAGATGTGCTTCTGGAGACAATGCAGAATTCATTTAACATCAGATGTCACCAAGGTCTTTCCTGATGTGACTCTAAACATGGGAAGAATGTGCTGAGCATACCTTGGCTAAATCTCATCTGAATTTCTACCTATCTACAAAACTTCCAGCTGTACAGTTTAGAAGAATGATTCTCAGCAGGGGGTGGGGTTTTGCCCTTCAGGGGACATTTGGCAATATCTAGAGACATTCTTTTTATTTTTTTAAAGTGTCCATCGATGGATGAATGGACAACGAAAAAGTGGTCCATGTACACAGTGAGATTTTTTTAAATTGAGGTAACACTGATTTATAATATTATATAAGTTACATGTGTACAACATTCTATTTCTACTTTGTATACCGTACAGCATGCTCACTACCAAAAAGTTAGTTTCCATCTGTCACCATACAGTTGATCCTCTTCACACATTTCAGCCGCCCACTCACCCCTCCCCCTCTGGTAACCACTGCTGTGTTCTCTGTATCTATGTGTTTGGTTTGGTTTCTTTGTTTTATTTACTTTCGTTTGTTTATTAGTTTTTATAGTCCACATATTAGTGAAACTATACAGTATTTGTTATTCTTCATCTGATTTATTTCCCTTAGCATTTAATACCCTCAAGGTCCATCCACGTCACAAATGGCAAGTTTTCATCTTTTTTATGGCCGAGTAGTATTCCATTGTGTGTGTGTGTGTGTGTGTGTGTGTGTGTGTGTGTGTGTGTATACCACATCTTCTTTATCAATTCATCCATCAATGGGCACTTAGGTCGTTTCCATATCTTGTTTGTTATAAACAGTGCTGCAGTGAACATAGGGGTACATATATCTTTTTGAATTAGTGTTTTCATATTCTTTGGATAAATACCCAGAAGTGGGATTGCAGGATCATACGGTAATTCTATTCTTAATTTCTTGAGGAACAATCATACTGTTTTCCATAGTGGCTGCACCAATTTACATTTCCGACAACAGTGTATAAGATTTTTCTCCACATCCTGGCCAACACTTATTTCTTGTCTCTTTGATAATAGCCATTCTGACAGGTGTGAGGTGATATCTCATTGTGGTTTTGATTTGCATTTTCCTAATAATTAGTGATATTGAACATCTTTTCATGTGTCTGTATGTCTTCTTTGGAAAAATATCTATTCAGCTCCTCTGCACATTTTTTAACATGGTTGTTTTTCATTTTTGTTGTATGAGTTCTTTATATATTTTGGATATTACCCCTTATTGGATATATCATTTGCAAATATCTTCTCCCATTTATAGGTTGTCTTTTTGTTTTATTGATGGTTTACTTTGCTGTGCAGAAGCTTTTTAGTTTGATGGAGTCCCATTTGTTTATCGTTGCTTTTGTTTCCCTAGCCTAAGGAGACATATCTAGAAAGATATTGCTAAGACCAATGTCAAACAGCATACTGCCTATATTTTCTTCTAGAAGTTTTATGGTTTCAGGTCTTACATTCACATCTTTAATCCATTTTCAGTTAATGTTTGTGTATGGTGTGAGACAACGGTCATTCCATTTTTTTGCATGTGGCTGTCCAGTTTTCCCAGCACCAATTATTGAAGAGACTGTCCTTTTTCCACTGTATGTTCTTTGCCCCTTTGTGGTAAATTAATTGTCCATATATGCACAGGTTTATTTCTGGGGTACTGATTTTGTTGTCTAGAGACATTTTTGCTTGCCAGGGCTACATCCAATGGGTAGAGAACAGGGATGCTGTTCAACATCCCATAATGCAAGACACAAGAAAAAATCATTTAGCCCAAATGTCAACAGTGCTGAGGTTGAAAAACCCTGGTTTTGAATCCTGGATGTTTTCTGACCTTCATCCTTTATAGGCTTATTTTATTTCTTTTATGTTTATATTGATACCTTGAAAGGCAACACCCATTTAAAACAAAAGGAAATGGTTTACCTTATATCATAACAATAATGAAAAAGTCCCAGCAGTTAAGAAGATGTTCCAATAGTGTTTACTCATCTCCACTGGGGGGGGGGGGGTCATGTAGAATGGAGAGCTTGGAGATGGGGAAGGAGATACTGCAACACAGTCAAGAGTCTAATCGTTTGAGATTTCATTTTGTTCCGGAATGTGAGGCTACCTAAGGATTTGCCAGACACTTCCAGGGCCTCACAGTCTGAAACCATGTTTTGGAAAAGTCATATGTGAGGATGTGTGATATCCTGTTTGCTAGGAGTGAGTAGGACCACCCTACAGCCTGAAAGATCCTGGTGGACTGGATTATGTGATTCTCTTCTTGCAACCCTCAGCGACTCTCCACTGCACCCAGGACAAAATACTATGCCATTCTCCTCCACCTGGCTCCTACCCATCTCTCCAACCATCTCATCTCCTGGATTTTATCCCAGTCATACTGAACTTTTTGTCTTCCCCAGGATATAACACTCCTATCATGCTTCCTCTCTTGTTTTGTAAACATGGGAACTTTCCTCTGCCTGCAAGGTCCTCTACTCTGCTTTTCATCTAACCCCTAGCATTCTCTAAGACTTATCTCAAGTATCAACCGCTTTCTCACCCTTTGTCCAACCCCCTAGCTCGAGTCCGGTGGCCCTCTTGTGACCTCCCAGAAGCCCCTGTATTTACTGCCAATATAACACCTGCCCCTGTGGTCCTGAATTTCAACTAGTTGCCCATTGTCTCTGAGAACTTTTTTTTTTAATAGTTATTTAGTTGGCTGCACCAGGTCTTAGTTGCATCATGCAGGCTCTTAGTTGCATCATCGGATCTAGTTCCCTGACCAGGGCTGGAACCCGGGCCTCCTGCATTGGGAACACGGAGTCTTAACCACTGGACCACCAGAGAAGTCCCTGTCTCTGAGCACTCTGAACAGTTCCCTGTTCAACCCCTCTACTGCCTACCAGACCCAGGGCAGGGCTTGGGTCCCTAACTAGCTTTCAAGGACGATTGGGGAAAAGAATAGAAGAAAAGTAGAGAAGAAAGGTGACAAAAAGAGAGCGAAGAAAAGAAAGAGAAAAGAAACAGAAAAGAACAATGGAAGGAAGGTAGCGGGGAGGGAGGGAAGGAGGGCAAAGGGATGGAGGACAGAAAGAGAATGAAGGAGGGAAGAAAGCAGATTGGGAGGGGAAAAGGAGGAGATGGGAGAGGAGGGAGAGAGGAAGGAGAAAAGAAAGGAGAAGGAAAGGGAGAAGGAGGAGCTGTGCTCTTGTTCCCTGCTCAGAAAAGACTTCTCAGGTCTTGCAGATTTAAGACCAAACCCTGCATTAACACTTTTTAGGAATCACGTAACTCTTTCACAGCACTCACTGCATTTGTAATTTTAGATGTATTTGCATGATTATTTACTACGATTTGCAAGCTCCATGAGGTCAGCATCTGTGTTTTCACACACTATTGTGGCTTCAGTACACAGTGTGTCCATAAAAATTATTTGCTAAATAAATGAAAGGGCGAGCAGACTAATGAGCGGCACCAGCAGCTAATCTTATTACTAAAAAGGCAGCCTCTCTGTTGTTTAGAAATAGATCTGTGAGTTTGGATTTGATTGTTTTACCTCCACCTAAATTTGTCCATATTAAAAAAACTTCCTCTGGTTCTGGGTAGAACTCTTCTAAAGCATTCAAGACAGTGGCATATACATTCTCACTTTAAAAATTAATCCCAGGAGGAATTTATTACAGGGAAATTTCCTGGACTCCAAGAAGCACCTTGAACTCAGGAGATGATTAATTTGATATAAACTAAAGTGCTGCAAACATCTGCTCCCTGCTGACATCTGCCTCTCATTAGATTACAGCCCCCACCCCCACCACCACCCCCTACCACCCGCATCTGGGTGGTGGGAGTTGGGGGGAGCTGGCTTCTGTGTTGATCTGGTAACTATAATTATAGGGTAAGCTCGGTGCTCAAGGCCCTGGTGCCAGCCACCTGGTGGGGGATCAATATAAAACTTGCTCTATTGCCTTATGTTCCAGATCCACCCTGAGCACTTTGTAAGTCCTCCGTCATTCCTTACATAATAGAAATAAAAAGTAGAAATGAGTTTGGCGAGCATGTTTTCATCTTGTAGCCCTGGGGAAGCCTGCGTGTGGATGAACCCAAACCCCCGGTTGATTCAAAGAAGCAAATCAATTCCATGAAAAATCTTCTGAATCTATTATTTTGGCATCGGGTTTTGTAACCTCTCTTTAATTGATATCTCTTACTCCATTATCCCTTTCCCACCGGTTCCACCTTCAGTGCAATTGTCCTAAAACCTGTCTCTGACACTGAGCCACCCTATTCAGAAACCTCAGAGGCTCTGCCTCGTCCAGGAGCACATACCACCTTCCTAACCTTGACGTCTAAGCCCTCCACTGCTGCGATAACCTAACTTCCATCCCAGGACTCTACTTCAAACAGCCTTGTCTTTTGTCATCCAGTGTGACTCTTGCTTTCCAATTCTGTTTGTGCTTTTTCACCTTTACACCTCAGCTTACTAATTCCATGTAAAGCCCAGATGCCATATAACACCATCTTAATACAGCGCTGTGTTGAAGCAACATCAACCCAGACCCAAAAATGTAAAATTAATTAAACCCCTGGCAGTGTTTCATAAAAACACCAAAAGGGAGAACATGCTCACACAACACACAGAAAAATGTCCTAAAACCTGTCTTCCCCCATTCTTTTCTCTTATTTTTTCCCATGCATCAAGGCTGACACAAAGTCTCTCGCCTCCCCAACTCCTACTCCAAGGTTGCCTTCGAGCCCACATCAGGCTCTTTTGTCTCCTTGCTAGACTAAGCTCTTCATATCTATAACATGTCAGCCTCCCTGGCTTCTTTGAATTTTCCTGTGAAAGCCCCAGAGCTAATCCAACAAGCAAAAATTCTTCCTCATTAGAAGACAGTGTAAGTGGAAAAGACTGGAAAAAAATGTTCTACACTTTGTCTTATTTCTGTCATACTGACAATGCACACTCTGCCTGGAATGCCCTTTGCCGATGTCTAATCATTACTACCCCACTCGACCACCACAGCCCAGCACAAAAGATCCTTCCTCCTTGAAGACTGCATCATGCCCCCTTAGAGAACTTTGCACGTGATGTCTTGACTTGTAGCTTTTGGTGTAAATATCTTATTTCTACTTTTGAAAATTAGGGCTCAAGATCATCCGGCAAACCCCTATTTGCCTTTCAATACTCACCTGAGTATCCCTTCCTTGGAAACGACTTCCTCACTTTCTTCCCATCCTTGGTTTGGCCAGCTCTTTGATGTCATAGAAACCAGCAATAACTTGACATATCACAATGAACTTCAGTGGATATCTTCATCTATTCGGGCTGCTATAACACATTACCATGAACTAGCGAGCTTGTAAACAACAGAAATGTATTCTTCACAGTTCTGGAGTCTGGGAAGTCTAAGATCAAGGCTCTGGCAGCTTCAGTGTCTGGTGGGAGCCCTCTTCCTGGTTCATAGGTAGCTATCTTCTCATTGTGTCCTCACATGGTGGAAGGAGCAAGCGAGCTCTCTGGGGTCTCTGTTAAAATGGCACTAACCTTGTTCATGAGGGCTTCACCCTCACAATCTAATCACCTCCCAAAGGCCCCACCTCCAAATACCAACACACTGGGGATTAGGTTTCAACATGTGGATTTGAACAGGACACAAATACTCAGTCTATAGCAGTGGAGTTTTTACTTATCTGTATTGTCTCACTCCAAACACATGTATACCTTGGAAACAGAGAAAGCTCTCATGCCTCTTACACCCCCAAACTTATCCAAGTACTTGGCTAAAGGTAGGTTCTCAGAAAATGTGTATCTGGTGACATGTCTGCTAGTTTGTGAGTTCTCCACAATATCTAGTGCTGTGCTTTACTCATAGTAGGGGCTCAAAAAGTATCTCTGGAATTGAATTAAGTGTCTCTGGAACATTCAGCTTGATTGAATTTCATTTTTCTGACATAATTTTGTCTGCGTGGTAGTCTAATGTTTTCAAAGATATAAAATGGTGAAGGGAAAACAAAAGATTAAAAAAATAAACTGGTTTGACCAGTTTCTTTCCCTCTGGATACAAAGCCAAGCTTGGAGCTTTGTCTGAGGAAATCACAGTCTCAGGCAAAAGCTAATAGGCTGAGTGTGGGTCCTTCTTCTGTAACCTGCAAAGCTGCAAGACCTCTTATTTCTGTACTAGAATATTCTATTAGGCTCATGTGGCTCCTTTGGTTAATGGTAACAGAAAATGTGACTCCAGGGCCACATAATTGCAAATACCATTGGCCTAGAAGCTGGAACAGATTGATACAATTGGCAAACCCCACCTATGCTGCTCTTTGTAAGAGGGGGGGAGAAAATACAGTGATTAAACTTAATCATTCTTATGCATTGTGCAATTAATCTCCAGCACCCCTGGACTGCTCTCCAGACTCTGTAACTTACACCCAACCCACAGAGATGGGCCCATTGACTATGCTTCCAGCGTATAATGGAGTCTACACACAAAAATTCATTAATTCTTTTGAAATTCAGTCCTTCTCCTCCAGTGGAGTGGGAGCTTGGGGGAAAGAGGATACATTTTCTTTGGCAAAGCTTTTGAGTCAGAAGTTCAGGATAGAGTAAGCCTGAGGAAAACAGATACCATTGGTTGCCTATGCATGCCCTTAGTTCCAGCCCCAGGGATGGGTCATGAACCTAGTCCCCTTGACAACAACTGGGTTAGATGATGGCATGGATGTAATTCAAGCCAATGAAGTGTGAGAGAAAATCTGCTGGAGAATTTTAGGAAAATCTTTCCTTAAAAAAAAAAAAAAGAAAGATACATAGGAAAACCTGATCTCTCCTTTTCCGCTGGACCTTGTCATGCCTAGCTGTGATATCTACAACTGCAACAGCCATCTTGCAACCAAGAGAGAAGTTAGCCTGAGGACAAGGACAAAGATGGCAGAGACGAAAGAAACAAGGCCCCAAATTCTTGATATTGTGCTGCTGAGTAACCAACACTGGTCCCCGTTATCTCTAAATTTCTTATAATATGAAATAATATATTTCTTTATTGGGTAAGCCACTAAGAATTAGTTTCCTTTGCTACTTGAGGCCAAAATAACCATAATACATTTGGTTTATTAAATTGACTGAAACTTTTAAAGATTTTTTTTAAAGCATAGCCCTTCTACCTGCTATATCATAACCAACAGGTGAGGCCCCATACCTGCTTTGGCCATTCCCCCTCATATCCCTGGTCCCATAGTCCTGCTGTGGGCGGTGTTGCTGGCCTTCATCCTCAGCTGCGCAACCCATTGATTAAATGGTCTACACTGAATTATCAAGTCCATATGGCCCCTTAATTCCATGCCCAAATCACACACCACCCTTTTCTCCTCCCTTACACTTACAGAACACTCACTTGCTAAGCCAGCCTCCTGACATCTCTTACCAGAAAGAGAATCTAGACCATATGCAGGTAGAGGCAAACTTCATGATCGTTACCATGTCCACCTATTCCGTTTATTAAGTTCCTGAACACAACCAGCACTTAGTTGAGCTCTTAGTGAATTAAAGGGACAAGTTGCTGGACCTCCAAGTGACTTCAGGCTCCAAAGAGCCATCCTTCAGACAACTACCTAGATATTCCTATAGAATGCCTCCATTTATCTATTTCATTTATTCAGCATTTAGTGAACAGTTAATCTATTCCATTCATCCTGCTTGGCCTTGGGGATATAGCAATGAACGAGCCTTTTACTCATTCAACAAATGAGTGTCTACTTTGTGCCAGTCAAACACTAGGAATAAAATTGTGATGGAAAAAATATGTGAAATTTGCCCAAAAGTATCACCTATGGTAGAGATAGACATTTATCATATATTCACCAAAACACTGGGTGAAGGGGAGAAATATGGCAAGAGAGAACATTCTAGGCAAAGGGAACTGCAAGTTCAAAGGCACTGATGCTGAAGGGGGAATGGTGCAATTCAGAATATCAAAGCCACTGTGACTGCAGCACAGTGAGCAAGGGGGAAACTGTTTCAAGATGTGGCTGGACACAACTGACAATAATCAAGACATGGAGGCAACCTAAATGTCCACTGACAGAGAAACGGATAAAGAAGATGTGGTGTATATATATACAATGGAATACTACTCAGCCATAAAAAAGAGTGAAATAATGCCACTGGCAGCAACATGGATGGACCTAGAGATTATCATACTAAGCAGAGTAAGTCAGAGGAAGACAAATATCATAGGATATCACTTACATGTGGAATTTTTAAAATGATACAAATGAACTTATTTACAAAACAGAAACAGACTTGTAGACATAGAAAACAAACCTGTTTCCAAAGGGGAAAGGTCAGGGGGAGGGATAAATTAGGAGGTTGGGATTAACATACACACCTACTATATATAAAATACATAAACAACAAGGACCTACTGTATAGTACAGGGAACTCTACTCAATACTCTGTAATAACCTATATGGGAAAAGAATCTGAAAAAGGATAGGTACATGTATATGTATAACTGAATCACTTTGCTCTACACCTGAAACTAACACAACATTGTAAATCAATTATACTCCAATATAAAATAAAAATTCAATTAAAAATTTTTAAATAAAAAAAAAAAGATGTGGCTGGAGAGGAAGGAGGTAAGGACTATGTCACAAAGTGCCCTTTATACCATATTAAGGAGTTTGGACTTTTTCCTAAAGGTTCTGATGTGACACTGGAAAATTTTAAGCAGGATAGTAAACTGATCAGACTTTTGCTGGAAGGGCCAATCCTGGAATCATGAAGACTAGTAGAAAAATAAACATAAAGTGAGGAATGACTTAACAAAGGTCATGGCAAGGGGAATGGAGAAGAGAAGATGGGCAAGAGACACCAGGTAGGTGGGATCAGCAGAAGATAACAGCTAAGATGCTATTGGAGGAAGAGGTGAGGAAGAAGGATGAGGAGGCAGAGGTGATTCCCAGGTTTCAGTGGAGTCTATTTGAGTAGGAGCGGAATTAGAGTGCATTTAGTTAGTGATATATTGTGTCCAAGGTGGAGGATCCAAGGTAGACGTTAAGATATACACGTCTGTGGCATTTTTCACAGAACTAGAACAAAAAATTTCACAATTTGTATGGAAACACAAAAGACCCAGAATAGCCAAAACAATCTTGAGAAAGAAAAAGGAGCTGGAGGAATCAGCTCCCTGACTTCAGACTATACTACAAAGCTACAGTAATCAAGACAGTATGGTACTGGCACAAAAACAGAAATATAGATCAACGAAACAGGATAGAAAGCCCAAAGATAAACCCATGCACATATAGTCACCTTATCTTTGATAAAGGAGGCAAGAATATACAGTGGAGAAAAGACAACCTCTTCAATAAGTGGTGCTGGGAAAACTGGACAGCTACATGTAAAAGAATGAAATTAGAACACTCCCTAACACCATATACAAAAATAAACTCAAAATGGATTCAAGACCTAAATGTAAGGCCAGACACTATAAAATGCTTAGAGGAAAACACAGGAAGAACACTCTTTGACATAAATCACAGCAAGATCCTTTTTGACCCACCTCCTAGAGAAATGGAAACAAAAACAAACAAATGGGACCTAATGAAACTTAAAAGGTTTTGCACAGCAAAGGAAACCATAAACAAGATGAAAAGACAACCCTCAGAATGGGAGAAAATATTTGCAAACGAAGCAACTGACAAAGGATTAGTCTCCAAAATATACAAGCAACTCATGCAGCTCAATATCAAACAAACAAAACAACCCAATCCAACAATGGGCAGAAGACCTAAATAGACATTCTCCAAAGAAGATATACAGATTGCCAACAAACACGTGAAAGGATGCTCAACATCACTAATCATTAGAGAAATGCAAATCAAAACTGCAGTGAGGTATCACCTGACACCAGTCAGAATGGCCATCATCAAAAAATCTACAAATAATAAATGCCGGAGAGGGTGTGGAGAAAAGGGAACCCTCTTGCACTGTTGGTGGGAATGCAAATTGATACA
This sequence comes from Pseudorca crassidens, assembly GCF_039906515.1. Classification (NCBI taxonomy): domain Eukaryota; kingdom Metazoa; phylum Chordata; class Mammalia; order Artiodactyla; family Delphinidae; genus Pseudorca; species Pseudorca crassidens. The sequence goes on along the minus strand of NC_090302.1, from coordinate 26,438,518 downwards.
GCCACTATGGAGAATTGTATGGATGTTCCCAAAAAAACTAAAAATAGAACTACCATACGACCCAGCAATCCCACTCCTGGGCATATACCCTGAGAAAACCATAATTCAAAAAGAGTCATGTACCACAATGTTCATTGCAGCACTATTTACAATAGCCAGGACAGGGAAGCAACCTAAGTATCCATCGACAGATGAATGGATAAAGAAGATGTGGCACATATATACAATGGAATATTACTCAGCCATAAAAAGAAATGAAATTGAGTTATTTGTAGTCAGGCAGATGGACCTAGAGTCTGTCATACAGATGAAGTAAGTCAGAAAGAGAAAAACAAATACCGTATGTTAACACATATATATGGAATCTTAAAAAAAACGGTTTTGATGAACCTAGGGGCAGGACAGGAAAAGAGATGCAGACACAGAGAATGGACTTGAGGATACGGGGAGGGGGAAGGGTAAACTGGGACAAAGTGAGAGAGTGGCATGGACATATATACACTACCAAATGTAAAACAGATAGCCTGTGGGAAGCAGTCGCATAGCACAGGGAGATCAGCTCGGTGCTTTGTGACCACCTAGAGGGGTGGGATAGGGAGGGTGGGAGAGAGCCGCAAGAGGGAGGGGATACGGGGATATATGTATATGTATAGCTGATTCACTTTGTTATACAGCAGAAACTAAAACAACATAGTAAAACAATTATATTCCAATAAAGATGTTAAAAAAAAAAGATATACACATCTGAAGCTCAAGAGAAAAATCTCGATAGGAAAAAGAAAATTGAGTTCCACAGCAAATAGGTGGTACAAAGAGATAGAAATGGATATCACCCAGAGAAAGGATATAAAGTGAAAAAAGAGGCATCCTCATGAACATCCCTGAGGACAGTCTACATTTATGGGGTCTTGGGCAAGAGTACCAATGGAAGTCCCACGCATATGGTTAAATACTTGAATGTGAAACATCAAATTAACAGGCTGTGAAAATGTTTGATCCTGCTACTTTATATCTACTTTATATCTACTTTATATTATATCTTTGTGGGACTTCCCTGGTGGCGCAGTGGTTAAGAATCCGCCTGCCAATGCAGGGGACACGGGTTTGAGCCCTGGTCCGGGAGGATCCCACATGCTGCGAAGCAACTACGCCTATGCACCACAACTACTGAGCCTGTGCTCTAGAGCCCATGAGCCACAACTACTGAGCCCGCGTGCTGCAACTACTGAAGACCGTGCATCTAGAGCCCATGTTCTGCAACAAGAGAAGCCATTGCAATGAGAAGCCCGCGCACTGCAACGAAGAGCAGCCCCCGCTCCCCGCAACTAGAGAAAGCCCTCGCACAGCAACGAAGACCCAACGCAGCCAAAAATAAATAAATAAATAAATTTATTTTTAAAATAAATAAGATTATATCTTTGTAATAATACAGTTTTAAATGTGTAAAATAATGATTTTAGATGACTAAAATTTGGCAAAATATTAATAGGATGACTGAGTTCAATTATTATTTGAAAGGTCTGCATGTTCTGTTGGTAGGCCAGAAGTGTGCAAATAAGGGATAAAAAAAATTCATACACACTTCATGAGTTATTATCAATTTGTTCCCTGAAATTTTGTCTTCATTTCAAAAAAATCACAAATTATGTTGTTATAATCAAGATTCTCATATAATTCATGTTCTTTTCACAGCAGTGCCAAAATAGAAAACTGAGGCAGTAGCAATTGGAAATGTCCAAAAAACTGTTAAAGTAATGCTTCACTTCAGAAATGAATTGTTAATTTTACATGTTATGTTCAAACACTGTAATATACAGAATATATAAACAATATTCCAGAATATTGTAACTTCATTATCTCTTAGAGTAGTATCTAGATCTATAGAGCAATATAAAAATTCAGTGTCATACTTCACCCTTATTACACCTAAACCTTCATATATACAAATTTAAGAGAAATACGAGCTAACAGTACAAAATGTTTCTCTGCTTCTATGTGACGCTACTGTAAATTTCACATTCGTTCAAGAATATTTCTAGAACTCTGAATCAGAAAGTGAAGAAAAGCAAGAAAATGGACACTTGGTACTTTGTAGAAATGATACTTCATTATATAAGAATGTATCGCATTCATGGTATCTGAGAGGAAAGGTTTGACACATTAATCAATTTGTGTTTCCTTTTATCTAAGCACTTTTGCCACTCAGATCCTCCCTATACTCCAAAGCAGTGCCCATCTCTGGCTTCCTCAGCAGCATAACCCACACACCATTATGGGACTTGAACTTAGAGGTCTTTTGCTTAGAAGTCATGGTTGAAAGATGTAGGGAAGGATTTCCCTGGGGCTTGAACAGTGTTAGTCATGAGAGTAATTGGTTAAGGTTATGAGACATGGTATGCCCCTCCTGAGCACTGGATACCAAATGGTAGAGATGTCCTTGTGTCCTTCAATAAACATATTGGGAGGGTATGATACATGGGACTTTCTAAAGGATGTTGTTCAGGCCAGGGCTCCCTGTTGCTGAGTCTGAAGAGTGGACCTGTCCAAGGAGGATCAATGGCTAAAAAGTGAGTGGAAAGAGGGGATCCCATGAAGGAGTTTGAGGTGAAAGGGCCAGAGGAATACGAGGAAAATCAAAAGTGGTGTTGCAGAAATCAAGGGAAGAAGGATTTCCAAGGACTCACCAACAGAGGCAAGGGTTGCAAAGAGGTAATAGATAAATAAATAAATAAAAAGTAGGACTTTACAGAGAAAGGTAAATATCATATGTCATTTATATGTGGAATCTTAAAAAACGATACAAATGAACTTATTTACAAAACAGAATAGACTCACAGACATAGAAAACAATCTTATGGTTACCTAAGGAGAAAGAGGGGGGAGGGATAAATTAGAAGTTTGGGATTAACAGATGCAAACTACTGTATACAAAATGGATAAGCAACAAGGACCTACTGTAATAGTGCAGGGAATTATATTCATTATCTTGTAATAAACTGTAATGGAATAGAATCTGAAATTCTGAAATATTTTTTCTGAATACATATTCAGAAAATATATATTCAGAATACATATTCAGAAATATTTCTGAAAATATTCTGAATATATATTATGAAGGAATATATACAACTGAATCACTTTGTTGTACACCTGAAACTAACACAGCACTATAAATCAACTATACTTCAATTTTTTAAAAAGTAGGACTTTGGATAAACAAAATGTGGCATATCCATACAATCAAATATTATTCAGCAATGGAAGGGAATAAAGTACTGATACATGTTTCAACACAGATGAACCTCAAAAAACATTATGCTAAGTAAAAGAAGTCAATCACAAAAGACCACGTACGTTGTATGATACACTTTATATGTATTGTCCACTATAGACAAATCTATAGAGACAGAAAGTTTACTGGTTGAAAGGGGCTGGCGGAGTTGGAGGGAATGTGAGTGACTACTAATGGGATTTCTTTTTGAGGTGATGAAAATGTCCTAAATTTAGACTATGACGATGGCTGCATGACTCTGTAAATATACTAAAGGCCACTGAATTATACTTTCAACGTTGAACTTCGCGTATATAAGTTATATCTCAAGAAAGCTGTGTTTTAAAAAGGGAAGAAAATAGAAAGAGATATCCACTACATTTAAGATCACATTATCCTGTGTCCAAGCCACCAAACATTGTCCACCTGCGAAAAATCAAATCTTGGGAGCTGCCAGATGTTTAAGACTAAACAGTCTACCATGGTGATTTGTCCATTGTCTCTGACAAAAAACTAAATCGAGCTTCTATTCTCTGAAAAACAAGAGATGAGCTAGAGGGACCGCTTCATAATAAAGGTCTTTCACACTAAGGTAAACTTGAAAACAGAGAACATTTATGCAAAAATCCATTTACTGTGTCAGTAATTTTCAGCATTTCCCCTGCTGTTATTGTAGATAATTGAGTAAAAGCTTTTCCTTCCCTACATCAAGCATCAGTTTCCAACTGATCCTCTTAGAAATTCAGTTTTGAGATTTCACTTCAAGACCATGACTACAGAATTTATGGGAAATGCCTATGTTTTTGGCTAAATGGAACTATTTTCTTTCCTTGAGCCAAACACTTAAAACGATTGGAAGAAAACAGAAGAGCGGAGAAAAAAGTAAAGTCTCCCACCAACTGCATCAATAAAGGGTCATAGCTATATTTTTTTGGTAAACTTCCAATTGACTCTATGTCTAGGTATAAATCCCTATCTTTCCCACCCAATCAATTATTCAGCATTTTTGTGAATTCAAGGTACTAAATGCTAATATAGTTCTATTGTTCACATATTTCATGAACAAATTAGTTGCAAAGTCCTTAAGCTGCCTAATGTCCACAGTCTGCCTAATGTGTAGGTTTGAATATACACCCTCTAAGAATTTATTTCTTAAAACCACAAATTGGGGGTATGATGTCTACAGAGAAGTAATATGGAATGGGAAGATTAATAGCTGACGGGGACCTTATCAATCTCACGATAACAATTCCAGACAATAGGATAATTCACATTTACATGTTTACATTTTACATGATACAATCATACACAATACTTTGGTTTTTATGAAATGAGGAGAGCAGTACCATCTCCATTCTTTAGTTAGGTAAACTAAGGTTGGTCAAACTATTCAGTGACTAGAGGAGGTCTCCTTGCTGGGTGTTTCCAGAGTACCTGTCTTTAACACCCACTCATATCTGATTACTCAACACCTGTCTTCCCTCTAAGCTTCATGGAAGCAGGGACCTAATTCCGCATCTGGCGCACAGTATGTGTTCAATAACCATCACTTGAACTAAACTGATCAAGTTCCCATAGTTATTAAGACACAGAGACTAGATGTCAGACTCTGTATCACATGTCCTTTTAAAGCCCTAATAGTGTTTTTCTACCTACTGTTACTGACAGCTCATGGAAGGAAGGAAGGAAGGAAAAGATGCAAAGTGAAACAGATCAGGAATATGCTTACTCCTGTACCTCAAACCACCTGTGTGGAGCAGCATTTTGGCATATAGCTCAGGGGTCATATAGCTCCGTGGTCAGATACCTCAGTAGCTATATAGCTTAGTGGGTCAGAGGGCTGTGGAGTCAGATCTTTACCCAAAACTTTGCTCTACTCTCTCTAGCTCTGTATTCTGTAATATATCATTGAACTTTCCCAAGCCTCAGTTTCCTCATTTGCAAAATGGAGATAAAAATTTCTAAATCTCTCAGAATTGTTGTGAGGATTAAACGAAATCAAATCTGTAAACCATGCAGCACAATGCCTTAGCGCTCAATATCCATCATCATCATCATCACCTTGATCATACTATTATTATTATTTTGTGTCCCTAACAAGAAAAGCAAAAGCCTCTTGGGTTAAACACAGAATTGTCAACAGCAGAAAAGGCAATTTGCTGATAACTCATGCATGATTTGGAAATGGAAAAGCTTTTACTCAATCTTCTACAATAATAGGTGAGTAAATGTTAGCTCTGTCATGTCTTTTACAGGACATTGAAGCCACGAGGGGCAAGTATGGCATCTCCAGCATTCTGAGAAGTTGATTGACTTGCAAGTTGAAGAATCTGGGGAGGGGACTTCCCTGGTGGCACAGCGCAGTGGATAAGAATCCACCTGCCAATGTAGGGAACACGGGTTCAAGCCCTGGTCCGGGAAGATCCCACATGCCGCGGAGCAACTAAGCCCGTGCGCCACAACTACTGAAGCGCACGCGCCTAGAGCCCGTGCTCCGCAACAGGAGAAGCCACTGCAATGAGAAGCCCGTGCACCACAACGAAGAGTAGCCCCCGCTCAACACAACTAGAGAAAGTCCACGCACAGCAGTGAAGACCCAAACGCAGCCAAAAAAAATTTTTTTTTTTTAGAATCTGGGGAGACCTGGAATATTCTCCTCTAATTCTCTTTCACCAGCCTTCGGACATTTAATCTCCTCATCCCACTTCCATTGCTGTGTGCAATATTTTATCCAGACACCTACAACCCTACTTGATCATTTTAGGAAAGGGAATTCTTAAATCTCGTTGTAGCTCAGAGCCCGCGAGCCACAACTATTGAAGCCTGCGTGATACAACTACTGAAGCCCACATGCCTAGAGCCCGTGCTCCACAACAAGAGAAGCCACCACAATGAGAAGCCTGCACACCGCAGTGAAGAGTAGCCCCCGCTCGCCACAACTCGAGTAAGCCCACACGCAGCAACAAAGACCCAGTGCAGCCAAAAAATAAATAAATAAATTTTTTTTTAAAAAAGAAAGAAAAACAGAGCATTAGGAGACAGACCATTGAATGTGAATCCTGATTTAATCATAAATTAGGTGGCTGAGAGTTTGGCAAGCTATTTCATATCTCCATACCTTGGCTTACACATTTATGAAACAGTAATAATAATACCTACCCACCTCAGTAACTTGTGATAAGATCACATAAAAATGTTTTGCAAAATACGACACTTCAAAAAATACTTTCATTACCCTGAATGACAGTAGAGAAAAAGAAAGAGGATGGAAAATCAATATGAATTTAGGGTCCACTGGGGGATGGGTAATTTGTAACTTTTAAAATGCTACTTTGTTAATTTCTGGGTTAATGCATTATTCCAGGCTGCTTCCCCATTCCTTTTTGTTCAGGAATGCTTATTCTGTTCCACCAGCGTGAATGTGATGGTCACTGCTCTGTCTCTATTCCTCTTCTCCCTTTACACTTTCTCTTGTCAAGCTCAGCTTCGCCATTATTTCAACTATCAACTGTAGACAGATCTTTCACAAACCTACCCTGCAGGCTAGGGAGTCATGAGATCATTAAAATCCCTTCACTTTTACCCCATAATGTAACCTAATCATAGAAGTGACATCCATCATATTAATAGGTATATAACATCCATCATATGAACAGTTCCCACGCATACTCAAGTGGAGGAGATTATATAGGCATGGACACCAGGGGGCAGGATTCTTGGGGACCAACTTAGAATTCTGCCTACCGCAAGCATCCGTCATTTGCCAAGCAAGTGCTTGGCAAAAGGGATACAAGAGAATTTCACATGTTCTTTACCTTCAAAGACTTGTAAATTGGATGATAATCGTCCCTACCTCATAGGGCTAGGTGGAAAGGATTATATGGAAAAGATATACGTAAAGTGTTTATCATCGTGCCTGACACATGAAAATTAAGTGTTCAGAAATGTTAGTTGCTATTATCAGATAATTGGAACACAATCTGTTCAGAGATGGGTGGAAGCTCTGGAGAAGGCAGAGGCTGAGAGGAGGAATGCTTGGCTGTTGAGGAGATCAGAAAGGGCTTCAAAGAATAGAAACCAATTGACCTCAACCTTCTCAAAAATCTCATCACACTGGCTGCATTAAGACCATTTTTTAACATATTTGAAAACCGAGGCTCGGTTAAGGAACTCACACAAAGCCATTCAGCTAGTAAGAGATGAAAGCAAATTTCACGGCCAGGTCTTCTGACTGGAACACCAGAGCTTCACTGTGTGTGTGTACATGTATCCAGTAACCAAAATTCCATTTTAGCCGTCATGAGGCATGTGCAGGGACTAGTGGAAAATAAGCTTATGCAGATGCCATGGGTTTCCACCACTGAAACTCAGGGAAAGGGTCTAAAATTAAGCAAAATAAAAAAGCAGGTGTCTTTGACAGTAGAATTACCTAATATCTAATCAGAATTTTATTTTAGGAAGATGGTCCTGGTCTTCATGGGCAAGATGCTTCATAAGAGAAAAATTAAATACATGATGGGGATAAGTCACGGAAGTTGCACTGGCCCTTTAGATGGGAAGCAACTGCAACTAGAAAGTGAGCAGTGGAGAGCAGAGTTAGAAGAAACGCTGGAAATGGAAGTGAGCAGTTAACAGGACTTGGAAGAAAGGATGAATTTGAACCCCTCAGACGTTGGGTGGCCAACATCTCATCTTGGATTGTCACCAGAAGAATATTCTTTCCACAGCTGAGAGAAAGAAGGTTTCTTTTCATTTGAGAAGAAACAGCTTTTTGCCCTGACTCTGCAAGGGCCATGCGAGTCCTGAGGAAGGGATTCATTATTTCCAACTGCAATCTTCCACATTCCCAACACAAGCGCCATTCCACACCCAGACACATTCAGACCAACTTCAGAGCAGTTGAGCACATACATGTTCTTAGGTTGCAACTATTCATCACAGACGACTTTATTTTTCTTAAGAAAAATAAAGTCTGCTGGGAAAAGAAGGAAAATGAAGCAGGCCAAATAAGGAGTTTAGCAGGCTTGAGATGCGAATTTTCAGAAACTCCCTTTTCCCCCATTAATCCTTCTTTTTTGTCCTTTATCCATTATGTGGGATTAGTTCTTTGTAAATTTGGATTTGTACTGATGAATTAAATTCTTGGCAACCGCTGTTCCTGCCGACTGGGTGCTTCTTTGTGTCCTTTGTAAGATCTATAACTCACTGCACCTGTTGCATCTGAATAGTCCTCTGCAGTCAGGAGGGTGTGTGTGTGTATGTGTGTGTGTGTGTGTGTATGTATGTGTGTGTGGGGGGGGGTTCTTTAAAGCATTCTACAACGTTCAGTGTAAAAGGAAGAACTCCAGTAGATGGGAGGGGGTGCTAAACAGTGGACTGAATTACGAAGGCAACTTGCAGAATCTCTTTCCTTGGCGATGGTTTAAGAAAAGCACCAGAAAAAGCTCTAAGCAGCGCAGTGGGCATTCGGTGTTCATTTGGGGCAACAGGTCATAAAAAAATGAATTCTGAAGAGCTTTCAGCCCTCGGGGACTACGATATGTTTTCACCAGAGACGAAGAAGGGAATTTGATGACCCTCTAAGTCAAGCACAGTTTTCGGATGAGGTCAGTCTAGGTCAGAGGAGTTCAGTTGTCACTTACCCAAGGTAACACAGCCAGTTGGTGACAGACAGGGAACTAGAATCCACACCTCCTGACTCCAGCCCACCCCGAATGTACACAATCTCACTTTATATCCTCTTTTGTTCTTTCAGATAAATATTAACCAGCTGGTTTGCAAGGCCTTGGTGGAGAAGTTCTCTATTTTCATCATTTCACATTTCTGAAAAATTACATCAGAACTTATGCCAGAAGGATGTTGTATCTTTTCAATGAAATAGACTTTTTAATGGGAAAAAGAGAAAGTGGCCCTGGATATAGATCTTAGCAGCTGAATAAACAGATCTAGAGAAGAAGCATTTTTGCCTTTATATGTTATATATTATTTGTAAGGCAATCATTCACTTTATTAAAGATTGGATCATTAGTTTCATGATATCTGAAACGGAAGTCAGCCCCATGGAGTCTGAGCATCTTTCTTGGAGATGCTGCTAGGTCTCCTCTCTTATTTTTCCCTATTTCCCACTGCTACCCACTACCACCACCATCACGTGTGAGCTTTTTCCCACACATACTTGAACTTATTCATTGGTTATGTGGGCATCCAGAAACGTGGAATGGGTTTAGTCCTAGAGGTGAGGATATTCTCACATATTCCTGAAACAGGTGGTCACTGATGGGATGTGGTATAGCTGCAAATGGACCAATCTCTATGTCATCAGAACATCAACATAGGGTTGGACACTGACATCCCCATCAACAACCTTCAGCTGAGAGGCTACGTGTCTAAACGTTTCATGGTCCCGACTAGTCTGCTATGTCTTGCTAAAGGGTTACTGTCACCCGGGAAGACTCTGAGATGGTAACTAGAACATATTCATCTGAAAAACCATTTACCACAAACTGTCACACCATTGCAGAAATTAAGCAGGATCTTGAAAGACTGAGGACACAGACAGTCAGCTTTGATTGAGACAAGTAAGGAGGGTCAAGCTTCATCTGAAGCTAGAACTCTGAGATCTTTAGGTAAGCAAAGGGCAAGAGAAAGCGTTTGCAAAGACAAACTGCGACCTCTCTACTATTGGACCCAGTGCCGTCTCTGTCTGGATGCTACCCCCACGTGTCATCAGCATGGCCCAGCTTGAGTGCATTCATCAATAGTACCAAGGGGAAATGGAGCCCATGTCCCATTCCAAGGTTCTGTTTCAGCTTCCACTCACCTGTCTAGATGGGATTCCTTTTTTGTAGACTGGAGAAATAGGTATTTGCCCTGCTCAAAGTAGAAATTTATGGTAAACTTAACCTCTGACTTCATAGATTGCTCTACCCCAAATCCTGCTGCATCTCCATGACTAACAGTAAATCCAAAGGAGTAGAAAATCATTGAACATTTTATGGCTTCCAATTCATAGGCTGCAATCAGGATGCTAACAACACCCACTTTGATGTTTGATGAGGACTCCCTGTGTGTCAAGCCCTTTTATTATCACTATATATGCTACACACTATATCTATATCTATCTATACAAATGTATAGATATACTATATATCAGCCACTTCTATACATCATATATACCACTCTATCTATGATGCTGCTAGATAATATCAGTATTAAACAGAAATATGTACGTACACATAATCAATCAATCCTAGAAGGCTGGTACTCTTTACAAATGAGGAAACCAAGGCACAGTAAGGTTGCGTTGACCTGCACAGCTAGTGAGTGGCAAAGCTCGAGTTGGAACTCAGGCAGCCTGACCCCAGAGCCCATGCTGGCTCATTGCACATCTGCTGCATCCACATTGGGCTGAGCACTGTGCTGCATGTTAAAGCCTCTGAGCTGAATAAGCCACTGAACGAGGCCACTGTTCTTGAGGAGTTCACAGTCTGATGGCTGGGGCAGACGCATAATCACAGTAAGGCAGGACAGAGCTGGCTGAGCTGAGTTTCGATAATGATTAGCATTGCATCCCTTGGTTGGATACCAGAATAAAGTATTGCACCTCCAGGAGTGTTGTGTACAAAGGCAAGGAACAGCAGTAACCATCATGGGGCTTCCATCAGGGTGAGCCACTGCTGGGGGAGGGGAGCAACACAAACCCAGAAGGGTTGGCAAAGGCCAAGGGTGAAGAGCCTTGAATGCCAGCATACACGGCTTGTACTTTCATCCTGTGAGATATGCAGAGCTAGTGATGGTTTGTAGGCAGGCGACTGAGATGCCAAAATGTGGTGCAGAAATATCACTGTGAGGTGGACTGGAGAGGGAAATTATGTAGGGAGACCAGTTAAGACACTCCTGTAGGATCCCATGCCAGAGAGACTCTGCTAGAAAGGACACATCTTTCCATTTTCTTTTCGTAATAAACATTTATTTATTTATTTTGGCTGCGTTGGGTCTCAGCTGCAGCACGAAGGATCTTTGTTGCCACATGCAGGATCTTTAGCTGTGGCATGTGGGATCTAGTTCCCCGACCAGGGAGCATTCCCCGACCAGGGATTGTTCCCCAACCAGGGATCGAACCCTGACCCCCCTGCATTGGGAGCGCGGAGTCTTAACCGCTGGACCACCAGGGAAGTCCCCCCCTCACCATTTTCTTAAAGCATCTTAAAATCTTCAATGGTCTCCATTGCCCTTGGGATTAAATGCAAATTCCATGAGATCTTGAATAAACTGGCATGCACCTTCTAAAGTAGGTCCTCAAGTCCCAGCACTCCAGCTCCCCGCCCTACATTCCAGCCACATGAAGGGAATCAGTTGCATTTATTTACATTTGCTAGTTTTACTTCCTCACATTCTGTGTTTCCTGAAGTTAAGAGCATCCAGAGAGAGAGGTATCGTAATGCCCATCTTACTGATAAAGAAATTGAAGCTCAGAGAACAGCAACTTACTCCAAATCATATTTGTAAGTAGAGATGGAGACGAGATGGAAATCCAGGAGCTACGAACCACCCAAGAGCATTACAATGGAAGTCACAAAATCTAGGTTTAAGTTTCTTCTGTGCCACTTGCTTCTTTTACAAGATTACTATATAGCTGATTTACTTCATTGTACAGCAGAAACTAACACAACATTGTAAAGCAACTATACTCCAATTAAAAAAAAAAAGAAAAAAATTACTGAACATCTCTGCACTTCAGAGTCCTCATCCGTAAAATGGGTCTATTAAGTCCCCCATCCCAGGCTGCTGGGAACACACAGGAAGATGGCAAATGTAGAAGTATCCGGCTACTATGAGGAAGTATCTTTCAACACAACCTGCTTTTGCCTATGCAGGCAGATGAAAAATAAGATTAACTGGACAGATAAAAATCATGACTAATACAAATCTTTTTAGCAAAGGATGTCAACCTTAACACAGTAGCATAATTTTTCTTAATTAGGGATTTTTAAATGCAATGGAGTCATTTCTCATCTATGTCTTCTAAACCCATTTCCACATCTCTTACAGGCAAATATAAAATATTAGTGGATGAAAAGGATACGAACTTGAAAGACTTCATTATCAATTAAGTCACCTGTGGGTCAGTTGAGGTCTAAGAAAATGTTTGTTGAAAGTTTCTAGCTTTTCATTTCTTCTCTGTACATAGTTTGACTCAAGAACTTCAAACCCCTCTAAAAGGTACTGTCTTAAGCATAAAAGTTCAAAACACAGGAGGTCAGATCCACCACACGTAAGTCAGGAGATTACATCTGAAGCCATGAGGGATTAAAATAGTAGGTCCGTGTTTGGTAGTGGTGGTGATGGTGGTGAAGGGGAGTTTTTCTCAAGGCTTATCTCCTCCAAGAAGCTGTCCTTGACACAGGACAAACTCTCCCATAGTGACGGCCTAAAGCACATGATGTTGCAACCAACACTTTGGTATTCATCAGACTTCAACACTTTATTGCATTCCAGTTGGCCTCCATGGTACTGCATTTGGAAATCATCATGTCTTCACTATCTACGTAAACATGTGTCACTTCCCCTGTGTATGCAGGGTAGAGTTGTCCACATGAGAAGCAGTTCTGTTTCTTTTCTGCACCTGCATTTGGAAGCATCTTCCCTTATGATTTTTATCTGGGGTGTATATTTAAAATCACTGGTATTTTCTCTATCTCAGCAAATTTCTCTGTCCTACATAGGCTATAATTTAATTCAAACCATCTCAAATTGACCCTCAAGTTGGTGACCATCTACCTACATCTTTTGCCTCCCAAGACAACAGATAAACAATTTTTATTTAAGTGAATTCAATAATTTATTCATTAAATCAGAAAACACTATTGAACACATTCTGTGCTAGGCCCGATGCTAGAACCTGGAAGCAGGTGAGATAGAGTGAAAATGCTCAGTCACAGCCTCCTTGAAGAGTCAGGCAAATAGTTAACCCCCCTCAATACAATACAAGAGCTGTAATGCAAGTGTGTGCAGAGGCTTGGAGAAACAGAGCAGAGGGGATGGTGGGTTTTGCCTGGAGAAGTATGACGCAGGGCTTCATGAAGAAGCTGTGCTAAAAGGATGAGCAAAAGCTTTCTGAGCTGGTGCACAGAAGATGGGCCTTCCAGGCAGAGGGAACCCTGTAAGAAAAAGGCAGGGAGACGTGGAGCAGCTACTGTGAATTGTTCAATGTGCCAGGAGTACATCATGCCTGGGTGGGCAGCACTGTTAGACAAGAACCTGATGAGGGGGACTTCCCTGGTGGCACAGTGGTTAAGAATCCGCCTGCCAATGCAGGGGACACGGGTTCGAGCCCTGGTCCGGGAAGATCCCACATGCTGTGGAGCAACTAAGCCTGTGTGCCACAACTACTGAGCCTGCGCTCTAAAGCCCACGAGCTGCAACTACTGAGCCCACGTGCCACAACTACTGAAGCCCACGTGCCTAGAGCCGTGCTCCGCAACAAGAGAAGCCACCGCAATGAGAAGCCTGCGCACCGCAACGAAGAGTAGCCCCCACTCGCCGCGACTAGAGAAAGCCCGCGCACAGCAACGAAGACACAATGCAGCCAAAAATAAATAAATAAATAATTTTTTTAAAATAAAGAACCTGACAAGGGAGGTTGGGCTCAGATTATAAAAGGTCTTGAATGTGTCCTCCCAAGATGTTTGAGTTTGTCCAGTTAGCAACGGAACCATGGAAAGATTTCCTTGAAAATTGATGCTTGTGGCAGGGTTGATAAAAAAAAGGTTCAAGGAGAGAAGCAGTTAATAAAATGGGACAACCAGTTAGATACTTACAAAGATCCAGAAAAGATGTCTGCACTCGAGGGAGGGAAATAGAGTCAAGAGATATTTGGGGATTAAAACTGGCAGCACTATGGACAGGATATATACTTCTTTGTGTTCACCATACACGTTTTGAGTTTACAAAAGTCCGTAAGTTCCTTAACTGCTTGAGTAAAGATCCAAAATTCGATAAATAGACCCTCCAAGATGACAAATAAACAACATTAATGTACTAGGGGAAAACAGCTCTTCTGAACTCTGAGTCAGCAGTGCTTGGGATGGTGTTCTGGCCCTGTCCCTTAGGAGCTGGCCAGACGGTAAAGTCCTTTCGTCTCTTTGAGACTCTCTCGTGTCCCAAAACGAGAAGCTTACTGGGATGATTTCTCTCCAAGGCCTCCTCTTGCTCTCACACTCTGTGAGTCAAACCCTTGTGATAAGGACCACCAGTCCCGGCCTTTCCAAGATGAATCACCTCTGAAACAAAGATTATTCTGGGCTTGACCAGGAAATGAGAGTTCAGTCACTGCAGTAATATCCCAAGGTCAATTCTTAGGACCAGCAGGTCTGGTCCGAGGCTGGGCCAGATGTCAGAGGCAGCTCCTTGATCACACAAGCCTCTCCAAGCTTCTCCCCTTCCAAGGTACAACCGAACTAAGTCCAAGAGACCTGCTGGGACTTCCACAGAAGAAAGAGTCCTCTGTTTCAGGTCTCTGGATTTCTCCCAGTCGGTTTTTCCTGCCTGTGTCAATTCCCACAGCCAATGACCCTGTTTACATTGTTCTAAAGATGCTGAAAGGACTTCGCCACAAGAATGCAGGGTTCTCAGGTGCCCTTCGCCGACTTCCTCATCCCTAGCACAGCTGGGAATCCACTTCCCTAGGACAACAGCAAGCCCTGCTTCTCAAAGCCCTAACCAGTAGAGGGCTCCACCTCTGCCTATCTGCAGTTGTCTGACTCAGTGAGCACCTACTGTATGCCCCAAGCACTTCTGCAAGTCAGCGATTCCATACAGCAACCCCATAAGGTGGATGTGACGACCCTATTTTAACGTGAGGTTTGGTAAAGAAAAGGTGACTCATCAGAGACTGAGCTTCCAGGACGTGCCAAACCCAGATTCAACCTGAGGTCAGTCTGATTTCCAGTCGGCTGCATTCTCCTTCCTGTGACCAGAGTTAAGCTCTAAATAACATTACACCCAAGCGCTGACTATCTGCACGTCACTAAGCACGTCTACATCTGTGTCTTTGTTACCCAAGGAAGGCACAGTCAAGAGTACTTCAGGCCAAGGTACAAAAAGAGGTAAAAGGTCATAATTCACCTAAACAAGAGCACTCGTGTTAGACATTCAGGTTCCTTCCAATTTTTCCCAATGAAGTTGTGATTTACTGCTATCAGTCAGTACTGCAGCGTCACAAAAATGAAGAAACCATGTGAATCAGGCTGCCCGGCTTCGAATCCCTTTTATCACACCACAGCCAAGTAACCTTGGCCAAATGATTGAGGCGCTCTAAGCCTCAGCTTCCCGTGTTTAAATGGAGATGAGAATAACACTCACCTCACAACATTGTTATAAGGAGTAAATAAGACGATGCCTGTAAAGCACTTAACACAGAGTCTGGCATATGGCGTGAGCTGGATAAACCCCAGCCATTATTATTATCATAATATCTTTGTGCATAAATCTATCTGCACTCTGATTGTTTTCTTAGGACCGGTTCCAATGGGTAAAATCCCTGTATCAAAGGGTGGCTCTTCATACATAGTACTTAATTATCTTCCAGAAATTTGAGAGTAATTTATACACCCAGCAGAAGTCAATGCAGTACCCACAGCAGTGGGCTCAAAAGATATATCAAATGCAGATGACTATGATACCATACAAGGTGTCTGAACATCCTTCAGTTCTCACATATAAGGACAGTAACTTTCTTTTTTTTTTTTTTTTTCATGCCTCTACAGTCATGGGAATAACCAAGGCCCAGGCTGATCACCCCAAAGGCCTTTGATTTAAGAGTTAGAGAAAATGGGCTTAATTCCAAGCTCTGCCACTTACTGGCTGTGAGATTTTAAGCTAGCTTATTTCCTTCTCGGTCCCTCAGCTTCTTCAACAGTTTGTTTGTTTGTTTGTTTTAATAGAAATTATATCCAGGCAGTATCTTTCATTCATCTTTGTTGTAACTTCGAATACAGAGTAAATGTGACGACTATGCCTGGTGATAATAGCTGTTAATATTTTTTGTACATTTTTCTATAAGTGCATCGCATGTACAGACAAATTTTCACTTTAATATTATATAGATACCTCGTGTGTCAGTATCAAATGGCATGTAGATCCAGCTCTACCAAAATCTTGCTGTGCAATCAGGCCTAAGTGACTTCACCATTCTGGGCCTCTTTTTCCCCGTCTGTAACAATGAGGACCTTGGTCCAGCTTATCTCCAATCGCTATGTTTCTATCATCTTGCCTTCCCATATATCAGGATCTCTCAACCTTGGCACTACGGACACAGTGGGCCAGATAATTTTTTGTTGTGCTGAGGAGGGGTGACTGGCCTGAACGTTGAAGGATGTTTAGGGGCATCCTTGGCCTCTACTACCCAGAGGCACCCCCAGCCCAGTTGGGAGCACGAAAAAATATCTCTAGACATTGCCAAACATCCCCTGAGGGTCAAAATCATCATCCCCGATCGAGAACTACTTATATATTCTTAAGGATTTCAGGCATTGGATGTTAAGGAGCTGGATTCGATGCCTTTTGATACTCTTCCAAATCATAAAATTCCAAAGGCCAAAGATGCTGTGACTGATTTGAACTTAAACCCATCTATAGGGCTTCCCTGGTGGCGCAGTGGTTGAGAGTCCGCCTGCCGATGCAGGGGACGCGGGTTCGTGCCCCGGTGCGGGAAGATCCCACATGCCGTGGAGCGGCTGAGCCCGTGAGCCATGGCCGCTGAGCCTGCACGTCCGGAGCCTGTGCTCCGCAACGGGAGAGGACACAACAGTGAGAGGCCCGCGTACCGCAAAAACAAAAACATCTATAAGCCACATATTTGAGAGAGGACCTAGTCATCTATCGTGTCTCTTCTACCTGCTGGATTCCATGGAGGAGACAGACTCAGTCCTCAGCATTTTGCTGGAAGTGACAGCTAAAACATCCCAACCACAGGCTTGGGGTCCATCTGACCCAATCACCAGTCAGGTATCCCTGGGCAAATTCATTAGGTTTTCTGTGTTTTCCCACATGTCAAAGTGGATGACATCTCAGAGCAATTTGGAGCTAATATACCTGGTACCAAGAAAGAGAAGGAGGAACTCCAAATGGGAAGCTTTTGCTTTCATTTTTCCCTACAGAAACTGATCACCACGTGATCATTTCCCAGCCGTAGCCTTGGGGTTTGAACCAGGTTTCCTTTCTTTAAAATAAATTTATTTATTTATTTATTTTTGGCTGCGTTGGGTCTTCGTTGCTGCGCACGGGCTTCCTCTAGTTGCAGCGAGCAGGGGCTACTCTTCATTGCAGTGCGCGGGCTTCTCATTGCGGTGGCTTCTCTCGTCGCGGGACACAGGCTCTAGGCGCACGGGCTTCAGCAGTTGTGCCTCACGGGCTCTAGAGCGCAGGCTCAGTAGTTGCAGCTTGCGGGCTCTAGAGCGCAGGCTCAGTAGTTGTGGCGCACAGGCTTAGTTGCTCCACGGCATGTGGGATCTTCCCGGACCAGGGCTCCCCTGCATTGGCAGGTGGATTCTTAACCACTGTGCCACCAGGGAAGTCCCAGAACCAGGTTTCCTTTTGATTTAGGTGTTTCCAGCCAGAGTCAAGGAGCAGCTCTTGAGAAAAGGAGTGGACAGATGATCCAGTTAGCAGTCAAAGGAATGCTATGGACCAAGAGAGGGACTTTGGTTCCAGCTGAAAATGTCAGCAGAGTGCTGGGAGAAAGGAATCTGTTTAGCAGGTGTGTTTGAAATCTGGCAGAGAGCTCTGGGCCAGGGCCAGGACCACTGAGCTGCTCTGAATGCCTTCTATGTTGACTCCCTGGGACTCAGACCCAGGATTTAAAGGGGAGAACGTCTAGGGTAAACACACAACGGCCAGACAGCGGCTAGAATTTTTCCTCAGGCCTTCCGCCTCTCTTGCAGAGCACCAAGAGGCCAGCAACAGGCATGTAGCCTGAGTCGGCGGCCTTTGCCCACCCTCTTCTACATCACCTGATCCAAAAGGAGCTCCGAAAATAGCTCAGAATCTGGGCCTGCCTGGGAGAGACAGAAAGATCCATTTACATGGGAAGGTGACTGCTCTGAATACCCACAGCAGACCAATCTATGCTAATGGCTCAGTCTCCCTCCAATCTGGGATTTATATAACTGGCTCCTACACGCTGTCGTTGCCAGCAGAAATGCCTGAATTATCTTAATTCCAGAATGTAAATTATTCCAATTTTGAGGCCATCATTTTAAAGCTGTCAAAGTCAATATTTTTAACAGCCTAGAAAAAAATTACAACTGGAAAATGTCTAAACAAGTTGTGCTTGAGGTCTCAAGACAACTTCTGGCAAAATCTGTGCTGAGATGGAGAAATATCCCACACTGATTCCACAACAAGGGAAAAGCATCAACTCGTCCCGTCACCAATTTGTCTGCAGGAGAAACAATGAGACAGTCTCCTCGCACTGATCACTTTCAATCTGCTACCTTCCACTTACGGATTAATCATTTATATTTTGGTCCTACATTTTGTGGGGTTTTGGTTTTTGTTCTGTTTTGTTTTTAAGAACTTAATTCCTAAAAGAATAACATTCAATACTTGGTCATGAGGGGAAGGGAAAAAAATCCTGCCCTAACCTCCCTTCTTTCAAAGTTTTCACTTCACTTTTGTTTTAATTCACTTCCTGCATTATTCTCTAAGAGCTACTCTATGCTGGGCACAGCTCTGGGGATGCTGGGATGAGTGAGGACTTCCTCGGGGTGAGAGAAGAAGCTTTTAATCGAGCTACCTTGCACTTGGTCAGGAAAGAAAAGGCAACTCCTTTTCATATTTGTGTGTCTTTTTCCATCCAGGTAAATCATCATCTCTACCTTATTAACCCTCCCAGAAAGAAACCAGGAATTGAAGGAAGTGAGCGGGTGAGGAAAGGAGTGTGCAAAGCAGAATCATAGTCACGGTTCACCTTTGGGGCAGAGGCGATTCATGAGTATCTGGGGAGCCAGCCAGGTTGCAGGAACATGGCATCGCCCAATTGGGCACCTCCGCTCACCACTGCCCCAGACACCAGACTCAGGATGGTCCTCGCGGGTAGCGCTAGGAGATCTCTGTTATGGGCCCATCGTTTATTCAGGGGCTGGAAAACACCCCATTCCTGCAGCTCTGAAGCAGGATTAATTGATTGGTCTCGTATGAACCTAAAAGCTGTTAAGAGCAAGGAGGATGAAAAGCAATTTAAATTGCTTTATTACCATTTTCTAGTAAAGTACCAGTTTAGTTCTCAGCCCTACTGTGAAGCAGCAGGTTTCCAGATATTGACTGTGCTGGCATGTGCTCCTAGAAGAGAGGAAATGCCTGGGTCTGAAAAGCAGAAACATCTGCTCAGATCTCCAGCGGGCCTGTCGCTAAAGCCAAGGTGGGGAGGGAGGCGTGTGCCCTCCAGGTGGTGTCACCACAGGCAGGAGATGGGGAAGTACTCCCAACAGGGGAATTTCAGTTCGTGGGTGGAGGCTCTTTTTTTTTTTTTTTAAGACCTCATTCATTTAATGTGGGGGGAGGATGGGGAGAGAGATTATAAATGGTTTTATAAGGCATTCTACAGACTCTGACAGAGGGCAGACAAGATGATTATAGTAGTTATAGTGATCATAACAATGGCCATCGTGTAGTGCTTCTATATGCCAGGCCCTGAGCCCTTAAATCATTTAATCCTCAGACAACACTACAAGGTAGGCACTATTATAATCTCCTTTTTACAGATGAGGAAACTGAAGTGCATGGGCTTAAGTAACTTGCCCAAGTTCACCAGTGGGTAAGTGCAAGAGCCAAGCTTTAAGCCTGGCAAGTCCAGCTGCAGAGTCCCCGGTCTTCATCACTCCCTATGGTAATAATTACCCTCCCCCGTGCTGGATTCGGTCATGCAAACTTTCTCCTTTGATCCTTACAGGAATACTATGAGTTGGACATTACTGTCCCCAATTTTCAAATGGGCAAACTGCAGCTGAGAGTTACGAAGTGTTTGTTCAAGGTCACGAGGATAAGAAATGTCAGAGCCTGGATTAACCCACTTTTGATGACAGCCTGATCCCTCATTGTGATCTGAAAGTTTGGACTTGGGTTACGCTTTCTCAGTGGGGATCTAGCCCAGAATGTCAATAACAAATCAATCAATAATAATAAGATTATTAATAGCTACCATTTACTGAACACTTGCATTTTGAGAAGCCCTCCCCTAGACGTGAGTTCAATCCTCGCAAATCCCTGCAAGTCGGGTTTTTCTTTATTTTCCCCATGAATCAAAAAGGGAAACTGGGGCTCAGAGAAACGAAGTGACTTGACCAGGGTCAACTACACTTAAATGTGAGCTAAGTTGTTCTGGTTCCTAAGTACAAGTGCTTACTGATTGTCCTTTTTTCTTAAAAGCAAAAGAAAAAGAAATAAGGGGAAAAAGAAAAGAAAAGCAAGAGAAACTGAAATGTTAATATTTGGGGGGACTGATGTATACACACTACTATGTATAGAATAGATAACTAATGAGAACCTACTGTTAGCACAGGGAACTCTACTCAATGCTCTGTGGTAATCTAAATGGGAAGGAAATCTAAAAAAGGGGGATATATGTATACATATTGCTGATTCACTTTGCTGTACAGCAAGAAACTAACACAACATTGTAAAGCAACTATACTCCAATAAAATTTAATTCAAAAAAGAAATGTTAATATTTGAAATCCTTTCAGTCCCCTAGAGAAAGTCAAATGTAACAAAATCTTTGCCACACATCTGTAGAACATAAAGCCCACATGAATAGGGATTTTTGGCGTTTTCATCCTCTCCTCTATCCCCAGCACCTCTAACAATACTGGTAGATACTTGTTGAATGAATGAATGGCTGAATCTACTTTAGGCTGTAAAAGAAACATCTTAGGAAGCTTGAGTAGTTTGCAGGAGGAGAGTCTCATGACACTTCTAAGACAAATCCAATAGTGGGGCTACAACTAATCCAAAGTAATGAGGTAGCTTTCCCAGTAATGAGTACCACAAATATGTCCATCTGACCTAAATATTTATTTACAAGAACAGAACTCAATGGGCCACCATCTCTCCAGTTGCTCAAACCAAAACCAGAAACCCTATCCCCACACCTTGACCAAGCTACCGTCATCTCTCCCCTGAACTAACACAGGTTCTTCCCATCTTAACTCCTTGCTTCTACTTTTGACTTCTGCAATACATCCTCCATCCAACAGTGAGGGCATGCCTCCTAAAATATAAATCAGATCATGTCATACACCCTACTTCCCTGGCTCCCCCCTGAACTTTGAGTGAAATCCAAACTTCTTCCATTGGCCTCTGCCTTCCACTACCACCATTTTGAACCACCTCCCCATAACTTAGCATCTAACAAACTATGGACCTTGTATATATGATCTTCTCTGGCTGGCTTCTCCTTCTCCCACTCCTCCCATTCTTGGCTCCTTCTTCCTTTTTTGGCCTCAGCTTTATGTCACCTCTGACCAAGGTTTTTCTCTGATCTTCCAGTCAATTTGTCTGTTTTTATTACTCACCCTCTCATAGCATTCTATTAGTTCCATAGCACTTACCAAGCACAATTCAAAATCATGTATTTCCTTTTTTATTTATTCTCTATATCCCCCACTAGGTTGTAAGCTCATGAAGGCAAAAGACTGTATCTGTTTTGTGTGTGTTTGTTGGGGAAAAGGGAGGGAGTCACCACTGACTATTAGCACCTAACTTTGTGCTTAGCTCTGCGTCTGGTCTATAGTAGACATACAAAGTATTTATTGTTAGTGAATGAGAAAAGGTTATTGGAACAGGAAAAGAGCACAGAGACCCATAAACTGTAAGCATATTGAAAGCAAATTCTATGTGCTGGTCAGCTCTATATTCCCAACAACTTGCCCAGAGGTAGGGGTTAGATGAATGCTTGCTGAATGACAAAATGGGGTAGACAAGTGAATTAACATTTATTAAACTGCTATGTGTTCTGTGCAATCGACATATTTCATTTCATGTAGTATTTCCAATAACCATGTGTAGTGGACACTATTATCTCCATTTTACAAATGAGAAATCAAGTCTCAAAAAGTTTAAGTATCAAAGGTCCCCTAATGATACACTTCCATGTTTATCATGCTGAATGAGTCACCTTATGCAACCTGCTATTTTTGCAGATAAAAAACTGAAGCCAATAGAAACACTCAAGAGGGCTTCCCTGGTGGCACAGTGGTTGAGGGTCCGCCTGCCGATGCAGGGGACACGGGTTCGTGCCCCGGTCCGGGAGGATCCCACATGCCGCGGAGCGGCTGGGCCCATGAGCCGTGGCCGCTGAGCCTGTGCGTCCGGAGCCTGTGCTCTGCAACGGGAGAGGCCACAACAGTGACAGGCCCGCGTACTGCAAAAAAAAAAACAAAACAAAACCAAAACACTCAAGAAACTAGGCATATAAAGCAACTACCTCAACATAATAAAGGCCATATATGAAAGCCCCACAGCTAACTTTATCCTCAACAGCAAAAGACCGTAGATCGGTACAGCAGCGACAGAAAACAGTATGGCAATGAGTCAAAAACTCAACATATAATTACCATCTGACCCAGCAATTCCACTTCTGTATATATACCCAAAAGAACTGAAGGCAAGGACCCAAACAGATACTTGTACACCCATGTTCATAGCAACATTATTCACAATAGTCAAAAGATGGAAACAACCCTAAAGTCCATCAACAGATGAATAGATAAAAAAAATGTGGTATACCTACAATGGAAGTTTATTCAGACTTAAAATGGAATGGATTTTTGATACATACTACAACATGGATGAACCTTGAAGACATTATACTAAGTGAAATAAGCCAGACACAAAAGGATAAATATTGTATGATTCTACTTATATGAGATACCTAGTATAGTCAAATTTATAAAGACAGAAAGTATAATGGGGTTGTCAGGGGTTGAGGGGAGAGGGGAACGGGAAGTTGTTGCTTAATGGGGACAGAGTTTCAGTTTGGGATGATGAAAAAGTTGCAGAGATGGATAATGGTGATCGCAGCAGAACACTGTGAATGTACTTACAGCCACTAAACTGTACACTTAAAAAGGGCCAAAATGGTAAGTTTTATGTTATATATATGTTACCACACACCGAAAAGCTCGAAACCAAGATGAGAAGACTTGCCCAAGATCATACAGTGAGCACAGCCTACACTAGAATTCCCAGCTTCCTGAAGCCCAGGCTTGGGCTATTCTTATCTTTGCTTTAAACTAAAATAGGACTTATAGTTACAGAGCATTTGCAAACACAGGTAAACATCAAGTAGCTTGAACAAAATGAACCAAACTCCTCACTTATTGTTTTCCCCAGACTCTCCAAATAAAAGAAGAAACTGACAACCAGAACATGTAATTGGTGGTGATGGTGGTGATAACAGACCCTCCACACCCTGAGGCCTGGGCCAATGTGCATTCAACTCAACTCCCTGAACCCTATACTCTAACTATAAAAACATCCCAAGCCCCTTTCTCAACAAACTTAGACTTCGTTTTTATTTTTACCTTGATAAGTTGGGACTAAGCAGAAACTCAATGAAGCAGAAACTCACTAATCTCCCAGTTAATTGTGGTTTTACTCTTAAGGTCCCTTTATGGAGGGAAGTCACTGGCGGTCCAGTGGTTAGGACTCTGCGCTCTCACCGCCGAAGACCCAGGTTCAATATCTGGTCGGGGAACTAAAATCCCATAAGCTGAGTGCCGAGGCCAAAAAAAAAAAAAAAAAAAAAACAGAGCTTCCCTGGTGGCACAGTGGTTAAGAATCGCCTGCCAATGCAGGGGACACAGGCTCGAGCCCTCGTCCAGGAAGATCCCACATGCCGCAGAGCAGCTAAGCCCGTGTGCCACAACTACTGAGCCTGAGCTTTAGAGCCCGCAAGCCACAACTACTGAGCCCACACAACACAACTACTGAAGCCCACGCATCTAGAGCCTGCCCACTGCCACAGAGAGTAGCTCCCGCTCACCGCAACTAGAGAAAGCGCACACGCAGCAATGAAGACCCAACGCAGCCAAAAATAAATAAAATAAAATAAATTTTTTAAAAAAGAAAGAAAATGAAACAAAAAGCAAACAAATGAAAAAAAAAAAACCTTTATGGAAATGTCTTTCTAACACAGGAAAATCAAAAAACTACCTGAAAACATTTAAAATTTTCAAACTGAAGCTGGGTTGGCCTCCTTTTTCTTCTCTCCTTTTTTTCTTCCCACTGTCAGGTTGCCCCTTGTTAGGCAACTGAAGAAACTGTTGGCGTCACACTACAACCTGTCTTCCCAAGGCCAGTAAGACTCTTCTGGATGTCATCTGTCACAGCTCTTTGACTACTCAACCAGTGTCTACTTCTCTTAGTCAAGGGTTAGGAAAGAGAAAAGAGGAAGAAAAACTGAAGATTTGTCAAATAAGATTACAGTGAAAACTAGATCACTAAATCCAATCAGACCATTTTACATGAACATGTATTCTTCTGTCCCATGCCATCAAGTAGCACTTTCAACAACACCCTTGCTGTTATAATTGATCTGCCTCCTTATTAATGTCCAAAGTTATCAGAAATCCCAGCGGTGACAGACTCACTTTCAATAAATTTAAATATTAAATTCCCAACTACATTTCCCTTTCAACCTCAAAAAAAAACTCAAATGCAACCTCATGAGTAAAGTGAATTTTAATTGTGTCATTTTTCCACAACAACCTGAATATGGTTATTGATTTTTCTTCAACTGGGTTTAAGTGTTCCGAGTGATAGAATTGTTTTACCCCTCCCCTTCCCACTAAGTCTCTTCATCCTTCTTGTCCATTAAGAATCCATGTTAACTATGAAGAACATTTATGCTATCAAAGTTCAAACTTTTAAAAAGAAAAAAAACCTTGATTTCATTTTTTTAAGTTCAAGGCTTTTTGATTGGAATAGAAAAGGAAAAGAAACTTTTATATGTCACATAATTCCAACCAGCTATTAATCACCTTCATCCTAAAGATGTGTGCTTTTCTGCCCTTTTAAAACATTGAAGTTCAAGGACTTGAAAATCCCTCGTTGGACCTAGAGATTATCATACTAAGTATAAAGTAAGTCAGACAGAAAAAGACAAATATCATATGATATCACTCATATGCGGAATCTAATTTTTTAAAAATGATACAAATGAACTTACTTACAAAACAGAAACTGACTTACAGGTAGCAAAAACAAACTTATGGTTACCAAAGGGCAAACATCGGGGGTGGGGAGGGGAGATAAATCAGGAGCTTGGGATTAACATATACGCACTACTATATATAAGATAGATAACCAATAAGGACCTACTGTATAGCACAGGGAACTCTACTCAATACTCTGTAATAACCTATACGAGAAAAGAATCTGAAAAAGAATGAATATATGATAGCTAGTGGGAAGCAGCCGCATAGCACAGGGAGATCAGCTCCATGCTTTGTGACCACCTAGAGGGGTGGGATAAGGAGGGTGGGAGGGAAATGCAAGAGGGAGGAGATATAGGGATATATGTATAGCTGATTCACTTTGCTATACAGCAGAAACTAACACACCATTGTAAAGCAATTATACTCCAATAAAGATGTTTAAAAAAGAAGAATGAATATATGTATACACATATCACTGAATCACTTTGCTGTACACCTGAAACAAACACAACATTGTAAATCAACTATACTCCCATTTAATTTTTTTTAAAAAAGGAAGAAAATCCCTCCTGACTTTAGGGACATTTCAACCCCCTACTCTGTTTATATCCAAGAGAAACATCGGCTCTTAACTTAAGCTCTCCTCATTCAGATCTGTATGCTGTTGTTGCTTCTATTGCTGTTGAACAACTAGGTTGCCTGGATTTGTGCTGCTCACAGATGGGAGAAACACCATCTGAACAAGGTACCTTATTGATTCTACCGCCTATATTCCTTGAGAGCACAGTCCTTCTCTTCGGCTCCAAAGATGAAGCGGCTCGTGAACATTTAACTGGCCGCTCATCTCACAGAGACTTAGGATAATTTTTCTCCAGTTCCCAGTTTCTCCAAAGGGAAACAAGTGGTAAATTTCTACTTGGGATTCCAGATGGTCCGACTATCACTCGCAGCCCCATCTCCCGGCCAAGCTTTGAACCACCCTCCCCTGGCAAAATCCCTCTCCTCCTGTCAATTTCCAGTAAGGTACATGTTGATTTAAAAAATATATTAAGTAATGTTTGGCAAGCACGCTACAGTTTACTGTATCCTCTTTTAAGTTAGATGTATGTTTTATGTTTTTCTAAAATACATTAGTTGTTTCAATACAAAGTCAATTTTGAAAAATTCTTCACAATCTCACAAACCACATAACCCCTCTTATCATTTTTGAAACAAAAAGAATACATTTATAATCTATAGTGACAGAAAGCAGACCAGCACTTGTCCAGGGCTAGGAGTAGGGGGACTGACTATAAGGGGCAAGAAGGAATTTTCTGGGGTAACAACAGCATATTTTTTCCAGCTTTATTGAGATATAAGTGACATATAACATTGTGCGAGTTTAACGTGTACAGTGTGATGATTTGATATGTGTGTATATTGTGAAATGATTACAAGTTTAGTTGACACATCTATCACTAACACAGTTACCATTTTGTGTGTGGGGTAAGAACTTTTAAGTATACAATACAGTGTTGTTAACTTAGTCATCATGCTGTACATTAGATCCCCAGAATTTATTCATCTTATCACTTGTACCCTTTGACCACTTTCACCCATTTCTCCCACCCTCCCAGCCCCTGGAAACCACTGATCTACTCTCTGTTTCTATGAATTCGAAGATTTTTTTTAGATTCTACATATAAATAAGATTATACAGTATTTATGTTTCTCTGTCTGACTTATTTCACTTAGCATAACGCCCTCAAGTTTCACCCATATTTTCGCAAATGGTGGTATTTCTTTCAACAAAAGTATATCTTGATTGGGGTGGTTACATGGCTATATTTATTTGTCCAAAGTCATTACCCTGTACACTTAAACTGAGTACATTTTACTGTATGTAAATTACATCTCAATAAAGTTTAAATAATGATATATTCATTATGAAATTCAAATAAGTCTCCCAGTTAAAGATGCTGGATTTATTTTACTTTTCCCTTTCTCATAACCTCACTAAAATGGTAGTAAAGGAAGGGATATAAGACATCCAAGGACAAGGAGAACAGAAATAAAAAGTCTTCAGAAGATGAAAATTCAACAGCTTTTAGAACTTAGCTGAGCAGAGTAAGTTACAAACTCAGTGCCTACAGATGGATGAATAAAATCATGAGAAGTTACTGGGCATTTTTCTCTGTAGGATCCCTGGAGGGAAAGAGAGGGAAGCTTAGAACTTGAGGGAGGGGGTTGAAATATAAAAATAAAAGAGGGATTAGCTGAAGGTCTGTATGGAGAGGAATGGGACCCCCCCCCAACCCCTCCTTCACTATAGGCAGCTAGATCATTACCCCTTCCTCAGCCTCCATGGTGGTAGGACAGAGGTGTATTTCAGAGAGACCCCAGACTCAGAGGCACCAAGCACAATGGAAAGCAGGGGCTGGGGGACAAGACTGAAACAAGCCATTTACAAGTAAGTTGACCTATGAACTGCAGCCTCCACAGGTCAGTAATCCAAACAGTTCAAAGCAGACATTTTGAAGTTCTATCTCTGGAAAAATTAAACAGTTCTAGAGAAAAGACCATGCACAAACCTTCCAGGGTTTTACCCATGGTGAGACAGTTTCCATCCTTGATCTGCCGAGACTGAAGCCTACCAGTTCATAAACATTCAATCAACACACACCCATACACACACACAAACACACACACACATACACACACACACACACACAGCTTCCAGATAATGGCTCAGTTTTAAATAAGAACAGAGTGGAGAGCATAATTAGACATTTAAGAAATGCCATCCACGTGATTTTTTTTTAAGAGTTGAAATAAGTATTTTTTTAAAAAAAGAAACTTGGAGGGAACAGAGACAACATAGGGAGCTTAAGAGAGCTTTTGAAAAAGAAACTTATATCTTTAAAGTGATAAGAGACACTGTTGCATCCATAAAACAAGAAATGGGTGCTATAAAAAGGAAATAATCAGAGAAGAGAGAGCTCTCCGATATTTAAAATATGTTAATCTAAGTAAAAGTTCATGAGAAGTACTGAAGTAGAGAAAATCTTATGTAAAACAGAACAAAAAGACACAGAGATGAGGAAGGGGATCAACCAGGAGGAACTACATCCCAATAATGAAAATTAAAGAAAAATAGAACCCAGAAAAAGGAAAAGAAATCATCAAAGAAATAAAGGATACAAATCTTTCATTGAAGGGGCCCGTGTGTATATACACAAAAACGAACATACATAAATGCAAATCATCATGAAATTTTAAGATGTCAGAGATAAACAGAAAATGCAAAAAGCTTCCAGAAACAACATATAGGTCACAGACAAGGAATACATAAAAGAGGGCATTAGACTTCTCAGTATCAACATTCATTTTCAGTTAGTGAAGTATGGCCTTTAAGTTTGTGAGACATTTCTTAACTTAGAATTTTATATCAAGCTAAACTATCATTCAGGTTAGAAGGAAAAATAGGGCAATGTTTATATATGCCAAGCCTCAAGAATGTTTACCTCTTAGACCTTTCCTCAGAAACTACTAAAGGATGTACTTCAGGAGAAGAAGGACTGGGTTGAGAAAATGGAAGTTCAAAGATTAAGGAATAAAGGAGAGTGGCAAACAGAATTTTATGATGTGCACCAAACCTAGAGAAAAACCCATCCAGTTTAGATGAGGGGTATTGAGAACTATAGGAAAGAACTTCCCAGGAAAAAAATATAGAATTGATAGCTTTTACTTTATGTATTTAAGCATTTGGAAAAATTACTGCTGGGTGTTTGACATGTCTGTTGCTGTGCTTAGGAAAAAAAAATAGTGTGATAAGTAAACAGAAAATAAAATAAGTGGAAAAAATTCAGGTATTTATTAAATGCATAAAAAACAAAAATTATATGATAAAGAATTCATACTACTTAGCTAGGTAGTGAACTATTTAAGTAGTTGTGACAGTATTGCCCTATCTATAAATTAGGTCAAAAATATTATATAATTATATTGGGAAGCTGGAGAATTGGAAAGGGAAGAAATGGGTTTATAAGGGAGACAAATCCTCAAGGAACATAATAGGAATCTAATACATATCAAAAAAAACAATTTTAAGTATATTATTCATATATTTGAAGATAACTATGAAAAGAAACTGTTAAACGAGTTTAAAGTAGCTCCCTCTGAAATACAGACCAGAGATAGAAAAAGTTGGGGCAAGGAATTATTATATTTTATGTAAGATTTTAGTACTACTTTATGTTCAAACTACATGTATCACACATGTGATTTTTAATAGAAAAGAAAAGCAGTCTCATGTTTTTACTATTACAAGTAATATTACAAAGTACTTTTGCATCCAGTGTCTCATTTGGTTTTCACAAGAGTCCACTGGGATAGAATTTACTGTTCGCCCTATTTTATAGATGAAGAAGTTGAGAATCAGACAGATGAGGTGAGTTGTGACAAGTCTACTGATTCTAAGTCCTTACCTTTTCCTCCAACCCAAAGTTAAAGAACAATATTGTAATATGAGTGTATTTATTGTTCTGCCTGACTCCAAAAAGGTACTTAAGGTAACTTATAAAGACGCATATAGCACTGTCAGATAAATTGAACTAAAAATAAATCATTTGAGAAGCACATAAAAGAAATAAGGATAGTAGTCTCAAGGGTAAAACTAGTTTATCGAATGCAAGTCAGTAAATCCTGTACATCACCATAGAAATAAAGCCAAACTTTGGCTCTGAGCTTCCTAGCAACCAATGCTAAAAAGGAAACAAGATTAACAAGTTAGAAGATTCACTTTGTCTACAAAGCAGGATCAAATCAGATATACCCCAAAATAAATAAATAAGGAAACTCATCTATTCTTGCTGCTGAAACCAGGGAGAGCTTTCACCCACTAGTCTTCCTAAAGAAGAAACTACATAATGTAATGAGCAATATCCTCAAGAATATTCCTAAAATAGGTCAGTTACAAGTAGAATCTGTGTCCTTCAATGTGGACCAATTTCATCACACCACTACCAATTTGAATAAAAATAACTTAACAGGGACAGGAGGAGAGGCCTCAAAATAATGAGACCTAAGTATAAGAAAAAATGCAAAGCAGATGTAATGCTCCGATTAGCCATGTATACATATATGCATATACAAGACACACATATACACACAGGTATATATGAAATCTATAGAGTTTTTAAACAACTCAATTTCCTGGCACATTCACCAAGAGAAACTAACTGCAAAATGTACACATCCTAACGATTGATGCCACTTTTTAAATAGGATTATTCACTATAAATGAGTTTAAAATTGATTTATCTATCTAAAACGGTGACATTGGTTTTGGAAGGATTGATCAGCAGCTATTCTTTCCCTAAGAGGCAACGGTCTCTTAAATCCACTCTTGATCCACGAGAACAAAACCATCTCAACTGTTAAATGTTTTGTTTTGTTTTGTTTAAGACTTTTTTTTGATGTAGACCATTTGTTTTTAAGTCTTTATTGAATTTGTTACAATATTGCTTCTGTATTATGTTTTGGTGTTTCAGCCACGAAACCTGTGGGATCTTAGCTCCCGGACCAGGGATGGAACCTGCACCCCTGCATTGGAAAGTGAAGTCTTAACCACTGGACCGCCAGGGAAGTCCTTCATCTGTTAAATGTTGACTCTAGATGAGAGATGTTGAAATTGCCTTTCCCTGTATCCACCTCCATTTTTGTCTCAAGAAGAGGTGTGCAAATTCTATGACATTTCATTGGGCCACAGCACCAGGGATGCTGATTTGACTGAGCCACGCTGGACAGTGTGTAAAAGATGGAAACTCTGGAGCTGTCCCTGGGCATCAGGTCCCTCCAGTACTTGCCTGCTGTTCTCTGGGTGAATCATGGGCATTCCAATGTGCTGACACCAAAGGATGACACCCAAAGCTGTCTTCCTCAGAGGTGCCAAAAATTCTCCTTTAGTCTTTAATGCATTAAGACCCTGCTGAGTTCTATGCACAAATGGAAACAACAGACCTCTCTTATAGAGTCCAGACCTGGTGCACATGGACCTACTGATAACAAGACCCAATGCTGCCTCTCTTATTTTGAACCGTCTACTCAAACCTTCCTCCTCGCATGTATCCTTTTCTTTATGCCACTCACTCCTGCAAATAAATTCAGGCTCAATGGGATTATCAGGCTCCTAGTATCAATGTAGCCTGTGTGGTCCCAGGACAAAGCAGCCTGTGGGATAGAAATGGATTCTCATTAAAACAGTATTTCAGTAGGTCTGACTCTATTCACTCCTCTGACCCCCGGAGGACTCGGGCATCATCCTCATCATTTTGCCCATTGATTCCCAGGAGGCCTCTAAGGGCTGTCTCATGCATGCTCACTTCCTCACTCTGTCTGCTCTCACCACATACCATGTCTTCCCTTCCTGGTCCAGAACACCTCCCCGATGTCCATCACCTTCACAGCTGTGTAAAGGCACCCCAACAATGTTGCTAGGGCACACCATCAAAACACCTCCCACGTACCCACCAAAAATGCAGCTAATGTGAGGTAGTTCTGAAGATGCCAAAGCAGCACTTTGTTTCCATCAGTCTTTAAGGTACTTAAGTCAACTCATCTTTGTGCAGAAGTGGAGGGAGAGTCTTATAAGCTCCATTGTAAGTGGAAGTATTACGACAACTGTAGTGATGTATTTATGCTTATTTGCAGCTCGCTCTTTCTCTGGAGTCCATATAAGAATCTACAGAGGGCTGGACCAGGGGAGAATTCTGAATGGCAGACACCACGGCTGAAGGTGGGTGACCCATCCTTACCTATAAATTCTAAAGTTTTGATACCGGAATAATCATGTCTAACTTTAGAATGAAGTCTCTTCTGCTGGCACATAAAACAGAGATGAGCCCATCCCATCAGACTTCTGAACAAACCCAGCCATGTCTTTTTTTTTTTCCCAGCCACGTCTTGATCTTAGGGGAAACCAGATTTGACTCAAACTGTCGTAACAATATTCACCGCTTAACAAGCACCTCCATGCACTTGTGCTGGTTCCCTCGTTTAATACAAGAATCCTGGGAGCGGAACAGTATTTTGTCCACTTTGAAGGTAATAACTGAAGCTTGTCCATTCACGATCTTCTCCAGAGCTCCTCTCTGAGGCTACGGAGGCCTGGACTGTGCAGGGTCTACCCCAAGCCAGTACTGGACACTATGTTAGGCCATATTGGCAGGATCCAACTGTACCCTTTTAGAAACTGCAACCGTAGAAAGAGAAATGAAACCTAGACACGAATCAAACTATTAAAAGGTCACATAATAGGTACAGGGTGCTGTAGATATGCTGGGGGTGGGGAGGACTGGAAATTATGTCACACCAAGTGCTCATGCTTTAAACGGCCAAGTGATATTCATTCATTCACTCAACAAGCAAAAACTGAATGTCTACTCTGGGCTAGGAACTGTACTGGGCACTGAAATCACAACCATGTAAGGAAACTCATAGGCTAATAGAGAAAGAATTAAATATTCCCACTGTGCTATTAATTTCCTAGAGCTGCCGTAACAAATTACCACAAACTGGAAAGCTTAAGACAAGAGAAATGTATTCTCTCTCAGTTCTGGGGTCTAGACATCCACAATCAAGGTGTTGGTGGGGTCATGCTCTCTCTGAAGGCTCTAAAGAAAGAATCCTTCCTTGCTTTTTCCTAGCTTCCAGTGGCTGCCAGCAATCCTTGGCATTCCTTGTAGCTGCATCGCTTCCATCTCTGCCTCTGTCGTCTCCTGGCCTTCTTCCCTGTGCATCTTTACATCATCTTCTTCTCTCTCTGTCTTCCTCTGGCTTTCATATAAGGACACCAGTCGTTGGATTTAGGGCCCATCCTAATCCAGTATGACCTTAATTACATCTGCAAAACGCTATTTCCACATAAAGTCATATTCTGAGGATCCAAGTGGACACGAACTTTGAAGGAACGTTGTTCGATCCAGTACACCCACAATCAATAAAACTCAACAAGCACCGGATAGGGAAGTACAGGGGGCTATGGGAGCACATGGATTGGGACCGAATTCAGACTCGAGAGAGTCAAGAGATCAGAATCCAGGAAGAGAGTGTGCAGACCCAGAGTTCACTTGTATGGAGACAACTTGACTGCTTCTCCCCAAATGCACCCACCAACTCTCCATCTCTCTGACTCCTCCTTTGTCAAAGTCAAGGCCCAAACCTACCTCCTCCATCAAATCTTTTCTGATTTCACTCTCTTGGAATTAATCACTCCTTTCTCTGCACTTCCACAGCTTGACCTTGTTTATAGGAATGAATACTAGCATACGTCGAGGGTCTTCTATGAACCAGGAATGTGCTAGTCACTTTCACGTACCCAGCAATCCCCCTAAAGTGGAATCCCAATTTTAGAGGTAGAAAAACCGAGGCTCAGAGCACACAGTGTCTTGTCAGTATGGCCCCAAAGGTCGTGCATGATGTTTGGGCGCACATGCTTCCTATATTCAGGGGCTCAGTACAGTCCTAGGCCCCTTCTGCTTCCCCAGGACAAAGTGAGCCAGCTCAGAATGTAGACTGTATCTTATGCCCGTGGCGTGGAGGAAACACCCCTAGGACACAGCTGAGTGTCACGCCACGATGAATGCCCACAGAGGTCATGAAGGTCCATGAGCTACTCATCGCTCTCTGCATCTTCACTGCACGCTGTCCAATCCTTCTTTCCTCCCAGGAGAAAATCAGACCGGTTGGGAGTGTTTGCACCAAGAAAAACCCACCTCATAGCAAACATTCCTCCAGTCCCCAAGGATTCCTCATAAGAGCTCTCCACAGCACCCGCTCCCAGGTCAGACAATGTGCTAAAGCAGCTGTTTAACACCAGAGGCTCCAGGTCCCTGGAGACCCGAGACAAGCTCCTGAGACATGTAATATGTCTCCATTAGCCGAGCAACTGGCTTGGGCTATGTTTTCTAATTCCATATTCCTGAGTTCATTAGCTGCAAGCAAGCCTGCCAGGAACTCAGGGCTCACCGGCTTTTCCAAACAGCGGAGAGAGAAATGTATCACATGGATCGCCCTACAGATCTGTTTTTCCTGGAACCCAATGCCAGAGACGCTTGTTACCACCACAACCTGGGCAGGCTGAGCTGCAGAGCATGCTGGGATGTCCATGCTGAGTCAGCAGGGCCAGGTGAGTAAGCAGGAACAGTCATGGAGGACAGAGTAAACTCGGCTCTGAGAGACAGGGCAGGCTTCCAAGTCCCAATGTCCAAGAGGGCGAGAGGAAAGGGGATACAGCACAGCAGGTAACAGCTCAAACTCCAGAGTTCGACAGTATTGGTTTTGAATCCTGGCACTGCCACTTAGCAACTCTTTGACCTTAGGCAACTTACATAACCTCTTATGCGCCAGAGGTAATAAAAGAACCTCCAGATTGTCCTGAGGATAGAACGAGATAATGCTTGCAAAGCTCTTAGCACATGGCTTGGCCCAGGGTAAACTATAATTAATGTCCTTTGCAGGTCGATTTCAGTCTCCAGGGAAAGCTGGGGGCTGAGCTGGTGGACAGCGACCTCCCATCCGAAATGCCCTCACAGAGGGACTTCCCTGGCGGCCCAGTGGTTAAGACTCCACGCTCCCAATGCAGACGGCACGAGTTTGACCCCTGGTCGGGGAACCAAGATCCCACATCCCGCATGGCATGGCCAAAAAAAAAAGAAAAAAGAAATGCCCTCACAGAGAATAGCAGCTCACCAACTCCAGGTCCCCCTTCCAGGCTGCAACAATGTCCGAATTAACCAGTGTGGGATTGGGGCATGTATCGTCCACCAAGATAGTCATAGCTACATGTAGCTACTGAGCACGTGAAGTGTGGCTAGTCCACCAAGTTGTGCCGTAAGTGTAAACTTCACATTGGATTCGAAAGGCTTAGTACGAAAAAAATTAGCAAAATAGCTCATTATACTCTTTCTTATATTGCCTTCATGTTGACATGATAATATTTTGGTTATGTTGGGTTAAATAAAATATACCATTAAGATTACTTTCACCTATTTCTTTTTACCTTTTTCTTTGTGTTGTTTCGGTGTTGTTTCTCTTTTTTGTTTTGTTTTGGTTTTTATTTATTTATTTATTTATTTTGGGCCACGCCACACAGCATGCGGGATCCAAGTTTCCCGCCAAGGGATCGAACCCGTGCACCCTACAGTGGAAGCTCGGAGTCCTAACCACTGGACCGCCAGGAGTAATTCCCATCTTTTTACCTTTTGCAATGCGGCTATAAGAAAATGTTAAGTTACACATGCAGCTTGCATGCATGGCTCACATTACCTTTCCATCGGACAAGTGTTCCAGCCAATGCATTGGACTCAGGGCTTCAGTTCCGGTGTCAAGAAAAGTGGAGCATAAGGCAGGCAAGGTTCTGAGCTAATATGCGGGCCAGGCCCAGCTCCCCTGGAAATAGAGATGATGATGGCAGCAAGACACATATCAGACCCACCTCCTGGTGGGAAGAAGCCCCTGTCAAAGGGCCAAGCCTGTACGGGGCTGGCTCTGTGACTGGGTAGGGCCAAGCTGTGAGCTTTAGGACCTGCACTGGGCATGGCTGAGGGCTCCAGGGACAGACAGCTACCATATCTGAGATTGTGGATAAACCTGGTAACAGGTAGGCACCTCATAACACCATGCGTTCCTCCCTCACATGTCATTGGCAGAGATGAGGCATCATGACACCTCCCTCAAATGAATTCACACCCAGCTCAGAATCCTGGGCTGGAAGAGAAAGCCAGACAGAGCAGGGAGAAGAAGCAGGGAGGTTTTGGAGGAAAACTTTCAAAGTATTGAGTGTGTCCTCAAGCCAAGCTAGCCACAGCCAATTCCCAGTCCGGACATAAGAAGAGTTCTTGGAGAGCTCTATCTCCTAGGCCCTTGAGAACACGATTATAGTTAGAACCATATGTAGGGCCTAACACGTTTAAGGAAACTCTCTCAGTCCCAAACAGCCTCTGAAATGAGATGAGGTACAATCTAAACCCAAGACTCCTCTCAGGCATGACATCAAAACCTATTTATTAACTCCTGAAGTTAAAGTTTCCCAAGAATAGGTGCTGTCCTTACGTGAATGAGGGTGAGCAGTTTTGTCAAATAATTTCTCCAGTTTAAAAACTGAGAAATTTAGCGTCTGATCTTGCCTCCATGAAGTAGAAACCAACAAGCTCATATAAAGGAGGCACATGGAAAGCACTGGAGAGCGAAGGAAAATAAGACAGTTTTGCAGCTGAGGAGACCTCTGTGATGTGCTGTGCTCTGGACTTAGATTATTTTTAGGCTTTGGCATGAAAATCAGGGTTAGTATTTCACTCCTTGGCCTTCTGAAGACACTCACATGACTTGGTCTTTCTGGACAAAGCATGTGTTCTGGTACAGGTTAGGTGAAGACCACCACCAGATTCAGTGAGGCAGCCCCAT
The DNA here is from genome assembly GCF_039906515.1 of Pseudorca crassidens. Classification (NCBI taxonomy): domain Eukaryota; kingdom Metazoa; phylum Chordata; class Mammalia; order Artiodactyla; family Delphinidae; genus Pseudorca; species Pseudorca crassidens. Next base: position 26,401,588 of record NC_090302.1, on the reverse strand, counting down.
TCTTGAATATAACGTGCAAAAGGCAAGTCTGACCCCCGTGTCCAATGTGGATTTTAAAGGGCCATGTGGCCATGAAAAAAAAGAAAACAACTTCTGTTACTTCTCCAAGACATGAAGAAACCTTGAATAACCTCTGGAAACTATCGGAAGCCACTCCAGTGGTATACCTCCAACATGTCTTATGAAAAATCCATTACATTTAACTGCATTCAGCATTTTGGGGGTTGCCTGTTTATCTCAGCAGCATGGATGACTCACCTCTATCACCACATGTCACATGATAAGCCCAGTTCTAACAAACAGATGGGGACTCAGGTGAGGTGGGGAAATTTCCTCTGTACTCCCTGAGACCCCTGAACTCACCCCTCGTACTGTGTCACACACCACATGTTGAGACTGTCCGCAAACTCAACCCACGAGGGCCACTCTTGTTTGTATCTGCTCCATTTAACAGATCCTAACAGATCCTGGTCTGTGCTGAGCACTTCATAAATGTGTGTTAAATAAGAATTACTGCCTAAAACTCTGAGCTTCATCTTTCTCAGTGCACCCTCTGCACTCTGTTTACAACGAGTACTAAGTCGCCGAGCAGTTCACTGGGTTGTAAAGTTAACTCCTACTAGGGAGAAGGACTAGGGGGAGGCCATGGAGAAATGGGACAAGGCCAAGGGCTTCCATGGGGGCAGTGTTGGTTAGGTAAACCAGAGATGACCAAGTTCAGGGTGAGCTTCAAAGAGGTAGACATAATCCAACCTTCCCCAGAAAGACTTTCATTATCATAGTACTGATGATGCTAAAACTAAGAACAATAAGAATATTCACTTAACTTTTTTCATGCTCGTGTCTTGAATCTCTACAATGTTCCAGACAGTGTTCTGAGCATTAAGGACACAGCAGGAAATAGAACAGTCCAAGTCCACACACTCGTGGATGCAGGGAGACAACATAAGGAAGTAAATGTCATAGCACACAAGAGAGGGGGTGTCAGGAGAGGAAGGGCTGCGATTTATTCAAGGTGGCCAGGCAGACCTCAGCGACACATGGATACCCGCAAGGAATGTTGCAGAGGAAGCAAGTACAACAATGTTCAGGGAGATGCAAGGCAGCCAGAGGACTGGCTCTCAAGAAGGTTTTTCACCGCAGGATGTACCAGTGTGTTACTTCCCACGTGAAATTGGATAATATAGAGTCCAATGGTTGTGTCATAAAATTCAAAAACAACCACCAGCACAATGACAAAACTTCTCACCAAAACCAAGACCAGTAGATGTCTCCCCCACCAAGCCCCAGACGAGGGGACAAGTGATAATGTTTATTTTTGACTCTTGGTAATAAATGTACAACTGCCAGAAATGTCTCTCTGAAAAACAAGACACCACCTTCTACCGCCCAGTCCATGTAAGGCTCCACGAAGCTTTACCACGGGGCCCGGGTTTTGTTGGACGGTCCTGGACTTTCAGGCTTTTAACTCCACTTTCCCTATCTGCCTGCAAAGAAAAGAACAGCAGAAGGTTCCCTGTACCCATCTGGATGTGACTGTGCTCCTTCGGTTATCCCCAGACCTCTACTAAAGTCTTATTTGTGAATCATCCTCTTCTCAGCTGCTTGAATCACTGTTACAACAAACATGAGTTACATTTATTGAGTCCCCACCTGTTTCCCACAGGAGCTTTACGAGATACTATTTGTATTAGTCTGCTCAGGCTACCATAACAAAATACCACAGACTGGGTGGCTTCAACAACAGGCACTTATTTTTCCACACTTCTGGGGACCAGAAGTCCATGATCAAGGCTTGGGCAAATTCGGTTTCTGGTGAAGCTTCTCTTCCAGGCTTATAGACAGCTGCCTTCTCATGTGTCCGCATGTGGCCCTTCCTCTGTTCTTGTGCAGAGGGAGGGAGAGGGAGAGAGAGAGAGAGAAGACTGGTGTCTCTTCCTCTTCTTATAAGGACACCAATCCTATCAAATTAAGGCCCTGAACTTATGACCTCATTTAACCTTAATTACATCCCTAAAGGTGCTATCTCCAAATGCAGTTAAGGTTAGCAATTTAGGGGAGACATAATTCGATCGGTAACGCTATTACTTTCCCCATTTTGCGCTTAAGAAAACTGAGGCTTAGAGAAGTGAAGTAGCTTTGTCATAGTCAAAAAGCCAAGTCTTGGATGCCCAATGGAAGAAACACACCTTTATCCACTTCACTATACCACTGTAGCGAATTAATGTGTGTGGACACTTTGGCCAACATATTCCTGGGGGAGCAGGCTGGGTGGTGGCAGAGAAATCTACAGGAGAAGGGAAATCTTAGCAAGGATGGAGTCATGGCAACCAGGGTCAGCCAGCTGAACCCACCAGGGCTTTACCCTGTCACCAAACTTGGAGGTTCTAGGTCTGAGGTTTATTAAGAGAGATGACAATTTCACTTACATGATTCTGATAAAGAAGAAACACTATAGTCCAGACACTGGAGTCCCCAAGAGTTTGGCATGTCTGGTGGCAAAGCAGGGAGCCTGTGGTTCAAAATCACCCTGTTTCTTTCAATGCAGAGAATCTCAGGTAAGCCGTGGGGATCACAGAATTCCTTTTTATTACCATAAACAGACTTGCCCATCCTGGATGACCCCATGCTCCCAGCCTTTCCTCTTTTCCCCTAACATCTCAATGTATTTGTCCGGCATCCTATTCCCTCTACCTGGTATGCTAAGGGAAAATAATGATTTTTAAAATGCCCAGTGGTCATAATGGCTAAAATGTCTTCTATTGGTATTTCACAGATTCATTCAACAAATATTTGTTGTCTCTCTATTATAGATCAGATAACATTCTAGGCACCAGCATTATAAGATTGAATAAGTCAAAAAAGATCCTTGTCCTCAAAGCACACATGTTCTAGGAAGGAACTTATATTTTTATGAGGTTCTTAACCTTTTTCTTAAGGAGAACATCTCTACTGCTAAGTCAGTCACAAGCAGTGTGAAAAAATCAAACATGATTTGCAGTCATGATTATAAGACCCGATTTCAAGCTCCAGCTTCATGTCTTTTATTTATTCATGTAACATCCACTATGTACCAGGAATTGCGCTTGGTGTTAGTGATATAGAAATGACCAGGGGTGGAGAGACAGACCATCACAATGCAATATGCTAAGTGCTATGAGAGAATCACCGTCAAAGTGCTTTGGAATTAGAGAGGCGGGAGCAGTTTGATCTCTTTCAGTAAAATACAGACCACTTCACAGAAGAAATTAGATATTTGAGCTAAGTAATTAAGGAGCAAGAATCTTCTAGGTAAAGAAAGTGAGGTTGGTCTATGCCTCAGTATGCACAAAAGTATACAGCACTTGGGGAAAATGGGGGGGGGGGGCGATCAGCATAGCTGATGATGATTTTAGGCAGGTGGGAGAAAGTATAAAGAACTCAAACTGGCCAGATTTGTCTCCATTTCTATGATTATTTCAGAAACCCAACTCTAACAGTTCCCACACCCTCATATTTTAATGGCACAATTGGAGAACCATAAATAAAATCTACCTCTACAAATATGCTTCTATTCTCAGAGTGTACATGCAGGCAGACATGTGTACAGATATATACTTTAGCCTGTAAACATATCATCGTGAGATATAACAGAACTGAGAGGCTTCATACTCAACACTTGGATGATCTGACTTTACCAACAGTTATTCAAATTCGACTTGGAATATAAAGTATCTTTATCTCTTATGGAGACAGAAGAATTAGCCTCAAATGCCATAAAATTGAGCACATCAGAACTTGCATCAGGAAATCCTGCACTTGCACTGTCTAAATCTTTGACTCAATTAAATGATGTTTAAAATCGACTGCTTCAAAATCATTATGATACATTGAAAGCAATCCTCTGCTGTTAACCAGAGGGTAATTGATCCTGAGAGGGTACAATAAGCCAAGGAAACTTCCTGCCACTCCCAGAAAGGAGCTGCCCAACAGCCCCATGCCTCAGCCTTCAGGAAGAGACTGGAGAAACAGTAAAGCATGACATACTGTTGTGTCAGCCTTAGTGCTATTTGCTACATAATTGCAGCTTTCTACTTTGCAGGCACATGGGAATGTTACATTCTCTTCAAAAGTTTATTGTATTCCTTAAAAAAAAAAAAGAAAACTAAAAATAGAGCTACCATATGATCCAGCAATCCCACTCCCCAGCATGTATACAGAGAAAACCATACTTCAAAAATATACATGTACCCCTTTGTTCATTGCAGCACTATTTACAATAGCCCAGACAGGGAAGCAACCTAAATGTCCATCAGCAGAGGAGTGGATAAAGAGGTGGTACATTATACACAATGGAATATTACTCAGCCATAAAAAGAACGAAACAATGCCATTTGCAGCAACATGGATGGACCTAGAGATTATCATACTAAGTAGGTCAGAAAGACAAATATCATGTGATATTGCTTATATGTGGAATCTAAAAAAATGATACAAATGAACTTATTTACAAAACAGAAACAGACTCACAGACTTCGAAAACAAATTTATGATTATCAAAGGAGAAAGTTTGAGGGGAAGGGATAAATTAGGAGGTTGAGATTAACATATACACACTACTATATATAAAATAGATAATCAACAAGGACCTACTGTACAGCACAAAGAACTCTACTCAATATTCTGTAATAACCTAAATGTGAAAAGAATCTGAAAAAAGATTATATATATATAGATAGATATAGAGATATAACTGAATTGCTTTGCTGTACACCTGAAACTAATACAACATTGTAAATCAACTATACTCCAATATAAAATTTTAAAAAAAGTTTTTAAAGAGTTTATTGTAGATTTTCCAAGCTTTTCTCCTCTCTCTCATGATGGCCAATGATAATAGCTGCTTCATCGTCCTGGTTCCGGAACGGAATACCCAGAAGCAGATATCCAGCCATTTTGTGATACGTGTACACAGCAAGTGAGAAATAAACCTCATCGTTAAAAACCAATAAAAATTGTAGACTGTTTGTTACTAGGTATAATCTAGCCTTGCTAGTGCATGAGTGTCACAGATTTGAAAGTTGAATCAACTCTATTTTAAAGTAGGACCAACTATTCACATATCGAGCACACACCATATGCTAGTACGTGTTCCATATTTTATCCTCATTTTCATACCTTTTGGGTAGGTAGGTATCTTTTGCAAATGATGAAACTGAGGCCCCAAACAGTAAGTCACAGAGTCAAATTACAAACCCTGTCGTCCTATTCCAAGTTTGGCCCCCTTTCGCTATAGTACTTCATCACTTCTATTATTTCTAGGGCAAGATGTAATCTTGCCAAATGTAACCCAGTTATCACCTGAGACTTGGCCCTCAAGATCTAGACTCTGGACTTGAATCCTAATTCAATGCTTTGTAAAAAGTCAAATCCTTCTCCAAGAGTTTTGCAAATTCCCAGAGGGCTTCTGACCCCAAGCCTGTGTCCACTTCCTACAATCCTGATTCCTTATTCCACAGTTACAAAATGTGAAACCGAGCCCCTTTGCCAATTTCTACAGAGACAAAAGCAACACCACCACCACCGCGCGCGCGCGCGCACACACACACACACACACACACACAGGGCTGAGTAAAGGGGTCTAACAGCACACTTAGATCAGACAAGTGAATATCTCATTTTAGACATTTCTGGTCTTTAAAAGTCCTTTCGGGCCACCCCGCCTCTAGGAGAGTTCCTTTTGTGACCTGTGCCCCCCAGGACACCTAAATTCCCAGCTGCTCCTGGCTCCTTTTTCCACCCCCTCCGCCTACCTTCTTCCCAGATTTCCCCTGGAAATCCAAATTCCTCTCTGCCATTCAGAACAAGTCAGCTCTCCCTAGTTCTCATGGTCAAATTCAGCAAGGTTCTCAGCCTTCCATTGGACAGAAACTCACCTCTCAAACAGTTCATTGTGGTTTTTTGTTTTTTGTTTTGCAGTATGCAGGCCTCTCACCGCCGCGGCCTCCCCCGCTGCGGAGCACAGGCTCGGGACGCGCAGGCTCAGCGGCCATGGCTCACGGGCCCAGCCGCTCCACGGCACGTGGGATCCTCCCGGACCGGGGCACGAACCCACGTCCCCTGCATAGGCAGGCGGACCCCCAACCACTGCGCCACCAGGGTAGCCCTGTGGTTATTTTTAAAAGCACTTTTCTGTTATACAAACTTTAAAAATGTTTCTTTTCTATCTTCCTCGATGGATAGCCCTTTCAGACACCAGAGTAGAACAGCTTTAAGGCAACACAAATTCAATTCCCTCACTCACCACCATCCACCATCAGACATGTCTTGAGACCTGTGCCAGGCAAGGTAACAGTCAAAAAAGATCCAGCCCCGACCTCAAGATGTTTACCTTCGAGCTGAGGATCCATGGTAATTACAAAAAGAACATCTTGAAAACCTCCCAGGTTCTTATTGGCCTGGCAGCCTTTGTGAAGGCCACGTGAGCTCAGTGAGGACCTGACATGGGCAAGCAAGGTCTCATGAGAAGCTATGACTTGAGAAAGGACTGAATGGATGTGTGGGATTTGAAAGATACACAAGCTGGGAAGCTTCAATCAGGCAGTGGGGAGAGTATAAGGGATAGAGTGTAAATCAAGACAAGTTGGTGGGAGATGTCTTGGTGTGCACTAGTGACACTTCACCTCATTCTCCAACCTTTTTCTAGTTCACCATGCCCAGAACCGTAGAGCAGCCCAGAAGTAAAAATGTATAAGACCCTGTGTTTCTATCTCAAGCCCAAGGTTCTTTTTCATACCCCAGTAGTTCTCAAATGGTGATCCCACAAAACAATAGTGTATCATGAGTTGGACTAATGAGTTCTGCAACCAAAATCTGGTCTTTTACTATTTGTTAAGGGAAAATATTAATGAACAACATTTTGCTCCATTTTGAGTTTTTCTTCTCTACATTTTTTAGTCCTTTTACTCAAGTTTCCACTCAAATTAACAACAAAATAATAACAAGTTCAAGCAAGTGTTAATGGAGAAAGTGAGCGATAGTCTGCACTCAGTTTTTCTTTGTTTATTTGTGTCTGTTCTTTCATGAACAAGTACTCAGGGAGGTAGGAACTCAGGCTTTGGAGCCATTCCACTTGGGTTCACACCTCTGCCTCACCACTTATGAACTGTGCTTCCTTCCTTGGGAAAGTTATTCAACCTCTCAGTACCTCAGTTTTCCCACCTGTAAAATTGGGATGCTTATAACACGATGTCACAGTGTTGATTTGAGAATTAAATGAATATATATAGACAAATATACACACAAATATACATATTGTATAGTATAAGCATTAGGAATAGCTCTACCATCAGGAACATTTATGATAATGAAATAATAATAGCTAACATTGATTAAGAACTTAGTATGTGTCAGACATTGCCAGGCACTAATGAATTTATCAATAAATGTTAGCTATTACTATTATTACCATTAGTATTGTTGTTGTTGTTGTTTTATCATAGAGTTGTTACCAATGTGTGTAATGGAAAGAAAGGAATCATTATTCTGCAGTGTTCTGTCATGTTCTCTGCCACCTGAAAAACATTTGAGGAGCCTGCATTGCTCATCAAGGAGGTTGATGTCATTCTTCCTTCCTGTACACTTTCATACCAATAACTTTTCATCCACAGTTCAAAATAGAACATTTGCTTCTAGTTGGATGAAAATCCCTGTTCCGAAGCCAACAAGCCGTCCAGAACTCATTGACTGTTCTGGTGTATGTTAGATAAGGGGGAGAAACCCTAGGAGGAAATGCTTAAAATTTCCTACTATTGTTGCTCTTGGGGGATTTCTTTATGCATATGTTACAGACAGGGGTGCAATTATGTAGGTGTGCAGTTCTCCAATGTAATATATTTCAGTGCTGCAATCATGGTCAAAGCTTCTTTCTATGGCTTCAAATCCTGTCACTTCTAGTAAGATGAGTTCTTATTTAAATGGAGAAAATGGAACAAGAGGCATTGCAATTCCATTTTAAGATTCTCTCAGTAAGCAAATTAATCCTGACATCACCCCGAAACTGAGTACATTCTGTGCTTAAATGGTTACCCTGGACGATACTTAAGAGTCCTTAACCATCATGCTTCTTCACAGAACTCATGTGTTAGGAGGCTTTCATTCAATCCCCCACCAACCAGATGGTAAGAATTCTCACAGATTCTCCTTTACCTAAGGGGAGGATATGAAATTAAATGACCAAAGTATTAAAGCAGCACTTATCTTCTAATCATTAGTCATTGTTTAGAGATTGACATTTTACAAATCCAGTCAGCACCCCGCTGAGCGCATAGCTATTTGCACCACAGAGGCATCTCTTTTGTCTCAAGATGGCAGATTTTAGAATTTACTAATGTATGTATTTCAAGATTCTCTTGTTGGAAAAGACCACAGTGAACCAACTCCTGTAAGGTCGCACTGAACTGAAACTGAATTGGGGTCATTTTTAATGGCCCAAGGAAAAATCTCTACATCATCAACAAGGCTGCATGATTAAATATTTCAGAAAGCAAGGGCAGAGCTTCCAAATCAGTACTTTCTACAAAGCACAGACAAAAATCTTTAAACAACTGACTTACCAGATCAAGAAAATTACTGGGACCAGAATCTCCATAATTCATTTCAGATATAGCAAACCCAACCAAGCTGCAGAGACTCACATTAAAACTCTGCTTACCCGGGGCTTCCCTGGTGGCGCAGTGGTTGAGAGTCCGCCTGCCGATGCAGGGGACACGGGTTCGTGCCCCGGTCCGGAAGGATCCCACAGGTCGCGGAACGGCTGGGCCCGTGAGTCATGGCCGCTGAGCCTGCGTGTCTGGAACCTATGCTCCACAACGGGAGAGGCCACAGCAGTGAGAGGCCCGCGTACTGAAAAAAAAAAAAAAAAAATCTACATACAAAATTAGCAATGTGAAGTGCAAGTTCTCCAGAAGAAAGGATAACGTTAGCCGAGCACGCTCTTCAGAATCCATTAGATGGAATCTAGGAACATTGTTAGCAGTGCCCATACCTGTCATCAAGAGTTCTTGATTATTCAGATACAGTGAATGTGAATGGTTGGAGCATACTCAGGGAATATAGGTCAAGTTGCTTTTGATAAATACTTAAAAATAGTGGTTACTAATTCTAAAGGCTTCATATCAGGCATTTTTTTAACAAATATTATTTCCAACCCTCATAATAACTTTGCAAAGTGAGTGCCATTATCCCCATTTTACAAATGGAATAAGTAAGGGTCAGGAGTGTTGGGTCATCTTCTGAAGGCCTCAGACACAGCAACTGGCAGAGCCAGGAGAACACAGGTGTGCTCTACGACAAACCATGCTCACTTTCTTACACACTGAACTGCTTCCCCAGTGTCTACGTGGTGCTTTTCTGTATAGTAATTGCCTCCTTGGCTTCAGTCAACAGTTCTCTGATGTAGGTATTATTATCCTTGTTCAAAAGAGAGGGAAACTGAGATTCAAGAAGATAAGTGACAGCTAAATGTCACACAGGGAATAAGTGGCAATTCTCTTCCAATGGTACCACAGTGCACCTGCGCTAGAATTGAAAACAGAACTCCAACACCAACCAAGAGAGTAAGATTCAAATTGAACTCAGTTGTGGTAGATCCTTAATCAGACACATTCCATTTAAATTTTTGCAAAGTCTGTTGCCATGGTTGTTAAGACCAGCATGCATTCCTTGAGATTACAACAATCTCACAGCTGACGATGCTAGAAATTGCATTGTGAGGTATCATTTTAAGGGGAGTGGAACCAAAAAACAAAAAGAAAAGTGTTTACAGCAATAAGCTTAAGCACCCAAGACCACTGTTCCATTTGGAATTGTATTTAAATATTTTTACCTTTTGTAATAACCTATATGGAAAAAGAATCTGAAAAAGAATATATATATATATATATATATATAATGGAATCACTTAGCTGTACGTCTGAAATTAACACAACACTGTAAATCAACTACACTTCAATAAAAAAATTCTTTTAATAAATAAATATTTTTACCAATGTTTACTACTACTACTACTACTATTATTCTTATTAAAGAAGTACATGGTCTTTATAAAAGAAATGTTAAATATAGAAAAGTAGAAAGAAGATGCAGGACACCCACAGCATCAGCTCCTAAGTCAACTATAACTATCGGTTTAGGGTTGGGGTTTTTTTCTCTTTTTTTTTTAAACATCTTTATTGGAGTATAATTGCTTTAAAATGTTGTGTTAGTTTCTGCTGTATGACAAAGTGAATCAGCTACACGTATACATATATCCCCATATCTCCTCCCTCTTGCGTCTCCCTCCCACCCCTCTAGGTGGTCACAAAGCACCGAGCTGATCTCCCTGTGCTATCTATTTTACACCTAGTAGTGTATATATGTCAATGCCACTCTCTCACTTTGTCCCAGCCACTCACTGTGTCCTCAGGCCATTCTCTACGTCTGTGTCTTTATTCCCATCCTGTCCCTAGGTTCTTCAGAACCATTTTTTTTTTTTTAGATTCCATATATATGTGTTAGCATACGGTATTTGTTTTTCTTTCTGACTTACTTCACTCTGTATGACAAACTCTAGATCCATCCACCTCACTACGAATAACTCAGTTTCGTTTCTTTTTATGACTGAGTAATATTCCATGTATATATGTGCCACATCTTCTTTATCCGTTCATCTGTTGGTGGACACTTATGTTGCTTCCATGTCCTGTCTATTGTAAATAGAGCTGCAATGAACATTGTGGTACATGACTCCTTTTTTTTTTTTAACGTTTTTATTGGCGTATAATTGCTTTACAGTGGTGTGTTAGTTTCTGCTTTATAACAAAGTGAATCAGTTATACATATATATGTATCCCCATATCCCCTCCCTCTTGCATCTCCCTCCCACCCTCCCTATCCCACCCTTCTAGGTGGTCACAAAGCACCGAGCTGATCTCCCTGTGCTATGTGGCTGCTTCCCACTAGCTATCTATTTCACATCTGGTAGTGTATATATGTCAATGCCACTCTCTGTGTCCCAGCTTACCCTTCCCCCTTCCCGTGTCCTCAAGTCCATTCTCTAGTAGGTCTGCGTCTTTATTCCCGTCTTGCCACTAGGTACATCATGACCATTTTTCTTTTTTTTTTTCTTTAGATTCCATATATATGTGCTAGCATACAGTATTTGTTTTTCTCTTTCTGACTTACTTCACTCTGTATGACAGATTCTAGGTCCATCCACTTCACTACAAATAACTCAATTTCGTTTCTTTTCATGGCCAAGTAATATTCCATTGTATATATGTGCCACATCTTCTTTATCCATTCATCTGTCGATGGACACTTAGGTTGCTTCCATGTCCTGGCTATTGTAAATAGAGCTGCAATGAACATTGTGGTACATGACTCTTTTTGAATTATGGTTTTCTCAAGGTATGTGCCCAGGAGTGGGATTGCTGGGTCATATAGTAGTTCTATTTTTAGGTTTTTAAGGAACCTCCATACTGTTCTCCATAGTGGTTGTATCAATTTAAATCCTCACCAACAGTGCAAGAGGGTTCCCTTTTCTCCACACCCTCTCCAGCATTTATTGTTTGTAGATGTTTTAATGATGGCCATTCTGACCGGTGTGAGGTTCTACCTCATTGTAGTTTTGATTTCCATTTCCCTAATGATCAGTGATATTGAGCATCCTCTCATGTGTTTGTTGGCAATCTGTATATCTTCTTTGGAGAAATGTCTATTTAGATCTTCTGCCCATTTTTGGATTGCTCATACAAGCTGCATGAGTTGCTTATATATTTTGGAGATTAATCCTTTGTCAGTTGCTTCGTTTGCAAATATTTTCTCCCATTCTGAGGGTTGTCTTTTCATCTTATTTATGGTTTCCTTTGTTGTGCAAAAGCTTTTATGTTTCATTAGGTCCCATTTGTTTATCTTTGCTTTTACTTCCATTTCTCTAGGAGGTGGGTCAAAAAGGATCTTGCTGTGATTTATGTCATAGAGTGTTCTGCCTATGTTTTCCTCTAAGAGTTTGATAGTGTCTGGCCTTACATTTAGGTCTTTAATTCACTTTGAGTTTATTTTTGTGTATGGTGTTAGGGAGTGTTCTAATTTCATTCTTCTACATGTAGCTGTCCAGTTTTCCCTGCACCACTTATTGAAGAGGCTGTCTTTTCTCCATTGTATATTCTTGCCTCCTTTATCAAAGATAAGGTGATAATATGTGCATGGTTTTATCTCTGGGCTTTCTACCCTGTTCCATTGATCTATATGTCTGTTTTTGTGCCAGTACCATTCTGTCTTGACTACTGTAGCTTTGTAGTATAGTCTGAAGTCAGAGAGCCTGATTCCTCCAGCTCCGTTTTTCTTTGTCAAGATTTCTTTGGCAATTTGGGGTCTTTTGTGTTTCCATGCAAATTATGAAATTTTTGTTCTACTTCTATGAAAAATGCCATTGGTAGTTTGATAGGGATTGCATTGAATCTGTAGATTGCTTTGGGTAGTAGAGTCATTTTCACAATGTTGATTCTTCCAATCCAAGAACACGGTATGTCTCTTCATCCGTTTGTATCATCTTTAATTTCTTTCAACAGTGTCTTATAGTTTTCTGGATATAGGTCTTTTGTCTCCTTAGGTAAGTTTATTCCTAGGTATTTTATTCTTTTTGTTGCAATGGTAAATGGGAGTGTTTCCTTAACTTTCCCTTCAGATTTTCATCATTAGTGTATGGGAATGCAAGAGATTTCCGTGCATTAATTTTGTATACTGCTACTTTACCAAATTCATTGATTAGCTCTAGTAGTTTTCTGGTAGCATCTCTACAATTCTCTATGTATAGTATCATGTCATCTGCAAACAGTGATTGTTTTACTTCTTCTTTTCTGATTTGGATTCCTTTTATTTCTTTTTCTTCTCTGATTGCTGTGGCTAAAACATCCAAAACAATATTGAATAATAGTGGTGAGAGTGGGCAACCTTGTCTTACTCCTGATCTTAGTGGACATGGTTTCAGTTTTTCACCATTGAGAATGATGTTGGCTGTGGCTTTGTTGTATATGGCCTTTATTATGTTGAGGTAAGTTCCCTCTATGCCCACTTTCTGGAGAGTTTTTACCATAAATGGGTGTTGAATTTCATCGAAAGCTTTCTCTGCATCTATTGAGATGATCATATGGTTTTTATCCTTCAATTTGTTAATATGGTATATCACATTGATTGATTTGCATATATTGAAAAATCCTTGATTCCTGGGATAAACCCCACTTGATCATGGTGTATGATCCTTCTAATGTCCTGTTGGATTCTGTTTGCTAGTATTTTGTTGAGGATTTTTGCATCTATGTTCATCAGTGATATTGGCCTATAGTTTTCTTTCTTTGTGACATCTTTGTCTGGTTTTGGTATCAGGTTGATGTTAGCCTCGTAGAATGACTTTTGGAGTATTCCTCCCTCTGCTATATTTTGGAAGAGTTTGAGAAGGATAGGTGTCAGCTCTTCTCTAAATGTTTGATAGAATTCACCCGTGAAGCCATCTGGTCCTGGGCTTTTGTTTGTTGGAAGACTTTTAATCACAGTTTCAACTTCACTGCTTGTGATTGGTCTGTTTATATTTTCTATTTCTTCCTGTTTCAGTCTCAGAAGGTCTCAGTCTAAGAATCTGTCCATTCCTTCCAGGTTGTCCATTTTATTGGCATAGGGTTGCTTGTAGTAATCTCGCTTGATCATTTGTATTTCTGCAGTGTCTGGTGTTACTTGGTGTTACTTCTCCTTTTTCATTTCTAATTCTATTGATTTGAGTCTTCTCCCTTTTTTTCTTGATGAGTCTGGCTAATGGTTTATCTATTTTGTTTATCTTTTCAAAGAACCAGCTTTTAGTTTTATTGATCTTTGCTACTGTTTCCTTCATTTCTTTTTCATTTATTTCTGATCTGATCTTTATGATTTCTTTCTTTCTGCTAACTTTGGGGGGGTTTTGTTCTCCTTTCTCTAATTGCTTTCAGTGTAAGGTTAGGTTGTTTATTTGAGATTTTTCTTGTTTCTTGAGGTAGGATTGTGTTGCTATAAGCTTCCCTCTTAGAACTGCTTTTGCACCATCCCATAGGTTTTGGGAGGTCATGTTTTCATTGTTATTTTTTTCTAGGTATTTTTTGATTTCCTCCTTGATTTCCTCAGTGATCTCTTGGTTACTTAGTAGTGTACTGTTTAGCCTCCATGTGTTTGTATTTTTTACAGGTTTTTTTCCTGTAATTGATATCTAGCCTCATAGCATTGTGGTCCAAAAAGATACTTGATACGATTTCTATTTTCTTAAATTTACCAAGGCTTGATTTATGACCCAAGATATGATCTATCCTGAATAATGTTCCATGAGCACTTGAGAAGAAAGTGTATTCTGTTGTTTTTGGATGGAATGTCCTATAAATATCAATTAAGTCCATCTTATTTAATGTATCATTTAAAGCTTGTGTTTCCTTATTTATTTTCATTTTGGATGATCTGTCCATTGGTGAAAGTAGGGTGTGAAAGTCCCATACTATTATTGTGCTACCGTCAATTTCCCCTTTTATGGTTGTTAGCATTTGCCTTATGTATTGAGGTGCTCCTATGTTGGGTGCATAAATATTTACAATTGTTATGTCTTCCTCTTGGATTGATCCCTTGATCATTATGTAGTGTCCTTCCTTGTCTCTTTTTTAATAGTCTTTATTTTAAAGTCTATTTTGTCTGACATGAGAATTGCTACTCCAGCTTTCTTTTGATTTCCATTTGCTTGGTATATCTTTTTCCATGCCCTCACTTTCAGTCTGTATGTGTTCCTAGGTCTGAAGTGGGTCTCTTGTAGACAGCATATATATGGGTCTTTTTAATACATATATACATTATATATAGTTTTGTGTATCTCTTACAAACTTGTAATTATTTATAACATCTTACACTGAATATTATAACATGGCCATAAACAGTACCAGGTTACTGACCACTTAATTATCCATTGAGCATGTTTACCATGATTTGTATAATATTTTTCTCAACAGAATAGTCCTTTTAGCTTTCACCAATTGATCTCTATTACGAAGAACATTGCAGGCAATTTCTGTTGCTGACATTGGCTATGACTCTGGAGCGGTTTTAAAATATATTCCAACCTAAACAAACTTACAAGCTTTTGTACAGCAAAGGAAACCATAAACAAAACGAAAAGACAACCTACAGAATGCGAGAAAATATTTGCAAATGATGCAACTGACAAGGGCTTAATTTCCAAAATATACAAACAGCTCATACAACTCAACAACAGAAAAACAAAAACGCAATCGAAAAATGGGCAGAATACCTAAATAGACATTTCTCCAAAGAAGAAATACAAACAGCCAATAGGCACATGAAAAGATACTGAACATCGCTAATTATTAGAGAAATACAAATCAAAACTACAATTAGGTGCCACCTCACACCGGTCAGAATGGCCATCATTAAAAACTCTACAAATAACAAATGCTGTAGAGGGTGTGGAGAAAAGGGAACCCTCTTACACTGTTGGAGGGAATGTAAGATGGTGCAGCCACTGTGGAAAACAGTATGGAAGTTCCTCAGAAAACTAAAAATTGAATTACCATATGATCAGCAATCCCACTCCTGGGCATATATCCAGACAATACTATAATTCAAAAAGATTCATGTACCCCTATATTTATAGCAGCACTATTCACAGTAGCCAAGACATGGAAACAACCTAAATGTCCATCGACAGATGAATGGATAAAGAAGATGTGGTACATATATACTACTCAGCCATAAAAAAAATCAAAATAATGCCATTTGCTGCAGCATGCATGCAACTAGAGATAATCATACTAAGTGAAGTAAGTCAGAAAGAGAAAGACAAATACCATATGATATCACTTATATGTGGAATATAAAATATGACAGAAATGAACAAAAACAGAATCACAGACTCAGAGAACAGACTGGTGATTGCCAAGGTGGAGGGGCTTGAGGGGGCCATGGAGTGGAAGGTTGAGGTTAACAGATGTAAGCTTTTATATACAGAACGGATAAGCAAGAAAGGCCTACTGTATAGCATAGAGAACTACATTCAATATCCTATGACAAACCATAATGGAAAAGAATATTTAAAAAAAGAAAGAATATAGATGTATATCTGAATCGCTTTGCTGTACAGTAGAATTTAACACAACATTGTAAATCAACTATACTTCAATAAAAAACATTAAAACTGAAAAATAAAAAAAGAACATTGCAATAGGCATCTTTATTCATAGTCTTCATTTTTTTCAGACATTTCATTGGAGAGATACTCAGAAATGGAATTAATGATCATTTTTAAGACACTTCGTAGATGTTGTCAAATTATTTCTCTAAATGTATTTCCCACTTTTAATATCATCAATATCATTTGAATATCCCAATTTCAACAAGTTGGCACAAATTTCCCAAAATATTCTCTGAAAAACTGTGTAAGCCTATCTCATTCATTCTGAATTTAGCCATTGCACCAATTTATTCTGATGCTAGAAATCATCTTTGACTCCAAAGGAAAAAACTGAAGATTTTTCAACAAATAATTAGTGTCCTCAAACCAGCACTGCCCTTTTAGCCATGTCCTCCCCTTTATTATTGCCTAATAGTTGGCACTGTGGAGAATGCAGCTGTAACCACAAACTCTTAAGCAGCAACCCATATATACAATATCTTTGGACAATCTGGTTCTGGATGTTCTTGCCAGTGGCAGGGACTTTGCAAAGCCTAGCCTTGTCCAACTTGGTCAATAGCTGATCTTCCATGAAGCAACTGTCGCTTGGGAAGGATCAAGTTACATGCCTTCCCTTTGGAAATTCTTTTCCCCATAAAATTTTCCAATGTCAGGATAGTTTGGAAGAAATATACCTTAAAAGAGATGAAGTTAGGGCTTCACTGAGTCTTCAAAAAGGAGGGCTGATCTCTGCAAGGAGAGAGAGAACTTTATTCACCAGAATCCTGCTCTGGACTGGGGAGTCGGAGTAGTCCCAGGATAGAAAAAGAGGAAAGGAATGACGGAGGGGCAAGGAACACAGAGTCAGGGTCAGAGACTGAGAATCAGAGATTGAACTGGAAATGGAAAGAGGGGAAATTTTTTTATGTCTTTGGACAGATGGATGAATGAAGAAACAATTTAATATATTTTGCCGAATGAAATAAGGTGTAGGGCTTCCCTGGTGGCGCAGTGGTTGAGAATCTGCCTGCTAGTGCAGGGGACACGGGTTCGAGCCTTGGTCTGGGAGGATCCCACATGCCGCGGAGCAACTAGGCCCGTGAGCCACAACTACTGAGCCTGCGCGTCCGGAGCCTGTGCTCTGCAACAAGAGAGGCCGCGATAGTGAGAGGCCCGCGCACCGCGATGAAGAGTGGCCCCCGCTTGCCACAACTAGAGAAAGCCCTCGCACAGAAACGAAGACCCAACACAGCAAAAATAAATTAATTAATTAATAAAATCCTACCCCCAACATCTTCTTAAAAAAAAAAAAAAGAAAAGAAAAGAAATAAGGTGTAAACCCCTGGAGCAGTCCTTCAAGAAAAGATAGTAAATATCCACATCATTTTCCAGTCTTTAGAGTTAAATTGATAGTGGTTTGGGGTGGTGGCAGTGATCTGCACTTATTGGGCTGTTGTTAATGTGTCACCTGGCAAGAGCAGGTCTCCAGGTGATTCACCCGTACTTTAGTTATATGACTATTCCTCAAGGAAACCACTCTGTCCCAACTGGGCCTTCACCAAAGTTCACATACTTTATAAGCCGATATGCTCCTGTCAACTTTCACCTCTCTCATCAAATCGCCAACCCCCAGGTTATGAATTTCACTTGTGAAACATAGAATCTCTTTTGCTCTTCCGATACTGACTGAAGCCCTGACCACATCTCCCAACTATCACCCCCATTTTCACATTTCTTCCTAGTATGGGCTTTGCTATCCTACCTGCCCTACATGCACTCCCATAGCATTTCCCCCTGGCCTGATTGCTAGTACTTGGCTCCATAGCTTTAGTTGGCCTAGGCAGCTAGCAACAGTCTACGCAGCAGAAACAGCATACCAATCACGCAAAAAAGGGAAGATAAATTCATAAAAAGACTTTTGATTGCCGTACATCATTCTGACAAGTTACAAATCAGAAACCTAGAAGTCAAGTTAGAATTTCAATATCATCTTCTTAAGCTTTTACATTAATATTCTATCCACCACTCAATAGGAGTAGAGTCACATCTTATTTGAAGGTTAGTTTCCAGTGTTTGTTTCAGGTAAGAATTCAATATAGAAAAAAATAGAGGGCTTCCCTGGTGGTGCAGTGATTAAGAATCCGCCTGCCAATGCAGGGGACGCGGGTTCGAGCCCTGGTCAGGGGAGATCCCACATGCTGTGGAGCAGCTAAGCCCATGAGCCACAACTACTGAGCCTGCGCTCTAGAGCCCGTGAGCCACAACTACTGAGTCCATGTGCCACAACTACTGAAACCCGTGTGCCTAGAGCCTGTGCTCTGCAACAAGAGAAGCCACTGCAATGAGAAGCCCACGCACTGCAACGAAGAGTAGCCCCCACTCGCGTCAACTAGAGAAAGCCCGAGGGCAGCAATGTAGACCCAATGCAGCCAAAACTAAAATAAATAAAATAAATAAATAATTTTTAAAAAAAGAAAGAAATACTACTCTTGAAATTCCTTAAATCATCCATTTTTTCCATTGTTTTATGTAATTCTTTAAGATTTATTTATTTATTTTTCACTGTGTCAGGTCTTAGGTGCGGCACACGGGATCTTTCGTTGCAGCACACAGGCTCTTCGTTGCAGCATGTGGGCTTCTCTCTAGTTGTGGTGTGCTGGTTTTCTCTTCTCTAGTTGTGGCACATGGGCTTAGTTGCCCTGCGGCATGTGGGATCTTAGTTCCCTGACCAGGGATCAAACTCACATACCCTGCATTGGAAGGCGGAATCTTTACCAATGGACCACCAGGGAAGTCCCTATAAAATATAACTCTTCAACAACTGTAGAAGCCAAAAATACCCAGTTTTTCTTCTAGGATTAGAATGGATCACCAGTATTTCAGTTGAGCACCAGAAAAAATCATTAGCATGTGTTTAGAGGCCAGGTTACAGACAAAAATATAAACTGTCTTAAACTCTAGACATAGAATTAGCATGGCAAGATGCTCCCACTAGAAGAGGCACACAGCAGCCTGGAGAGACACTTAGGAACCCCAGAATTACAGCTTACAATTCACAGTCACTCTGAGGTATAAGCTCACTGAGTGTAAACGTAAGCAGAAATATTATGCATCAGAATAGTTATATCTACTCCTAGACTAAAGCAAAGGTGTTAAGTCCATTCACTCACTTATTCCAGAAACGCACACCATATGCCTACTCTGGACCAACTATCATGTTGGGTACCACAGCAGTTGAAAGAGGAAAGAGATATTTTCTTGATTCTCTAGGAGCTCATTGCCTGGTGAGAGACAAACACTTGAGCCAATATTGATAATATTTGATAAATTTTTATCAGAACTCACCATTTATCAATTCTGATAAAAACAGAAGTATGAACTTATGGGAGCACAGTGGGAGGGCCTATGAACCCTACCTGGAATGGATTATGGTGGTAATCACAGGAGGTTCAGAGAAGAGGCTCAATGATGATAAATTTACAATTCTCAGTGCAAAAAAAGGGCTGGTAGCTCCTACTCTAAAGATAAAGAATATATAATTCATGCCATGTTTCCTCCAGAAACAAAGCTCACAATCTTCCTAGTACTATTGGTTCATCCTTTCGTATATTCGATCACTTAATTTTTCAAGCACTACGCTGTAGAGATTAGAGTATGGGCTCCAGAGTCCTTCAGCCTGGATACCGTGTGTAAATTTGGCAATTACCCAAGCTCTCTAACTCTCATTACCTCCTCTTTAAAATGTGAATAATACCCACATCTTGGGATTGTTTTAAAAGTTGAGATGATACATGCCAAGCCCTTAACATAGTCCCTAGATCGGACTAAAGGGTCAATTAATATGCCTGTTATCAGTGACTGTGCTGTTTTTAAAGATGACTAGGGACTCTGAGAAAAAGTAGAGGGGATACCAAGCCAAGGGAAAAGCTTATGCAAACACAATGAAGAAAACACACCATGTGTTAAGGGAACGAGACAGTTCAGTTTGGTGATTGTGAAGTGTGTGTGATTGAGGGGAGTGGCAAGTGATGAGATTGAAAAGATAAGTCAGGTCCAGATTGTGAAAGACCTTGTAAACCGTATGAACAAGTTTGAACTTTATGCTGCTGCCAAGGAGAAGACAATGGAGATCTTTAAGCAAGGAAGCAACATGATGGCATTGTTTTTAGGATGAAAACTCTCACAGCAAATCATGTAAGAGACTGGAGAGAGGAGAGGTGGAGGCAGGGATATTGGTGGGGAATGTCTGTAACAATCCTGGAAAGAGAAGTGGGAATGAGTGGTAAATGAAGTAGAATTGAATTTGAGGGATACTATTAAGGTAGGATTAACATAACATAGGAATTCATCAAATGTAAGGAACAAGAGAAAAGAACGATTCTAGAATGACTCTAGCTACAGTTAAGAAAGACAAGAAAACAGAGGCACAGTGATTCTGTTGGTCAAAGAAGTAATACATGTATGCAAAACATGTTGGTGGAACTGTTGAACAGGCAGTTGAAAATTGGGTCTGGAGTTCATTGCAAAGCCCTGAGCTAAAGATATAAATTTGGGAATCATCAGAGAAGAGTAAGCAGTGAAACTCTGGGAATCATTCCAGGAAGAGGAGTTCAACATGCAATCTTCTTAGTCTATTGCATTACTTTCCCTGGTATTCACTCTTCTGAAATGAAGTGAAGCATAATCTATGTCACATGGTCTCCAAAAACAAGGTCCTTAAGCCATCCTAGAGGTATTCAATTTTCACCACATTTTTCTTCCACAAAATGCAACCATGGTTAGATCACCTCACTTTCTAATGCAGAGGAAGTGTCCGATAGCATTGAATTAATCAAAAGAAACATGTGTCTTGGACTTTTGAGGCTTTGTTACCATTTGATGATGGACAGAAACCGTGGCTTCTAACCACAAGTAATTCACTTCAACTTTGCTCAGCCACAAAATGTTTGGAAAACTAAATAGCTCAGTTTTTTTTTTAACAAGGCAAGAATAAACTCATCTTCAGAAATTAACTGCATACACATTGACCAGAAAGCTCATCTTTTTATTACAGAAATCAAGGTTGCTGCCCCCCTACCTTCATCTTCCTCTTAAGACTTTGGAGATAGATTCTTCTCTACAGAGAAGTTTAAATTCTTTATTGTATCCCAGGTCCAGATGACTTTGTATGACTCTTCTAGGACTAGAAATATTGACTGTAGATGTCTCTAAAGGGCTTGTGAACTAGAGTGGTGCCTAGTTCCACCTTAGGCATCAGCCCTAGGTCATTTATTTGAAGCAAATGAATGACCAAACACCATCATTTGTTTTAAAATAGTTCACCATTAATCTTGGTTGAGGGTAAAGAATTTATGGGCAGGAGCATTATTGGAGAACCATCATGCCTCATCACCCTCAAGCTAAATGTTGGGCAAAACAGAGGGTGCAGACTACCAACGATGCCTGCAAGGTGACTGATGGGCAAGATTAACCAGCACGGGTTGGTGGTTTCCTCCTCGCTCAACAGACCATATCTTGTTAACAACAGGAGCCTGTTATACCAAATCACCAATGAAAGAAATAGAATTAAAAGTTAGAAACCCTGGGTTCACATCCCAGCTCCTACCCTGAACAAATCAATTAAATCTTCTAGGAGGTCAGTGTCTCTATTTGTAAAACAACCGAACCACCTTTAGAGTATTTTTTAAGCATTAACAGGATAATAAATGATAATAAATATAAAAAAAAACAGCATGGTGTCAAGTAAATAAAGACTTGCCCCAAATATCAATACTGGATCTGGATAAGAGCTTGGGGTAAATAAGATTATGGTCTGCTTATACCAGGTGTTGAGTCCCTGTCCAAGACTCAGTGGGGTGGATCCACTGAAGTCACATATCTTGGGTAACATTAGATAGAGGGTGTACAAGACCCATCTTCATGTTAACCATCAGCAAATACATTCCCATTTGGGTGACTAGACGATTCAAGACTTTTAAGTAGTTTCTCTTCTGACTGATTTTTCAGGTACTCCACAGGAAAACGTACCTTTACCACAATACACACACAAAAGCTGTAATCAGTCAGTCACACAACTACTGAAGTGAAGAAAAAAATTGGTTTTTCTATACTTGCAGAACTTGAGACAGAAAAGGTAGAGCATACTCCAGATTTAGTAAAGTTTTGTGTAGACAGCTAGCTGCCTCTGAGACTCCAAGCTAGAGTTGTCTTAATATTTATTATAATAATAGTATGCATGACTAATATCTTGCATAAGTTGTAAACCTATTTCATTCCCTAGGGAATTAGACTATGTATATTTCCCTCTCTGGTGTAAAATTTTGTTGGAGGAAAATCCCAGAGAAGTTCCACCGAATACAAAGAAATGAAGAGAGCAAACTTGACAAATAAACCAGCTTGTAAAAAGTCAAAGGATATTTAAGGTAGGTTGCCAGGATAAACAGCATAGGTTCAAAGAAAAAAAAAAAACACTTAAAATGAATTAGTATTTTAGAGCTCAATCTCATACCCCAGTATATATCGCTCTCCTTCTATATTATAAATATCGCTCTCCTTCTATATTATAAATATCGCTCTCCTTCTATATTATAAATATCGCTCTCCTTCTATATTATAAATATCGCTCTCCTTCTATATTATAAATATCGCTCTCCTTCTATATTATAAATATCGCTCTCCTTCTATATTATAAATATCGCTCTCCTTCTATATTATAAATATCGCTCTCCTTCTATATTATAAATATCGCTCTCCTTCTATATTATAAATATCGCTCTCCTTATACATTATAAATATCGCTCTCCTTATACATTATAAATATCGCTCTCCTTATACATTATAAATATCGCTCTCCTTATACATTATAAATATCGCTCTCCTTATACATTATAAATATCGCTCTCCTTATACATTATAAATATCGCTCTCCTTCTATATTATAAATATCGCTCTCCTTCTATATTATAAATATCGCTCTCCTTCTATATTATAAATATCGCTCTCCTTCTATATTATAAATATCGCTCTCCTTCTATATTATAAATATCGCTCTCCTTCTATATTATAAATATCGCTCTCCTTCTATATTATAAATATCGCTCTCCTTCTATATTATAAATATCGCTCTCCTTCTATATTATAAATATCGCTCTCCTTCTATATTATAAATATCGCTCTCCTTCTATATTATAAATATCGCTCTCCTTCTATATTATAAATATCGCTCTCCTTCTATATTATAAATATCGCTCTCCTTCTATATTATAAATATCGCTCTCCTTCTATATTATAAATATCGCTCTCCTTCTACATTATAAATATCGCTCTCCTTCTATATTATAAATATCGCTCTCCTTCTACATTATAAATATCGCTCTCCTTCTATATTATAAATATCGCTCTCCTTATATATTATAAATATCGCTCTCCTTATATATTATAAATATCGCTCTCCTTATATATTATAAATATCGCTCTCCTTATATATTATAATGAAATCAGCATACATTTAGCAGATACTTACCAATAGGAAATTGACTTCTGGGGCCCACCTGCCATTCACCCCACAGCTTGCTACTGATACAAAGGAAGATTAATGTACCTGTTCACACAGAACCAGTGGAGGAGGTTTGAGGTTGCATCTTATTCATGACCAAATTCTCTCCAGCCAACCATGCGACTTCCTGGAACCATCTGTGAGAAGCTGTGGACTTTGTCATCCTGGGCCATTTATCCAGGCATAATGTTTAATTAGTGCGCACAGAGTTGATGTGAAAGGCTTGGCAGATCATCCCCTCACCCCTGTTGGGTTCATTGCCTCATTAGAAAAGCCCTGGACGGCTGGCCAGCCAGACAAAACTAACAAGCACATTTTTCTAACTATTCACAATAGCAGTAACTAACATTTTCATAAAGATTTAAGGTTTACAAAATGCTTTTATGTATGCAATGTTCTCCGTGGCAGTATAGCTGACAGAGCACTAGACCTTGGATTAGGAAGTCCCAAGTCTAAATTCTGATTCTGCCGTTAGGTGACATTGGGAAAAGTATTCTGTCCTCTTCATGTGTCAGTTTTCTCCTCTGTGAAATGCCTGAATGGGAGGGAGTTGCATGGATTAACTGAGATAGTACATGTGGAAATAAATATGCCTTTGCAGGTGTTCAATGATTATTATTCTAACTCAATCTACTGCCTTCCAGCTTCTCCATCCATTTAGCTTAAATGGCCTGCTGTGCATATGAAGAGATGGACCCCAAAGAGACCTCTGTGTATATTTGACAGCCAATGACTATAGAGGTCAAATGAAAAGTCTATAATAGGAGACTCAGGTGGGAAAAGTGGAGTGGAAGAGAGTGTCAGGTAGATTTACCTGTCTTCAGATAAGGTCTCATTGGCAATCCAGACCTCCTAGAAATTATTTTCTAGCTAAACAAGGTTTTTATTGGTTGCCAAGCCAACCTGGTTAGGCTATGTCCACGTGGCCAAAGGAAACGCTTTGGACGAAACACGGAAGACTATTCAAGTCTGAATCTAGAAGAGAGATCTCGCCTCTTGCATCTTTTCTTTCCCCATGTTCTGTTTCCAAACTCCACCGAGTCCTGAGCTCCCTCAAGAAAAGGGAGATGGAACTCCGCCGGGAACTGTATTTGCAGGAAAGAAGTGATTACCTGTCCGATCTTTCACGGCCAAATAAATATTTACTAAGTAACGACACACAGTGTACATTAAAATTAATGCTTCACACGGCTTTGGAAATATCTGTCATATCTGTCAATGTTTCAATAGCTCCATGACCGTGGATGGCTCTGCTGTCTCTCCGTGAGAGCTGCCATTTTCCTGACTATGCTCAGCTGGGGAGCAGGCCTGATGACACACTCAGAGCTGGAGGACGGGCAGCTAAGCAGGGGAAAGCTCAAGGGAGAGGGGACAAGCTTATAAAGTTTATGTTCAGTGAGGTCTGCGGCTGTGCTACAGTATTTGGGGAGAGTAATTTAATGGCGATTTCAAATAAAGAAAAGGACGTGCACCTAATAGGGACATTCGTGTTTACAGACTATTAATAAAAGAACGCTGGAGAAAACTGACAATCATCTTCCCTTGGTTAAATAGCCTATGCAGAGCGACGCCTTCTGCGTGTCAAGTTGTCACCAGCCCAAAGGTTTAAGAAGGGACAGTGTGCACTTAAAAGATATTGATGCACCGCCAGGTGTCATTCACACCCAACGCCTGTGCGGCATGGAGATATTTAGACCCAGGGAACTTTATTTCAGTGCTTTCCCCTCCTCTAGGAACAGTGTCAACTCCTGACAATAATCTGGCTGCTGAAGAGACGGCTTCCAGTTTCATTAATGGTATATTTATGATCCCTTTAAAATGCCAGTGATCTATTCTTCTTGGAAATATACACACAACCATTAAGAAAGCCAGAGTTTTCAGCCATTACTCTTTCCATTGGCACCTGGGGTCCTACTGCGGTGACTCACCAGGAGATGGAAGGAAATTTGACCAGCTATGCGGGGATAGTGAGAGAAACAGATCTGGAGAGCTGTAGAAAAGGAGACATGAAGAGGTGCAATGGGAAATAGCAAACAGAGAGGTATGTGTTACACAGCTGACTACATTTCCCTCCCCCCATTCAGAAATGAATTGGTGACATTCCTGAATGTGCTGGTATGCCTTGCTTCATTCCAGCTGTGTTTTCTCTGTGACTCATACATTAGGGTCTCATCTCTTCAGCTCTAATACGTGAGTGGTCCAGTTTAACATCAGTGCTGGCTTCCTGGTTTTTTTCCTTAGAAACACACACTTCTTTTTGTGAGGGAGAAAGCCAGTCCTCTCTAGCAATAGGTTTATCAAGGGCTATACTTCCCCATGAAAGGTATGTTGCATCATAAAAAATGGTATTGGAAATTATTTCAGGAGGTCTATCTCAAATACTTCTTGAAACTACCTGAGTGTTTGAAATATGATTATTATTTCAGTATAAATTGCAGAGAAACTTGCATGTATAATTCCAACATTCAGAATTAGCATAGGTCTTAGTTTGGCTTTCCCCAAAGCAAAACCTGAGGTAAGGATTCCTTCAGGGGAGACCTATTGAAGAAGTGTTCTCAGGAGAAACTGGGAAGGGCAGAGAAATCAGGACAGACAGAGAAAGAAGCCAAACATGGTGTGAGCTCAGGGGAAGTTCCAGCATCGATCTGAACTTGCGACAAGCTCTGGAGGATAAATAATGCTGCAGAGTTTTTTTCAACTTTGAGGAAAGGGAGCTGGGATTTCATACTCCTGACCCAGTAAACCACCAGCTCCAGGATACCCCTGAGGAATGTAAACCACCGAGCACTATGTATCTTGGAAGGTCAGGGCACAGAGTGTCCAATGGCCCAAGGCTAGTCCTCTCCAGAAGGTTGATGGTGTGAACTGTTAGAAGCAAACCATACAGGAGCTTGGGGATGGTATCTGAGGGCATCTGTGTAGAGCACCGACAGCATCCACTGTGACATATGGCCATAGGACCATTTATTCTCAAAGCAATCATTGAGTGCCCGCTATGTGCCAGGTACTGAACTTAGAAAAGTAAACAAGAAACGATTTCCTGAAAAAGCTCAACAGCTAGAGGAAGAGACAGGGGAAGAGGTCACAAAGTATCATGTGTTTGGTGCTTTGAGGGATAAAAGTGCTATGAAATCACAATGAATCAGTGCCTAACAGTCAAGGGGGATGTCACTGCAAAACTTCAGAGAGGACGTAATTTTAAACACTGGACACTTTTGAACAAGTAGAAGAACTCTAAATCATTGCAAAAGGATGAAGTTCTACACACTCCGCTTTGCTGAGCTCTGCTCAAACGCTGCATTACTGTTGTTTTCTCTGAGACATTCATTAAATATTCACCCAGAAAACATTTACGGAGAACTTGATATGTTCCAGGAACAACAATAGGCACTGGGGAGAAAAAAGGAACAGCCCAAACCCCTAGAGGAGCTCCCATCCTGAGCTCATCATTTCCTATCGTGGAAATCCAGATCTCCCATCTGAAAAATAAGGGTTATAAACCCTGGATACCCGTCTATACCCAAAACTGATACATGAAAGATATGAGCTCAGTGGAAGGGCTTCAAATAGTTAAGATCTCAGAAGTGCCCAGAAAAGAAACCAACAAGCAACGTTTCTTTCTCTCATCTTGGTGGGAGATACGGGCACAGTTTGCCACAGACTTAATCTCAGCTCTTAGAATGAGTGACTTATCCCCAGTGAAAGATCCCACATGTCTTCATATATGCCCAACAAATAAAAGTAAATGAATCTTAAGTTCCCTGGGATAGTCGCTAGCACAGGCAGTCAAGGGAAACCACATAAAAGAAGGCGTCAGAATCAAGGATGGTGACACCCAGGGCCCAGATGTGGATGTGACTGTCAACAGAAAATGAAGAAGGAAAGCAAACAATGTAGAAGAAAGCCAAGTCCTAGGTGATTCTCGACCGCGTGTCATCTACCCTAGTCCACCAACTGTGATGTTGTCCTTTGGCCAATCCAAATCTTGCCCAAACTTCCTCAGACAGCCAGGTTCTACCTCTTTAATGAAATAATCTAAACGCTTCTCTTTTTTTTTTTTTTTTTTTGCAGTACGCGGGCCTCTCACTGTTGTGGCCTCTCCCGTTGTGGAGCACAGGCTCCGGACGCGCAGGCTCAGCGGCCATGGCTCACGGGCCCAGCCGCTCCACGGCACGTGGGATCTTCCCGGACCGGGGCACGGACCCGTGTCCCCTGCATCGGCAGGCAGACTCTCAACCACTGCGCCACCAGGGAAGCCCTAAACGCTTCTCTTAATTCTAATTGTTCTTAGGTCTACACCACTCATGGACCCAATCCTTGTTAATCATCTGGTCTTATTTCTTGCCTCATCTCCAGCAAGTATGCAAACTCCTTGAAGGTAAAAATTCTTACTTTTCAATCTCTCCAAGCTGAGTGCAAGGCAAATAGAAGAAGTCAAAACTCATGCTTGGGGCTTCCCTGGTGGCGCAGTGGTTGAGAGTCCGCCTGCTGATGCAGGGGACATGGGTTTGTGCCCCGGTCTGGGAAGATCCCACATGCCGCGGAGCGGCTGGGCCCGTGAGCCATGGCCGCTGACGCTGTGCGTCCGGAGCCTGTGCTCCGCAACGGGAGAGGCCACAACAGGGAGAGGCCCGCGTACCGCAAAAAAAAAAAAAAACTCATGCTTGTTAATGGAGGACTAAGAAGAGTCTTCTCAGACTCCAAGTATGCCCTCAGATTCTGAAGGGCAAGGCAAAATCTGGGTGCAGGGAGATTGCATATTGGCAATGATGCAGGTGAGTCATCAAATTTAGCAAGATTAGCATAGGAACGAAACAGAACAGGCTGAAATCAGGACCTGACTCCAATGAAAAAGATGACAACCCTAATCAAAGGGTTGACAAAAAGCAACGGGCAAGAGTCAATTTGAGGAGTAAGTCAAGATCAGAGCTGGCAGGGACGGAAAGGCAAAAAGTTAGAGAAAAACACCTGAAAGTTAGATCGGCCTCTCTAAAAAAATTTATTTTCGGGATTTCTCTTGTGGCGCAATGGTTGAGAATCCACCTGCCAGTGCAGGGGACACGGGTTTGATACCTGGTCCAGGAAGATTCCACATGCCGCGGAGCAACAAAGCCTGTGTGCCACAACTACTGAGCCTGTACTCTAGAGCCCGTGCGCCACAACTACTGAGCCTGTGCGCCCTAGAGCCTGCACACCACAACTACTGAGCCCACATGCCACAACTACTGAAGCCCGCGCACCTAGAGCCTATGCTCCGCAACGAGAGAAGCCACCACAATGAGAAGCCCGCGCACCACAACGAAGAGTAGCCCCTGCTCGCCGCAACTAGAGAAAGCCCACACACAGCAATGAAGACCCGATGCAGCCAAAAATAAATAAATAATAAAATAGAATAAAATTTTTTTGACATACAAAAACTATACATAATTAATGTATACAACTCGATGAATTTGGAGATAAGTTTGGTGAAACTATCACCACAACCTATGCTTTAAACCTACCCATCACTTCCAAATTTCCTCCTGCCCTCTTATTTATTATCATTATTATTATGTTTATTATTATTTTGTGATAAGAACACTTAAGACCTACCATTTTAGCAAATTTTTAAGTGCACAATACCATATTGTTAATGCTATGCTGCATAGTAGGTATCTAGGACTTACTCATCTTGTATAATCAAAACTTTGTACCCTTTGACAAACACCTCCTACTTTCCCCCCTTTTCTCAGCCTCTGGCAGCCCTATTCCACTCTCTGCTTCTATGAGTTTGACTATCTTAGATTTATCATGTAAGTGGTATCACATAGTATTTGTCCTTCTGTGTCTGGTTTATTTCACTTATCATAATGTTCTACAGATTCATCCATATTATTGCAAATGACAGGCTTTCCTTATTCATTAAGGTTGAATAATATTGCACCGTGTGTGTGTGTGTGTGTGTGTGTGTGTGTGTGTGTGTGTCTTGGCTATTGTGAGAAGTGCTACAATGGACACTGAAGTGCAGATATCTCTTCTAGATCCTGATTTCAATTCCTCTGGGTATATACTCAGAAGGGGGATTGCTAGATCATACAGTAGTTCCATTTTTAGTTTTTTGAGGAGCCTTCACATTGTTTTCTATGGTGGCTGCACCAACTTACATTCCCACCAAAAGTATACAACATATCTCCACATTCTCACCAACATTTGTTACATTTTTGTTTTTTGATAAAAGCCATCCTAACAGGTGTGAAGGAAGCTACTGTCCTTTTTTGATGACAAAGTTTCCACTCAGTAATCACTGTTGAATTGTGCTGATGGCCGCCTCAAAGAATGAGGGATTACATGTCTTCATAGCTCATATAAAATTCTGTCTTGGAGAATAAAAATCTTAAAGACTACAACAACTCTCTGATCTCCAATTTAATCTGCTGAAAAGGTTACAGAAACTAGAAAATGGCTATGCCCAAGACAAAGAACATTTGTGCCACGTATGTGAACAATTTATCAAGATATTTCTTTTGTTTCAAATGAGTATCTTTGACCTTTTTATAAGAATAAGGGTTAAAATTGGTAGAAATTAGCTGAAAGTAGGGGGGGAAAGCACTACAGGAAGTAGAAAAATTGAATACCTAGATCAGTACTATCTGCAGGATCTTCTGTGATAATGAAGATCTTTTGTATCTGCACTGTCCAGTCAATACAGTGGCCACTAGCCACATGTGGTTATTAAGGACTTGAAATGTGACTAATGCAACTGAAGAGAAACTGAATTTTTTATATTTTCTTTCATTCTAATTTATACTAAAATAGACACATGTGGCTAATGGCTCCCACGATGGACAGTGCTAATCTAGATCATCAGCTTAGAAGGATGAAGAGAAACCAATAAAAGAATGAGGTGCAAAGAAGAAAATAGAAAAGAAACATAATGACGAAGGTTGAGAAAGTGATGTGAAAGGGTAACACAGTTGGTCAATAGAAGGAAAGAGTGAATGAGACCATCTGGGAGATCTGTTTTTATTTAGGAGAAGATGTGTTGCTAGGAGATACATCGGCCTAAGACCAGAGTTAAAATAGCTTAGCTAGGAGAGGTTAGATTGGCAAGAGGCCTTGTCAGGAAATATCAACCAGTTTCTACAATCTGTAAGGATGCTGAGTTAAGAACTCCTTCCATGTTCAACTTCCAGGCTCCTAAATAAAGCCATGTGCAGTATCTGTTTCAGTTTAGATTAGACCAAGGCATATCCCTAAAAGTCACTTTATTTGATACTACTTCCCAAGAAACGATAGTTCTCATTATCTGAAAGACAGCTCTGATCATTTCAGTCTTAAACCCCAGAAAAGAACACTTTAGAGACTGACACTTACCCTTGAGTGGGTTTCATTGATTTACCAAATGTGTAAAGGTTTATAGCACTTTGTCCATCAATCCAGAGAAGCAGATGACTTTGCTTCTCATTGGTGAAATGTGGAACTCTCCACCTAGACCATAGGTCCAAACATAGACCAAACCAACCAACCCACCTTGTTCCTGTTCAGTCAGAGACATTTTCTGAACACTGGGAGAGTCTCCCAATGGAGTCTTAATGGAGTCCCATTGAGGTCACTAAAAATATCAAGGGTGGGGTAGTTCCTGAAGAAGAACAAGAAGAAACATGCTTTCTTTTTTCTTTAAACATAGGAAGCTGCTCCCAGATCAAGTCATTTGCATTGTTTATTTTCTACCTTCCCCTTGAGTAGGCTATGCCCATCTGACTATTACGTTTATATGGTACACAAAAAAGCTATCAAGTGGAGGAAAAATAACTAGTATCTTCATAGAGCTGAATTATTTAGGAAACCTTTCTAAACCCTTATTTCCTTGATCAGCAGATCATCCTTATTCTGCAGAAGAGACAACTGAGCCTCCCAGGAAAGGGTAGTCTGCACAAGATTACCCAGCTGGTGAGTGGGAGAGATAGGGTAGCCCAGGTCTGCTTCAGCCAAATCTTATATGAAAGCACCTAATCCAGGGTCTGACTCTTAGTCTTAGGAATTGCTTCCTGCCTTCCTCAAGAACACACACAGAACAAAATCCAAACTCCTCAGGCCAAAAGAGAGTTTTCAGACTACAATACCTAAAAATCACTGGCAGGTGAGCAAAGAGGCACCAGGACATTAAGGTGCTCACAGTTACGTCCACTGTATGTGAGACACAGCCCTGGCAAATTTTGATGAGAGGTGAGAAGAGAGATTTAGGCAAAAAATGACTTCTAAGTAAAAGAAAGAAGAAAAGGGCAAGAAATGTTATTACAAATCCAAAATTTGAGTTGGTCATTTTAGGTCTGAATTCGTGGCTGGTTGGTAAGTAGAGCTACCCTCTTACCATGTTCCAAACAATGAGCTAAGAATTTAGCAAACAGTTTCCTTTAAAAAAAAAAAAAAAAGGAATTCCCTGGCGGTCCAGCGGTTAGGACTCCGCTCTTTCACTGCCAGGCACCTGGGTTTGAGCTCTGGTTGGGGAACTAAAATCCCACAAGCCAGGTGGCATGGCCAAAAAAAAAAGGTTGATTTTGTAGTGGTTGTGATGGACTCTCCAGCATTTATTTGTCCTGAGATGATTGGTCTATACCAGTTATGATAATTCCATCCTTGCTACCAGTCATTAATTTGGGAATAAGCTGCTAATCCAGTGGTCTTCAGATAAAATTTCCCTTGCTCCTAAGCCACAGACACTGGAATGTGTGGCCTCTACTTCCCTTCAGAAAGTAGTGAACCCTGAAGATGATAATGCTGAAAGACGGAAAGAACATTAGAGTCATTGAATCTCACAATGGAATCCACTGTGCCTTTGAATTTCTAGCAATGTGAAATAGCCAGTTATCTTACTGTTGGAATGTCTGTTACTTGTAGGCAAAATCATCCCAACCGATGTAGTCTATTAGCCTCATTTAAAGACAAGAAAAGTGGGGCTTGGAGACATTAAGCAACCAAATCACACAGGTAATAGGCAGCCAAGTTGGGGCTTGAGCACACATCCATCTGATGTACAAGCGCAAGATCTTTTGTTTCATTTGGTTTTGGCCACACCATGTGGCTTGTGGGATCTTAGTTCCCCGACCAGGGACTGAACCTGGGTCCACAGCAGTGAAAACCCACATCCTAGTCACTGGACCACTAGAGACTTCCCAAAGCTCAAGATCTTAACCACAAAACAATCTGGACTCATTTGCTCAAGTGACTTGGTCACTGACAATCACTTTACCAAAAATCTCTTTACTTCACATTAGAAAAGTGACACACTTAACAGTCACCAGTAAATTACTTGACCAATTCCCCTTTTAGACCTACCAGTCCTGTTTCTTATGTATTACTCTTTTTTAAAAATTTTATTTATTTAATTTATTTATTTTTGGCTGTGTTGGGTCTTCATTGCTGTGCGCAGGCTTTCTCCAGTTGCTGCGAGAGGGGGCTACTCTTTGTTGCGGTGCACGGGTTTCTCATAGCGGCGGCTTCTCTCGTTGCAGAGAACGGGCTCTAGGCACGCTTACGTATTACTCTTATATTTTTCATTCAAATACAAATTCACGTCCTCAAGGAACTCAACATTGAGTCCAGTGGCGCCTCATTCTTTTTGTACTTGTGATACACTTTTTTTTTCTTTCTTTCTTTGCCACACTGCGCAGCTTGTGGAATCTTAGTTCCCTGACCAGGGGTTGAACCTGGGCCCGTGGCATTGGAAGCACGGAGTCCTAAGCAATAGACCGCCAAGTAATTCCCTGTGATACGCTCTTAAATACTAGAAATTTGGGTGTGCATCTGAAGGGTTTAAGTTTCCTTCATCAATCACAAAGCACTGTCTCATTGTTGGGGTAGAACTGTGGACTGGCTTCACATAAATTTCTGATCTCTATTCATTCCCGGCCTTCTGTTGACAATTCTTACCTTTCCCTGTAGCAAATAACACCCTGTTTTATACCACGTTGCACAACTTGCTCAGCTCATCATACCTTCTGACAGAAGTCACTATAATAAATGTGTATACTCGGTTGTAGCAAAAATAAGCTTCACACTTGGAGCCAATGTTGGGAGTGTATCAGGGGAAGAGTCATTATCTATCTGCCAACCTTAACACAACAGCCAAGAATCACTGATCAGTGTAAAGAGACATCTGTAAACAACTAATTACAACATAGTCTAAGGGATTCTAGAAAGAGAGGTTAATGCAGAGGATGGAACAACTTATTCTTCCTAAGGGGTTACCAGAGAAGGCTTCACAGAAATGTGAAATTTTGAGCTGGACCTTGAAAGATGAATAGAGTTATGCCTACCTGAGAAGGCAAGTTGGATGGAATGTGGAGGAGAGGATTCCAGGTGAAGGGAATAACCTGGGCAAAGTCATAGTGGCATGACATTTCCTGCTGTAGTCACAGAAGAGGGGGTTGACCAGTGAAGCTGAGCACTGCTTGGATCAATACTAGGAGAGGGACTTCCCTGATGGTCCAGCGGTTATGACTCTGTGCTCCCAATGCAGGGGGCCCAGGTTCAATCCCTGGTCAGGGAACTAGATCCTGTATGCCCCAACTAAGAACCCACATGCATCAACTAAAGATCCCACCCACCGCAATGAAGATCTCACATGTCACAACTAAGACCCGGTGTGGCCTAAACCAATAAATAAATAAATATTTTTTAAAAATACTAAGAGAGGGTGTCAGTCCATGATAAATAAATATTAAAAAAAAATACTAAGAGAGAGTGTTGGTCAGTCCATGCCCAACAATAAGGAGAAGAGAGCCTTGTAAGGATACCTATGAACTTTAAAATAGAAATAATAATTATTATCCCTAGATATATAATACACCCCACACTTTAAAAGAAGTTTTGCATGTATTATCTAAGTTGGCATTTACAATGACTCATTATCATTTGCACTATTCTTCAGAAAGGTTGGATGTCTTGCTGATAACCACACAGCAAATACTCAGCTTAAACTTTAAGTAAAATATTGATTCCATCTCCCCTTCAGCAAGAGCTGAGCATCTCCCCTTGAGCACCTCATAAACTAACCATCATGGGGAAATTAACATGCACATTTATACTGATGCCAATGAACAGAAGAAAATTGCTGAGTAAATCAAGAAATTGGGACAATAGTACATTGCTTATAGTCTCCAAAATTGCACTCTTCTAATAAAAAAAAAAAAGAAAGAAACATTGTGAGTGTATCTAAGATGGAAATGGTAATATTTCTCTAAATTTCAAAATTTTTCATTTTATATTTAAGAGTATTGCTTTCTAGATTACAAAGTAATTTACACTCATTTTATAGAATTTGAGGAAGAAAAGCTCACTTTAATCTAATCATCTGTTTATATTTTGATGCATTTTTGGTTTCTGTGTATCAATGTTATGTACATACATATGTACCTCACTGGCCACCAATTTCTTTCTCAGATTGCTCATCCACGGAGGTGGAAGAGAAGACAAGCAGACTATCTGAATTATGTAAAACACTTCATGCTGAACAAGCCACAAAATAGGATTGCTAGGATTGCGACTTTGAGAAAAGTCTCACTATTGGAGCAAGCAGAGTATAGGGAGGAGAGCTTGACCCAGTTCAACTGAAGACAGCTGAACACTGAAAGCATATTTAAGCTGCTGGTCCTTCTCAAACCCAGAAATCCCAGTTGGACATACCACAGTGAATAAAAAGGATGTCACTTGGAGGTATGTTCTAATAGGAAGTCACAGCTCTGTGGTCCCAGTAAGGATGGACTCACTTCATGAATGTAAGACCCACAAGGCATCGCTACCACTTGTTGGTCCCCATGACCTAATTTGAATGTTATGTCTACACTGCCAAAAACATAGGGTCAGAATGTGTTAGGATCCAAATGTGAACAATGAGATCTAAAATCATGAAGATGGTTGTCAGCACTAAAATAGTGGTCAGTAGGGAAGTCAGAGACCAGGAGGACATTCTTAGGATCAGAAAAAAGAAAAGGCTAAGTTGCCTTCTCATCCATGCTTCCTATGAAGGATAAAATCTTAGACTAGGATCACCCAAAATGATGTTCTGAAAAGAACGTGATTACCACTTGAAATAAACAAGTTAATCCATGAATCATCTCAGTCACCCCAACTGGAAATACCACGCCCCCCATCATTCCTGGATGGGAAGGACTGCTACATATGCCCCATCTCTGTGCTTGTGCCACCACTAAGCATCACTTCTGTAGTTAATGAAGCTTCCAGCTTCAGGATCTGGTTCCCATTCGTAATGAGTAAAGGATCCAATCTCTACACTTCACAGCTAAAATTGTCTCTCACCAGTGGTTATAATATCAAACTATTTTCATGGGACTTGTCTGTGTTGGGAATGGTCATCACTTTTGTAGATGGCAGCTTTGGAAACCTCTGAGGAGTGTCATTCATCCCTGCATGATATTTTCAATCACTTAAGGAATATTCAGAAACGTATTGATCACATATATGCCAAGCTTCATGTGAAGTGCCAGGACGAACGACAAACTAAAAGAAAGTTTACTCTTTCTGCTCTCAACAAGCTTGCAGCCCGTTAAGACAGACATGAATAACACAAGAGCCAAATATATATCAGAGGAATATACAACTAAATACTACATGGTGAGGTGGCCACTCTGATGTACTAGAGGAGGGTAAGACCCTGTGGGCTATAGACAGAGCTGTCTAGTGGAAAATATACTGAAGTCAGAACCTAAGTTCAAGTCCTGGCAGCACTACTTACTAGTTGAGTGACCTTGGGCAACGACGTTGAGACTTTGAACTACATGGCTTTGTCCTCTTCCTGCCATAAAACTCTGTAACTCTCCATGACTCATCTTGAGTTACAATGAAGGTGAAATAAACATTGTATAAGTAGAGAGGAACAAAAGGGCATTCAAGATAAGAACAATGTGAACCCAGAGAGCGATGGCCTGTGTGTGGCAGGGAAGACACTAAAGCAATGACAGTAATGCCTTCTGGATTGAGAGTTAACAAAAATAGACTATTGTCAGGTCAGGGCTCCCATTTGCTCTCCTCTCCCAACCAAGGGCCCTCCCTTAATACAAGCAGGTTCGGACATCAGAACCCTGCCACACCTAGACAGCCATCCAGACACGTAAAATGTAGAGTTCAGAAGAGTTCTGTTCTGAGTAGTTTAGCTTTGTCAGGAAACATTTGGTTGCTTATAACAGCAACGCATTCCAACTACTTTAAGTAGGGAAGGATTTATTGAAATAATACAGGAAGATGCTATGGGATCTAATTGTAGAACCTAACAATCAGGCATCGCATGATCTATAATGTCATCAGGCACCTACTCTTTCCATCTCACTCTCTGAGCCACATGGTTTCTTTCCCATTCTTTGCTGTGCGTCGACTTCACTCTCCTCTTCCTGCACACCAGCTTGGTCGTTCTTGCCCCATCCATCCCAGGACCATAGCATGGATTCTGTCTCTCACTCTTCATCAGTGTAGCATCTCAGTGTCCAACACAGTTAGGCTGCGGCTTTGGGAACTCATTTCAAATTTTAAGGAGAGCATCTGATTGCCCAGTGGCCAGCTGATGGATTTATAAGTTCTTGAAAACTCCTCTAATTATCAGAGGTCGATAGAACATGGAGTATCCAGTTCTGGCTCTTCCATGGCTTTGAGTGGAATAAGTTAAGCCAGAAGGAGAATTTGGCTATGACAAACAAATCAATTACTGTCTTTGCTACCAGCTATTATAACTTAGATATCTTGTGGGTTAAAGAAGATTGTATGAACTAGCCTAATTACCTATCATTTATAACATATAATTTTTAGAAGAAAATATGCTTCAAGTTCCAAATTGCAACAATCTTTTTGGGGAAACTTATTTTTAATTCGGGGGCCATTTCTGTACAATGTCTACCAACTAAACATGGCATATGAAATGAAGGCATTGGCCAGACTTTGCCTTAACATGATTCCACAAGGATATTCCTCCATACCACGAATTCTCTAACACTCTTGAGCAGAAACCTATGCCTTTATGTGGAGAACAAAAACCAATCATTTAGAAAAGAATTCAGTGGTAGTTCAGTGGTTAAGACTCCACCCTTCCACTGCAGGAGGTACGGGTTTGCTCCCTGGTCAGGGAACTAAGATCCCACATGCTGTGTGGCATGGCCAAAAAAAAAAAAAAAATCACTTTTGGAATGGTGGATGAGTGGCTGAGAAGGTAAGATGGCCATCCTTCCTCCAAGACATTAATGAGAACTTCAAAAGAAGGAAACTAACCTTTGTTTGATGTTAATCATATGCCAGAAACTGTACCAAGGGCAGAACAGGCATTTCGTTATTTAATCTCATAAAATCCTAAGAGGAGGCTATTATTAACCTCACTATCCAGACAAAGGAACTAAGACTCAGTGAGGACAACTAACGTGCACAAAGTCACAAAAGTTGCGTAGAGTCAATACTCAAAACAGGGTCCATCTGACTTGAAAGGACATGCTCACTCATTTCCCTCCCTCACTCAAATCAGCATAGTGGTAATGGACATGGGCTCTGAAACTAAACTACTGGATTCCTACCAACCTCCATCCATCCTTGACCTGTCTTATGACGGGGGCAAGTGAAACTGTGCCTCAGATCCCTCAGTAAAATGAGAGTTATTTAGAACCTATTCCAAAAAGCTGTTAGGAGGATTGAATTTAAATATGTGAAGTGCTTAGAAAAATTCCTAATACAACTTAAGCACCACACCATTCCCTTTGGTATATTCCATTGGCATTCCTGGGCTTGAGAAGTACCAGAAACTGAGATATGTTCTCAAGGTCCAGATGTCTTCAGTTGGAACTGAATCAAGGTCTCCTTGCAAACCCTATTTGCTCCAATAATGAGATTTGGAGCAATCCTATTTTGTGGCTCATTCAGCGTGCAGAGTTTTACATAACTCAGATGATCTGCTTGTCTTTTCTTCAGCCTCTGTTGATGAGCAATCTGAGAAAGAAATTGGTAGCCAATGAGGTACATACATACATACATATATGCATAGAAGCAAAAAACGCATCACAACTATTGATATTATTATCCCCACATGGCTCTGGAGGCTATGATCCATGAGCAGATGACTGATGCTCTGAAGAGGGAAAAAGCATTTGCCTAGATCTGGTTATCAGCACACAACAGTATTTTCAAACTAGAAAAAAATGTGTTCTAAATGTTGAAGAAATGTAAGGAAATCCAAGAGAGTATACTTACCCAAGGAAACAAGCTGAATGTCTGTTAGCACAGACATTTCAGAATGAGAGTGGACCAAATACTGAAGAAGTAGAAGAAGGAATAAAATAGGCTATCAGAGTCATCTTCAGTACTGGCCCTAGGAAGATAAACTAAGTAACCTAATAGGTGTTTTCCATCTTTGAATTCTATGACTAGAATAACAATGAAGGTGTTAGCTCAGAATTGGGATGCTACAGCCAACTTAGGTCTGCAGAAAGAAGCTTTTAT
This sequence comes from Pseudorca crassidens, assembly GCF_039906515.1. Classification (NCBI taxonomy): domain Eukaryota; kingdom Metazoa; phylum Chordata; class Mammalia; order Artiodactyla; family Delphinidae; genus Pseudorca; species Pseudorca crassidens. The sequence continues at coordinate 26,362,355 of NC_090302.1, read as the reverse complement.
ATTACCTACCCACACTGCGTCTGGCTTAAACTAGTGCTGATTGATTGCTATTTTTGTAAGTGCTCACCCACCATAACCATGTTTTTACACACTGTGTGCAATCCTCATGCTCACATGCATACAATTATAGCTTTAGATACACGAGCATTTGTGTATAGATAGAGTTTGAAAGGTAATGTTCATCCCTGATGCCTTGGTTCTGTTTTACATTCAATACACAGAGAATGAAAGCATATTTCTTTTAGAAGGGAAAGAAAAGTAGTAGTTTGGAATTTATGGGTCAAATATTAATTCCCTGAATATTTCAGTAAATGAGTATTATACTTGTAACTTGCAATGTTTATCAAAAAATGGTAGTGTCTGTTGGGAGAAAGAGGCCGGCGGGAAGGGAAAGCTGTAACTTCCTTCAGACTTCATTATCAACATCACTTGGCCTACCTATTAAAATTATGATGATTATGTCTTTAAAGGTAAAAATATGCTTATACTGATCACATTAATTTTCTTATGGTGGTAATGAGTTTGAACAACAAGGTAAAAATACTAAAATTAAATAACCACTAACGGTCTTACAAAGGTTATTAAAAATAGAAGATTTCTCCAGATGGTCTAGAAATTATGCCCGTTAAATAACATATGGGTCAAATTCCATGATCTTAAAGTCAATAAAAGTATATATTTTTTGTTATACTACTTTTTAGGATATTACATGAATAGTTTAAACATAATATTAAATGAACAGATCTTATGATATAAAATGAATAGATTATTACCTGGGGCTTTCTTATCTTTTGCAAATAGGTATTTGTTGAAATGGAATCTGACCCACACGAACAAATTTATTTTTATGGATGTGAATCTGATATGGCAGAAACCCTTTCAAATTTCCATGTCACATGTTCTGTCCATTACTAAACACTTTCAAGAATATATTCTAAGTGCATGTAAACGTTATTTCCATTGAATAAGGTGTTAAATTCTATATGAATCTCAAAAGGTGGTAAATTATTATAAAATACGAACTCAAACTGTTGCATTTAAAGACACTCATTGTAAAATATATGGGTGCATGGAAAAATACCTGAACAACTATTTCAGCATTTCATTCTAATTTAATTAAGCTTAGAATCCTTCAGTTGCAGGAGATGATTATCGCCTATTCAGCCTTTTTGTTTTTCCTTCTCCCATTGTAGTCTAGGGACATTAAAAATTACTTTCTTGCTTCGAGTCTCCCACCTTGGATTTTTCCTCTAGGTGCTTGAGTTTACAAAAAAAGTCCTAGGGCCCTATTATGTGGAGACTCTCATTGTACATTCACAACCAGGTAGGTACCTCTTCTGTAGGTACCAGCCGGATGCTGTGTTTAGAGTCTGTGCAACCCTCATTCATTCATACATTCTTTTTTCAGCTAATAGGTATTCATTGTGCCAGACCCCGTTCTGAGTGTTTCATGTGGCTAAAGACAGAATAACACTCAAGTAAGGAACAGAGAAGAAATCCTTCATTCTTGAAGCAAGGCACTGATTATACAGTGCTTCCTTTGTTAACAATAATTGCTTGTTACCTTACAACGCTATCCTTTAATTAGAAATGCCAATACAGGAAAATGTTAACTAGGTCTCACACCTATTATCAAATGTAAGATATGTCAAAATCACAAGTAGTTGTAGAAATGCACACTCCTAATAATGATGAGAATAATATAATAATAATAGTAACATCTACCACTTATTAGTGCTTCACACATTCTTGACACCATGACAAACACTTTACATTTAACCACTAGACAGTCCATTCTCTTAGGGCAGGAAACACGTATGTGTTTTGTTCGTGGCTACATCTCCAATGTCAGGCAAATTGTAAATATTCAAAGCATACTTTTGTCAAAGGAGCGAAAAGATGAATGAATGAATCTATTACCTCATTAAATTCCTGAGCGATAGGTATTATTACCCATCTTTACAAATGCGTAAACTTAGGTACTCATGAGAGAGACGCAGTATGCGTGGCAAAACTAGGATTTAACTCCAGTTCTGATTTACTCCAACGTCTGTGGTATAACTACTCTGCAGAATGTCTCCTGGTATTATGGGTCCTAAGTTTCACTTTCTCATTTAATTAAACATACTCTTGATTAAAATAAGCATATAATTCTCTTTCATTTGATATATCGTTTTGATCACCTACTATGTTTTTCATTTTTTCATCCCATCCCTCTATAAACACTAATTCAGACTTTATTCAGAACACCTATAATTAACTTTCAAAACAAATGTGTCTTAAAACAAGTCTTCTCCCTTCCACCCCCCAAATTCAATGTTCACATTACCAAAAGGCAGAGAGCCTTGAAGGGATGCACATATGGTTTCAGTAACCCAAATCACTCTTCTTTGTATTGAAACCTGGTGTAGTGAAAGTAACTCAAGCACTGGGTAAGGCCAACCTGGGCTCAAGTCCTCCTCGCTCCACTACTTCACCAGCTGTGTGACCTTCTCAGTTTGACTATGCAAGCCTCAACTCTTTGAATGTAAAATGGGAACAATTAGAGGAAATAATGGTATACTATCTGCTGAGCTCCTAGTACAGTGTGACATATGAGAGGCTCAATAAATATCAGATTCCTTCAGAGAACATGTTAAAAGGATGCAAACAACTGGAACAACCAGAAGCAGACAGAAAACACTGGCATGTAGTGGTTATGCCCCTTCTGGAGAAAAATACCAAGGAGGAAGGCAGAAGAGTTAGCCTGGGTGACTCTGCTGCTGGTCCTGACTTATTGATGGGTCAAAGGTATGCTCTTCTCCAGGAAAGATGCTCAGAGGGATGGCCCTGCAGGATGAAGTGTGGAAAGGGAGAACTGCTCCCTGACGCAGAACCTGAGCTTTACTCTTTCGGAGAGGTCAATGTCATCTCCCGTAGGGGAAGTCTTTGGGGTAGAAGCTGGTGGAAGGTCTAAGGTGTGGGACTAGACAGCTCTGAGATTCAATCCAGCAGTTATATACTATAACTCTAACCTCTGACCAATTTCCAAAAGTAATTTGAATGATCTCAAATAGCCTGTAAGTTCAGCAATGCAGAACTCCCCAGTGTTGAGGGAAAGAGGGGAAAAATGGAAATTCACATCACCCAGAATGCAGAAGCTCTAAGGCTGGTGAGATTACTTTAAACAGAACTGGGAAGCACAGCCAGACAGATTTCAGAAAGGGCACTGCTCTCTCCCTCTCGCCAGCACCCCAAAAAGAAGGTCTTCTGCGCTCACTATGTCTTCCTAAATATATGTGAATGCAGCCTCAGATAGAATATTCTAAAAGCACGCAGGAAAAGTAACCTACCAAATTTCACATTGAAAAGAGAAGGCTCTGCTCTCTGGCTTGGCAAAGAACATCAACAGTATACTGAATATCTGCCTTTTACTGGACAGAGATACAAAAACAAATAAGAAAAGGTTTCTGGGGCTTCCCTGGTGGCGCAGTGGTTGAGAATCTGCCTGCCAATGCAGGGGACACAGGTTCAAGCCCTGGTCTGGGAAGATCCCACATGCTGCAGAGCAACTAAGCCCGTGAGCCACAACCACTGAGCCTCCGCTCTAGAGCCTGCAAACCACAACTACTGAGCCCACGAGCCACAACTACTGAAGCCCATGCACCTAGAGCCCATGCTCTGCAACAAGAGAAGCCACCGCATTGAGAAGCCCACGCACAGCAACGAAGAGTAGCCCCTACTCGCCGCAACTAGAGAAAGCCGTGTGCAGCAACGAAGACCCAACACAGCCAAAAATGAAAAAATGAAATAAATAAATTTTTTTTTAATGTGCTATGGGAAAACAAAGATTCAAAATAAGAAACTAGAAGAAAATTCCATGGAGAAAGTGTGTTTTAAATTAAGCTTTAAAGAATAAGCAGGATTTATAATAAAGAAGAAAAACACACAGAAAATAACCTCCCTAAAAAAAAAAAATGGACAAAGGCCAGGGACAAGCAATTTCCTACAAAATGCAATGTAAATGACCAAAAAAATTTTTTAAAAAGAGATTAATCTCACTAACCCTCAAAAAATTTACATGAAAGTAATGCAAAATTATTTTTCATCTATCAGATTGGCAAACATTTCGTAAATGATAATATTCAGTATTGGCACAAATAGGGATACTGTGTGTGTAGTTCTGATGAGAGATCAAGCAATCTATATCAAGGTCCTTAAAAGGATAAACACAATCTAACCCAGTAAATCTAAATCTATTCAAAGGGGAAAAAAAATCAGAGAGACACATAAAGACATATATCAAGGCATTATTTATAAAAATAAAATATTAGAAACCACTCAAATGTTCAATAATATCTGTATAATAAAATATGATGCATCCATTAAGTATATTTTAGAAGAATATTAATGACATTGGAAATCTTTCCATATACATTAAAAAAGAAGGGTTCTAAATATATATGTATGTATACATAAAATATGTGTATGTGCTTTTAAGTAAAGACTAGAAGGTATATATAAAGATATAATTCTATTTCTGGATTATGGAATTATGTGATTTGATTTTATACTTAGTAACCTAGGTAATAGTCCAAAGTTTTAATCAGAAAAATAATGTTATTTAAAAACAAATTTTTAATGAGTTGGATTTAGATAAGTGGAGAAGTGAAAATGACATTTTAGGCCAAAGAATAATGTGAGTAAAGACAAAAAGACAAATGTGAAAGGCACTTTTGGAAAAGATAGAGTAGAACAGTAAGGAATATAGTTGTAAGTGAGACTGGAAAAGTGGTTGGAATTGGATTACTGAAGACCTTGACTGCTATGCTCATGAATTAGTAATACAAGTAGTGAAGATCTTTAAACAGTGTGATTGTGTGATCACACTGGTTTGTAGAAAGGCTATTTAAATGACAAATTGGGGGATGGAGGATGGATCAAAGGACGAAAACTAGAAGAAGAGAGATTGTTTCTATATATTCTAACCTAGCAGTGGCCTCCAAAATTTTAGACCATGACCCACACAGTAAGAAATACATTTCAGAAAAAAAAAAGAAATACATTTCATACTGTGACCCAGTACACTCATACACACACACAAGTATCCTTAACTATGACTAAAACAAAGGTTTCATGAAAAGGTCACACCCTTACCTTGTGAAATCTACTCTACTGCTTTCTCTTCTGTTTTGTCCTATTCCTTTCCACTCTATAACATTACATTTTATTTTTTTAAATGCTGGTCGCAACCCACAAAAATGATTTCATGACTTACAATGCGACAACACTACTCTGGGAGAAATCCAAGTCTCCCTTACCTCTCCCCAGCTCCACTCCCGGGGAGTAGACCAAGCTCCAGTCATGGGTTAAGACCAAGAACCCACAGCTGGGCCGTGATACAAGGAGCTGGAACTCTGCAGAGAAAGAGACAAGAGAGAAACAGTTTTTGACCCCGTGTTGAGAAATATTTGAGGGGATCTCGCTATTTGACCTCCCCTTCTTCCTTGGAATGAATGCTTCTCTGTCCTGTAAATCACTTCCCCTAGAGCCAGTGAGATAAGAAGGCTTGGGCCTTGTCCTCACCCGCTGCCAACCTACTCCATCCACAGAAGGCCAACGGAAAACTCAGCTTAGCCCAGGAGAAAGGAGCCTGGGCAGATGAGCAGTCAGCCCAGACACAAGCAATTCTTCCAGCTGGCATGTCATCCAACCCGATTCCTAACATAGGAATTTGGAACAAAAGCCCAAGCCAACAGAAAAATATAGTAAATCGGTAGGCTGCTGTTGGTATAACTTTCCTTTGGACACAAGTTCATAGGCAGCGACTACGGATGGAAGCTGTGTTTTCATCTATCCCGACAGAGGAAGATTCAACTATCTTAGTGAGAGATGATTCAGGCCTTACCCAGGAACAGAGGGGATGACAAGTGGAAGGGAAATCCAGTAAACATCTCTGTGACATTATCAGCTGGATTTGAAGCCCAGGTAGATTGAGGAGGGGAGGAATGACAGAAAGGGGGGTGTGGGGGGCAGGGGGTGGTGAATATGGCAGGGAATAGCTCCCAGGTTTTCAATTTGGGAGACTGGGATGGAAACTGGGTGTATTCTGACATTAACAAGGATAGAAATATGGGAAGAAGAGGAGGCTTTATGGAGGAAGTAATTAGGTGTATTTTGGTAGAGGTTCATGTCGGGGAAAATTCGAAGCAAAGGGACAAAGATATTATATTCTCCTCTCCTGAAGTATTCCTATTTTTTATGGAAGGAGGCAGAAAATAAACCAATTCATTATTACACATTCCTGGATTCAGAGTGAGCTAAGATACCCCCACTTCACATGTCAAATGCAAACAGCAATACTCAGACACTTAACCAAGTTTTCTTGTTACCTTTTCACTTACAAAGCTCACAACAACTGGGAAATACAAGGGTTATCACTTGCAGTTTGTAGATGAAAAGCCTAGACACAAAGATTTTAAGAGGCTTGCCTGAAATCACATTTAGTTCCGGCAGTCTTTACCACTGCCTGTTCTACCCTGCAGCCCCCTCTTATTGAACAGTGAGTCTAAATTTGATCATGAGAAGAGAGGGGAAGGTGCCAGCTGAGGAGGCCTAAGTGGAAGAGTCATCTCTAAAAGGAATTTGGAATATTCCAGAAGACAGGAGTGAAAGACATGCCTTACTTGGATCGTAAGATAGAATAAAATTGTGGAACACAAAATCTAGGCCATTAGAAAACATTTTCATAATTTGATGCTAGTTATGTTATGAAATACAGCCCCAATGAAATCAGTCTTACAGCTTTACAATCACTCAGAAAAAAATCATTTCAGAAAGAGAAGAATAGTAAGAGAATTAAAATGTTTTTTGCTTTTGAACACTCTTGTATTTTTCTTAGGCAGAAGAAATTTTCAACCATTTTGGAAGCGTGTCAATTAACGTAAGTCATATATGTTTTAGCTATTTCAGGAAGGTTAGTGTGGATGAATGATGTTTTTATTAACAATTTGTTTAATCTTTTTGATGTAAAACAGCTGAGTCAGACTTTGCCGGTAGACCAGTGCTGGGGAGAAAGGAGAACTTTGGATTCAGGGAAGTTAGGATTCTAAGTCTGGTTCTACCACATACTAGTTTGCTGACTGCAATTGGACAAGTTGTAGCAGAATTCATCTGAGCCTCAGTTTCATCATCTGGTAACTAAAAATAACAACACCCACCTTACATATTGATGTAAGAATTAAAAGAAATAAAAATGCATACAAAGCCTTCAGTCCAATGCTTGACATACCAGAAGTTCAAGGAAGAGTCGCTATGATGATGAAAAAGAATGAAGAAAAAAACAATACTATATGCCAGCTTTGAAAAGATGTAGTAATTTTTTAGGTCACTGGGGTAAAATTCTTTCTGGAAGTTTCAATCTTTTAATAAAACACAATCAATACTTGCAAAATATATGTTTGGTTCTAACACTCACAGTTTGGGTAAGCATGAAAAAGACACCTTGTCTTCTTTGGCTCAGATTTTGCAAAACACCAGGATAAAAACACTTACTTCTGACCTTTCCAGAAATATAGTGAATATTTGCTTTTCAAAGATCAGACGGGGTTAGAAGTTAGAACAGAAGTTCTGTTAGAACAGAAGTCAGTCCAGCTCTTCTCTTCAGATAAACACATACCCACTCATAATCATGCATAGAAAACCAAACCCAACCATTTCAGGCAGATAAGAGGTAAGGCTTTTTGGTCTAGGTTTTCAGAAAGGAAATGTGGCCATACTTCCTTTCTAGAGAACCCATTAAGGTATTTATCAACCTACACTATTGGGAAATTTTTCCTTAAAAATAAACAGAATGTCTATCTTTCCAGTGTATTTCCTCATGTTCTAGCCTTAGCAGAGTTCATGTGCAATGGGTTACCACCTTCTCAATAGTACCTCTTTAAATATTGGAGGATTTATAACAGCTTCCTCTCACTCTCTTCCAGGATAAGTCATCCTGGTGCCTTTAACCTCTGCAGACCTTACTGGAATGCCCTGATTCTATTCAAGGGCTTGGCACCCCATGGATCTTAATAAAATACTCTGGACAAACTGGCTAACAGGTTGACTTTTGCCATAGATCTTATTTCCCAAACTTCTAAACATGCCTGTAGCTTTCCTGTCCAAGTTCAAATATAGTATAACACATCACAAGTGCTGAGAAGCAGGAAGTCCATCACTGGATCTGGCACTGCAGTCCTGAGTGGAAAATACCATTTGTTTCCTTGAAAATCTATCCTTGGTAACTGGCCAATAGGGGAGCAAAGGGTTAATACAGCCATGGAAGGGCCTCTCCAGCCTACCAGCTCTCAGAGGACAGGGAAGGGTGGTAGGGACTGGAATTCCTGGTACTACTGAACAGGAAGTTGGAGAAAAGGTCTAAAGGTCTAATGGCCTCCTAATTAAGAGCTTCTACTCCACAACAAGTTTATAATCAGGAGTTGTCGTACAGGAAGAAAAGGAAAGGACGACAGCAAATGGGAAAGTCACTTTTGCATTAAGAATTGGCCAGCCTAGAGGATGGAAGGCAGAAGACCTTTCCAACATGTTAAGAGCCAAAAGAGTACCTTTTAGTGTTTGTTTTGATTATATTTGCCTGTAACCCAGCAACTGGACCCAGATGCCAGGAGCCCAAAGAGAACACTGCTGATGACTGGTGTATGGAAAGAAAAAGAAATCCTTTTGTTTTCTTACTTCTATGGTTCTTCTCAAGGTGAGTGAAAAGGGCTAGTAAGGACCTTTTGAAACTGTTTAGAACCCTTACTCATTTTTCTAACAACAGCTGGGATGATTTATAATACCACATGTTCTCATTGGTGGTTTCCTCTTTTTTATTTCTGAAGACAAGACACAAGTGGGAAATGTGAATCCTGAGCCAGAGTTAAGCTCATCTTTTAAAGCAACCGAATGAATTTTCCAGTTACCATTCTCCCCCCTCCCCCACAACCCATCTTGAGGCTTTCCTCCCTGAATCACTGAGTTCCCCACCGTACAAGGGTGATCATGGCTCAGTGTCACTCGAAACTTTTGGATTTCGAGAGCTCCATGTTGCTCAAGATTCCAAGTTGCTTTTGCTTAATACATTCCCTTTCTCTCACTGAGAGAAACAAAAGTAGTATATTTAATGTATGAAACTCATTAGAGCTATTATAAAATCACACCCAAATTATCTGAGACAAAATTACATTATTTCAATAGCTATATAGAAAAAGGAGAAAACAAAACTAGGTCATTCTTGATAATCTTTGCCACTAGGTAAGTCTTCTTTCTTCAAGCTAAATCCCTCCTCTTTCAGCATTTAATTTCTCTTGTTCTTAACTCCATGGAAATAGGGAAGAGTGTGTGTGTGTGTGTGTGTGTGTGTGTGTGTGTGGTGGTGGTTATGGTGGTTTTATTTTAATTTAACCATCATCACTCAGGCATTTGAAGATAAGTATTACACAGATGCAGACGTAGAGAAAGGACTTGAGGACATGGGGAGGGGGAAGGGTAAGCTGGGACGAAGTGAGAGAGTGGCATGGACATATATACACTACCAAAAGTAAGACAGATAGCTAGTGGGAAGCAGCCGCATAGCACAGGGAGATCAGCTCTGTGCTTTGTGACCACCTAGAGGGGTCGGATAGGGAGGGTGGGAGGGAGACGCCAGAGGGAGGAGATATGAGGATATATGTATATGTATAGCTGATTCACTTTGTTACAAAGCAGAAACTAACACACCATTGTAAAGCAATTATACTCCAATAAAGATGTTTAAAAAAAAAAGAAGATAAGTATTCATACAATCCTTAACCTATTCTTTTCTAGATGAATTAATCCGAATTCCTATGATTTCACCCTCCCCGCCGGGTCTTATTTGATATGGTAGAAAATAACTTTGAATTAAAATATTTTATTGTTTCTTAGTAAATTCAAAGACTCCTAGAATTTCCCATGATATGTTGATTTAAATGGAGAAAAGACAAGTAAATTTCATTTTGCTGGCTAATTTGGTGAATGGGGTTTTTTGATTAATCAAATATCCTCCATATATCAATATGCAAAAATTGTGAAATATATCTAATACTAAAATTATGTGCAACAAAAACTTAACCACTCTGATGATTCAGCTGGCATTTACAAATCCTGCATTATTTCAAAAGCTGTTTTTGAGAGTCCATTATGCAACTTCACATTGGTAACCTGAAATCAGTTGTGATGGGAGTACTTACACCACAGTAAGCAGTAAATTCTACAAAAAGACCCAATTGTTAAATATTTAGTAGTGTACCATTGGCTTCTAGGTCACTATTACAAACATAATGACCAACTACCTATAAAATTCTAATTCAAAAATCTATACCCTCGGGCTTCCCTGGTGGCGCAGTGGTTGAGAGTCCGCCTGCCGATGCAGGGGACCCGGGTTCGTGCCCCGGTCCGGGAAGATCCCACGTGCCACGGAGCGGCTAGGCCCGTGAGCCATGGCCGCTGAGCCTGCGCGTCCGGAGCCTGTGCTCCGCAACGGGAGAGGCCACAACAGGGAGAGGCCCGCGTACCGCAAAAATAAATAAATAAATAAATAAACAAAAATCTATACCCTCAAATATGCTGCAACAAAGTAGAATAAATAGAGACTAAATGAATAACCAAAGTCTGCAAGTTTTGCTCATGCAAAAATGCAACCTGATTTTAATTATCATTAGTAAGCATTTTCTAAAATTTTAAAACAAACAAGTTTCCTCATTAAATGTGAGCAAAACAATTACACATGCTGAAATGACAATGTTTTAAATCCTATTAAAAAGGTTAAAGGAGCTTTACAATGTAAAGAATCCTTGAAAATCAGTAAGGAAATTTCACAAAGTAATACATACGGATACTAATTTTGAAAAAAATGTACATATTGTAATAGAGAAATATTTTTTAAAATAAGATTCTCTTTTATCTATAAGATTGGCAAAGCTTAACTTCTTTCTTTTCTTTTTTTAAGTTTTTGGCCGCACTGCACGGCATGTGGGATCTTAGTTCCCCGACCAGGGATCTAACCCACGTCTCCTGCATTGGAAGGCAGAGTCTTAACCACTGGACCGCCGGGGAAGTCCCAAAAGCTTAATTTCTTTTTTTTTTTTTTGCGGTACGCAGGCCCCTCACTGTTGTGGCCTCTCCCGTTGCGGAGCACAGGCTCCGGACGCGCAGGCTCAGCGGCCATGGCTCACGGGCCCAGCTGCTCCGCGGCACGTGGGATCCTCCCGGACCGGGGCACGAATCCATGTGCCTTGCATCGGCAGGCGGCCTCTCAACCACTGCACCACCAGGGAAGCCCCCGAAAGCTTAATTTCTTAATAAAAACATCCAATGTTGGTGCAAGTATAGAGAAACAAACATTCCTACACAGCTAGTGAGATCGTAAAATATCAAAATTTTCTGGTGAAGTTAACAATGTGTACGAAAAGCCTTAGAAATATGTATACTCTACAACCCAGAAACCCTCTCTCCAGAACTGTATCCTAAGAAAATAACCCGAATTTTGAAACAACTAATTATTCAACAGTATTAGATTGCTAAAGTAAATTAGATTATTAAACTAATAATTAAAACAGTTTTCCATTAAACAGTTATGTTGCATTGAGTAGCTCATACAGCATTTCACATTTATGCAAACAAGGTAAAGGTCAAGTAGTTAAGTCTGACAGCAACAATTTTAGGGAGCTAAGTTCAGGGCACATCTGAGACCCACACAGAGCCAAAAATTAATATAATCCATCTTACCTAATGTTGGGCTGCACCCCGCAGGCCTATAAGGCCTGCACTTGCCCAGCTTTAAGACTGAAGAAAGAGCCCAGAGTCAGCAACAGAGACATCAATGGTTTAGCAGCTGGGGCCGGGGCTTACATGTCTGAAGAAAGGTCCTGGAAAAACACTCCACCATAAGCGGCAGACCGCGGGCAGGACAGGGCGGTAGGCTTCGCCGCGGGGGGAGGGGAGGGGAGGCAGATTGCCAGTTATGGGGGAATTGACCTCAGGTGGGCTCGTTAGTTACCACGGGAAACAGCAGAGGGGCACGCCTCTCACCGCCCCTTTGATAAGAACAATCACTAGCTGGGGCGGGGGTGAGTACGTAGGAAGGTCAGTTCTGTGAGTAGGGTGTAGGCGAAGCAGACGCTGGTTGGGCAGGGGAGGTACAGAGAGCAAGAGAACAGCCATCTTGAGTGGCCTGACCATACAACTAAGAGCCTTCATTATCAAAAAACAAAACAAATCATAATAGTGTTGCTCTGTTTTCTAAGGCTGGAAACCATGCTCTGGGTCTTAAGCGTTCTGAATTCTATTCTTCACACTATATACAGTCTTTCCTTCTACAACGTTTCCAATAAACAGTAGGTTCATCACCCTTGTAACATGTTTTTATTAAGCGGTTTTGTTTTTAGTTGTTGTTTTTTTTTTTTTTTTTTTTTTGGTACGCTGGCCTCTCACTGTTGTGGCCTCTCCCGTTGCGGAGCACAGGCTCGGGACGCGCAGGCTCCGCGGCCATGGCTCATGGGCCCAGCCGCTCCGCGGCATGCGGGATCCTCCCGGACCGGGGCACAAACCCGGGTCCCCTGCATCAGCAGGCGGACTCCCAACCACTGCGCCACCAGGGGAGCCCCATTAAGCGTGTTCATAGATATCGCCATGACCCCAGATTGTGCTATCACCGTCCCGCTCATCACTTCAGTAGCCTTCTAACTGGTCTATATTTCCCTTGCCCCTCCACAGTGCAGCACCAGACACCACTCTTAAACACTCATCCCTTAATACGGCCTCCATGGTCAAGTTTACATGATTGGCTCCTAAACACCTCTCCAACTTCCTCCACCTTTCACTCCAGTCCAGCATCCTTCAGCTTCTTCAGGGCACGATGCACAGGCTCTTTGCAGAAGCAGCTACCAGCGCAGCTAATGGGCTTCTCACTGTCCTCCCCACCCACTATCATCTCTATCCCCCTTAATTCTTTTTTTTTTTTTCATCTTTTTTTCAAATCTGACTTAGTTGGGTGTTGTTTGTTTTTTTCCTTCTCAAAGAAACCTTCCATGACCTCTCCAAATATTTGAGGCTCAACTAACCTTTCCTTATGGGCCCCTGCTGTCCCACCTGTGTGGGAATTACTGGAATTTGTCCCTCTTCCAGATGCCAGCAGGAAATAGCCGGCAGAGCTCTGGCTGGCTCGTTCAGGCATCACTCACCCCTTGGCCTGGTGCTTTCAGGTAAGGCCTAACCTGAACAGCTGCGGTGGTCCTGTCCTCCTTAACAAGGATCGCAGCTGCAATTTCACAGTTTTCACGTGCAGTCATTTTTCCTTCTACTTGCCCAGCCTCTCCCACTCTACTCACTAGAATGTAAGTTCCAGCAGGTCAGTGACGGTTTGGATTTGCTCACGATTGTATTCCCTCTGTCTTGCACATTGCCTAGCACAGAACAAGCACTTAATAGGTATTTACAAATCAACTGAAGGAGTCTAATCTTCCTTTTTGTCATTGTTATTATTTTCTTCCCACCCTTTCCACTGTTGTTAATCCACACACAAAGACCATTGAAACCTACCCAGGAGGCTCCATAAGTGACTTTTTACACCAAAATTACACCAGAAATGAGAATAACTTAAGATCCTCAAAAAAAAAGAGGAGGGAACCACCATTTTCACAAGAGATCCAGCACATGTGTTATCATTATTCAGTTTCTTCATTTTTAACATGTATTTAATTTTTGGTTTTTTCTGCATTTTTAATGTACAGTGAAGGGTGGGATATTTAGGAAATGAAAGAATCAAGAAGATCTCAGTCTAGCTTGGCAAATAATTTTAAAGCATTTCTAAACTACCAAAAAAAGGGATGAGGAAGACTTACAAGAGAAATGACTAGGTCAAAATCACACTAAGGAAAGGAAGAGCCTAAAAAGTAAAGTTTAGCAGTCAATGACCACTTGTACTTAAGATTGACTAGGGTTTGTATAAGGCTGAAATCCAGTTTTAATTCTGGCAGATCTCAAAGAAATATCAGACTTCACTGTTTTGGTAAATATGAAAAAAAAAACTGGATTTCAGCTTTAAGCAAAGAATTAAAAGAAGACAACTACATGTTTATAATTTTTAGATAGATATTTTATAATTTTCTAAATAATTTCTCAGATTAGAAATGAAGCAATAATCCGTTAAGACAGGTGGAGAAAATATAAGACAATGAACACCTATTGGTTTATGTAGAGAAAAAGAAAGCATGAGACTCCAGGGACACCCCTGGCAGTCCAGTGGTTAAGATTCTGTGCTCCCAATGCAGGGGACACGGATTCAATCCCTGGTCAGGGAACTAAGATCCCGCATGCCTCACGGTGTGGCCCAAAAGGAAAGGACTCCATGCCTTGGGTTAATTGGATAGATGCAAAATTGGTATTATTGTCTTTCTCTCTTGATTTTCTAAAAGTAGAATATTGGTGGGTGGAAATGTTTAGGAAGAAGGGCCAGTTCAGGATTGGAAGAGGAATTTTGACTCCTTTTTGCTTCTAAGTCTAAATCCTACTGGAAAAACAATGTACCTGGGGAAAATTGTAATGCTTACAGAAAATATAATCAAAGTAGGAAGAAAAAAACCCCACTGTGTTGGTCTAAAGTGCTTTTAGATAGGTATATAAACTTATAAAATCAATTTAACTTAAACATTCCAACAGATATTCCTCCGTGAATCAAGAAATGTGAATAACAGGCAAGTTTTGGAGATTAATAATGAGAGTGAAAAACAAGTCTTTTGTCTGATTAAACACGTTACAGCGCATATTCTATACTTTCAGAGTCAACTTAAGATCATGTAGTATTTGAGTGAGAGGGAGATAGGAGATCTTGTAGACCAACATACCCTGATTTATAGCTGGCTTATTACATCATTCACAGTATATGTGTTGGGTGCCTTTTCGTGCCAAAAACTGTGGTGGGTGCTGGGGATTCAACAGGGGACAAATCAAAACCCTGATCTCAAAGAGCTCATGTTCTAGTTGGGAGAGAAGGATCATGTACAAATAAAGAATTGTGTAATAGGTCAGATGGTGCTAACAGAGATGGACAGTGTATGTATGTATAGGTATGTATTTATGTGTGAAGTGGATGTGATAGAGTGGTGGGGAAAATCATCTCAATAAGGTGACATTTGAGTAGAGATCTTGGTGAAGAGAATGTGTCCCTGAGGATACATGATTGCAGAAAATTCCAGGGAGAGGGAACAGCAAGTACCAAGAATCAAGTAAGAGAGAGGAGGCCAGTGTGGCTGAAGCAGCCTGAGCAAGAAAGAGGGTAGTAAAAATTACAGCCAAAAGGGTAGTGGAGACAAGGTCATGATGATCCAATATACTTTGGATTTTATTCTGTATGAGTTGGGGTACCACAGCATATCAGTCACTAGATCTGACAATGTTTTAAAAGGGCCACTCAAAATAAACTTTAAGAGGTCAAGGGTAGAAGCAGAGAGGTTGGTCAGAAGGCTATTGAAATCATCCAGTCAAGAGATGATGGTGCCTTGGCCCAGGTTAGCAGTAGAAGAGGTAAGGGATGGCTACATTAAGGACATATTTTGAAGTGGAAGGATAGGGTTTGATGATGGATACCATACTGTGTGAGACAGTAATGAGTTAAACATGATTCAGGAGTTTTGGGAAATATGGAACTGCCATTTACCACCGGAGAGAACAGGGTGAAGTGGAAATCAAGGATTCAGTTCTGAAGTATTAAGTTTGATGCCTATTAGACATGCAAGCAGAGATTTTGAGTATGCACTTGGACATCAGTGTTCTGGAGTGCAGAGGAGAGGTTTAGGCAAAGATGTAAGTTTTGGAGTCACCATATATTTATGGTACTTGAAACACACAACTGGGTGAAAGTACATTGGGATTGGGTTTAAATAGCCAAGGGAGGGAGTCTAGAGACTGAGCTTAGATCCCTCCAACCAATAGAAGTAGGAAAATGAAGAGGGTCAGGCAAAGGAGACTGAGAGTGTATGGCTTGTGAGACTGGAAGAGAATCAAGAGGGCGATCTCACAGGTCAACTGAAGAACATGTTCAAGGAGAAAGCAATCTGCTGATAGAAAGATTGAGACCATTGAGAGCTGAGATTTGACTTGAGGTCTTGGTTAGATTTTCTTCTAACTTCCGTGCTTTTTCCATAACACCACCTTCCCTCTGCTCCACTGTTATCTTACCTGAGCTACAGATAGGATTCTTTCTCACTCTGGGAGTTGCTAATATAATCAAGTTCACTGACAGTTCAATAGAAATGGTGAAGGAGGAGGTGTTTCCCCAAAAGTAGACCCTGAGACAAGGATTTGAGAGAAGACAATAGGTGTATTAATGAGCATGTCATTGTTATGGGCAACTGGTTCAGTTGAATGGGGACCTTCTGAGGAAGCATGCACAATATGCTTCAGCATTGTCAAGAGGGTCAAACTGGGGTAGTTATTCATAGACTCATTGATTGAAAATTGCATTTCTTGGGTTGCCCTGTGTATGTCCTGTGGTGCTAGCAGAAGTCCCTAGTCAGGGAAACAGAAGCATGGGTACTTGCGGTAGAAAACTGTTTGCATGCCCAAGAAATGCCCATCACAGCTGCAGGTAAACCCTGAGGTGGGCCGAGGGAATATGGGCATTTGTTGTTGAGGACAGTGCAAATGTGATGGTGGTCACATTGGTCACAGCACCTAGTAGTAGATTGTCTGGACTTTGTTTCTTCTTAGACTGTGAACTAAGTCTTGTGCAAATGGTCAAGTGGTTTTTTTTCTTAAGCACTTGCTAGATTGGGGGAATATATGCTGTGGGTGAGAGATTATTCTTTAACAATATTTATCACATATTTTGAGTAATAAAATATAGCTTGATTAACATAAGAAGGCATAACACTCTGCTCGTGTTTTTGTATCTAGAAATAACTGGAAAATCTTCAAGTTTCGGCTGTATAGAAAATGACAGAAAGAAAATTATTAAAATATAAACATTTTAAATAGCATTCTTTCTTCTTTTTATTTTAAAACTTCTTATTTTGATCCACCTAGTACCAAAAAAGATTTCATCTAGCTAAAATAAATATTAATACTTTTTAATGTTTTAATAGTGCACATGTCTATGTGAATATCTCATTAAAGTGAAATTATTCATAAGTTTGTCCAGTGAACTACTACCATATCTCAAGAAGCTGTATTTCTCCCCTGATAAGCAATGGGCCTTTATTAAAGAGACGATAGATACAAATCTTAGTAAGGTTTCTTAACTTTCTACAGAGAGCTTATCCACACAGATATGCCTGTAATTTGCAACACAGACCATCTGAAGTCCAGGTTCTCATCCAAGAGCTCAGCTATTCCAAACAAATAAAAAACGTGGTGGCAAGAATTCCCTGGTGGTCCAGTGGTTAGGACTTGGTGCTCTCACTGCCAGGGCCCCAGGTTCAATCCCTGGTTGGGGAACTAAGATCCCGCAAGCCATGTGGTGCGGCCAAAAAAAAACAAACAAACATGGTGGCAAGCAACGATATTAATAGGGGATTGGCTGAAGCACAAGTAGTATATCCTTTTCTCTAGGTTCTCTGGGTTATCCTGGAGGAGGTCAGACCATGAGAAACATGTCAATATAAAGGACATTACTTTTGCTTTTCTAGAACTACTTTCAACCAATCAGGATTTGACATTGTCCCTCTAGCCTGTTGAGAGGCTACAGATGAATCCACATAAGTAATGGCTCTCTTAAGTGTTTAGAAAATAAAAACGAACAAAAAACTAAAAACTTGTTTTGCCTTTATCTGCTGAACGCCACGTCACTGATCATGTGTTTTACCTGTTTGGACCTTCCCAAAACACACGTGGAAGCCTATGCCACGCATGTCTGTATGCTATCTGAGCACATATAACAATCTGTTTCTCTTACTATGTAGGTCAGATACTAACTTAGCTATGTGACTTCATCCCTGATTGAACAATAATAACAAAGGAGGATTGATTAATGAATCTATTCCAACTTGGAAGTGGTCATTAGTAGCACAGTTCAAAACTCCCTCCTTTGCCTTGATCTTTCAAAGAAATCACAAAAACATTGGGCTTTGTGGATTGAGAATTCTGTAAAGCTGGGAGAGATATCTAATAAAATGGAAAACAATATCAAGACTGAAAAAACGTTGGGTAGTCTGAAATGATAAACCAATTTTAAAGATTGTACTTAATAGGGATAACAATAAAGTCTTGATTTAAGAATTAAAAAGTTTGTTTCACAAGTAAAATGAAGGAGAAAACCAAGACCTGGATAGACTAATACTTGTTAAAATTAAAAAAAAAGAAATGAGGGGGTGCTGAGTGGTATTAACGTGACTTAATATAAGTAAATAACATGATTGCAATCAAAAGCTAGAGACACTAGTGCAAATATTAATTGAAGTTGACATTTAAGTAAAAGTCAGCTAAATCTCCTCTGTACTACCATAGCATTAACTTCATTGTTTTGGTTCAAAACCCTGTCTTTTAAAGACAGTATCAGGTACATATCTGGAGAAAGAAAATTGAGATGGAGAGGCTCTGGAAATATAGCAACAGTTGAAAGAACTGAGGATATTCAATGTGGAACAACAACAAAAAATTCAGTGAGAGGTGCAATGTTTATTGGAAGGGGTGAAGGATGGATTGTTTTCAGACTTTTGGAGGGCTCCCTGGTAGAAGAGCAGGTGACATTCTGCACTCCTCCAAATAGAAAAAGCAAGAGTATAAACTGTGTGAGGGTAGAAACCATGTCTTAAACATTTTTGCATTTGTGGTAAGTCCAATTACACTGGAGGTGTTATTTGATGCTCATTGAGGTATGTAACTGATGCTCCAGGAAGACAGATGCCAACATTATATAGGGAAGAACTGTACAAGACGTGAAACAAGAGTTTTTCAATATATTGAGTGTCTTATCATTGGAAAGGTCCCAACTGTGAAGACAGTAGGGTGTAGTGGTTCAAATTAAGAACATAGGCTCTGGGATGAGGCTGACCTGGGTTCAAATTTCAGCTCCGTGAATTAGGTGTGTGACCTCAGACAAATTACTTAACCTCTTGTGGTCTTAGTTTCTGCCCATAAATTATGAATAATGGTAACTAGCTTTCAGTTTTGGTGTGATGTTTAAGTTGAGAGAATGTTTGTGAAGAGTTAGGACAGTGTCAGGAACAATAGTAAACATTCAATAAATCACAATTATTATGTTGGCAGAAATTGTTTTACAGTCTTCCAAAAATGTTGTGGAAGGGATTCTTGCATTGGATGAGAAGTTGAATAAATGATCCCTTGGTCTTGCTCAATTCAAAAATTCTCTGATTCTGTGATTTTTCAGCACTATTCTTTTTTATATCCTTAGCATTTTACAAATGTCTCTGGAATTGCACTTATCTCACTAAACTGAAAGCATTAAATTAAAGCAAACCTCAATCTCCTTAGTAGAAAGGATAATCTCTTCTTCATCTTCACACCTCCAAGTACCTTGCACACTGGCTGACGTAGAGTCAATAACACTATATTCATTGTATAAATGAATGAATGATCAAACAATTAAATATTTAATTTATCTCAAAACGTAGACCATATCTGCCATCTTTCAATGAAAATTTCAAGTACAAATGCTTGATACAATCTGCTTGATCAAGGTATGCTTCCTGTAACCCCAGCTAAGAAAAGCAAATGATAAAAACTGTAATTTACTTATCTCTAACCTCAGCCATTTAAGAAACCAGCACGGGCTTCCCTGGTGGCGCAGTGGTTGAGAGTCCGCCTGCTGATGCAGGGGACACGGGTTTCTGCCCCGGTCCGGGAAGATCCCACATGCTGCGGAGCGACTGGGCCTGTGAGCCATGGCCTCTGAGCCTGCGCGTCCCGCCACGGGAGAGGCCACAACAGTGAGAGGCCCACATACCGCAAAAAAAAAAAAGAAACCAACACTTACTTGTTGAGCACCCAGGTGTTTTTCATACATAATCTCATTTGATCTGTTCATGCAACTATGAAGTAAGTATTATTTTACCTAATTTGTAGATAAAGAAATTGAGTCTCTAAGAACTTAAAAATATTCAAGTCACACAGCTATTAGGTGATAAATATGGGATTTGAACCTCAGTCTGTTTTATCCAAATACTAAGCTGTCCCTTTTTAAATATTTTTAATTGCAAAAGCAACATGATACATGTTTATTTTGAAAAATTTGAGCAGTTAGAAATGCACAGACTAAAATACTGAAGCCCCCTTATAGATAATTTTTCTCCCCCTATTCCCTGCATTAATATTCTCCAATCTATAAGAAATCATCTGTGAAAGCATCCTATTACATGCTGTTCTATGCATTTGAATGCTTATATGGTAAAATATACAAACATAAGATTTCTAAGATAAATATAATGTATAATGTAATAATGTAATATTAAAATTAGCTTTAAAAATAAATATGGCAACTTTTTTCATTTCATGATATACCTTGAAGTTCTTGCCATGTCAATACAAACAGATCTATCTTAATTGTGATGAAAACATAAAAACTTGTTAATAGTGCAAATTTACATGCTATAATTTACGAAATAATTCTACAATTGTTGGGCATTTAAGTAGCTTCAGATTTCTTCTATTAGAAACAATATTACAATAAATACCTTTGTGCACATATGCAAATATTTCTATAGGTTGGATTCTTAGAAGTATAGTTTTTGGGTCAGAAAGTATGAATATTTTTAATTTTCATAGATATCACCCTATTGTCCACCAAACCACTGTACAGGTTTACATTTCCACAAACTTAGCACTTGTATATACACATCAATACTGAATAGTATCAATTTTCAAAATATATTGATGATCTGATGAATGATTTTATTCACTTTCATATTATTTTATTATATTATTTTATCATTATATTTTACCATTATTATAATTTTCACTTCCATACTTATTATAGATAAGATGTCTTTTTAATATGCATTTTGCCTTTTTCATATGCCTTCTGTGCCTGATGATATCCTATGTTCATTTGAAAAATGTAGATTGTCTTTTTCTTATTGAATCATTGGAACTCTTTATAAATTAATTTATCTTTTGTTATATATGTGGTAAATATCTTCTCCAGGTCTATCGTTTGTCTTTTAACTTTCTTCACTTACAGAATTTACTATGTAGATTAACTGGTCAATCTATGTCGTTTTAGAAAATCTTTTCACACCCACGATTACAAAAATATTGCCCCATGACTCCAGTATGTTACAGTTTTGTTTTTCTGTTCTTATAATCTTAATCCATCTGGAATTTATTTTTGTACATGGTGTGAGAAAGGAGTATAATTATTTCCTCCCAAGTGGAGACATTTTTCCAAAATTAAATCTAAAATAATCAATTATTTCCAACTGATTTCCAATACTAAATTCATTATACTCTAATCCTCATGTGTATATAGGTGGTTTCAGACTTTACATTCTTTATTGTGCTCCATTCCGTACTCTACTGTTTGTATTCTATTCTTGTGCCAATACCACACCGTTTTTGTCAATATATCGGTATAATCGTTTTGAGATATGATGAGGAGTTAAGCTTCATCTAGTCTTATTTTTTAAATAATGTCCTCTTATAGATAAACTTTAGTATCAGTTATCCAGTTAAAAAAGAAAAGGCCATTTTGTTTTGGACTACTACAAATTTGTATATTATTATATAGAGAATCAAATTTTACCATATTGAGGCTTTTCATATAAGAATGTGATGTGTCTCCATTTTTTCCAAGTCTTATAAAGTATTTTAGTAAAATTTCTAAATATCATCATATAGGTTTTATATATTTCATTGCTTATTTATCTAGATACATTATGAATTTTTAAAAATTTATTTTGTTGAAGTATAGTTGATTTACAATGTTGTGTTAATTTCTATATACAGCAAAGTGATTCAGGTATACATATATATGTATACATTCTTTTTTCATATTCTTTTCCAGTATGGTTTATCACAGAGTATTGAATATAGTCCCCTGTCCTATACAGTAGGACCTTGTATCCATTCTATATACAGTAGTTTGCACCTGCTAATCCCAAACTCCCAATCCATCCCTCCCCCGTTATGATTTTTTTAAATTAATTAATTAATTAATTTAGTTTGGGCTGCATTGGGTCTTTGTTGCTGTGCGTGGGCTTTCTCTAGTTGTGGCGAGCAGGGGCTACTCTTCATTGCGGTGCCCGGGCTTCTCATTGCAGTGGCTTCTCTTGTTGTGGAGCACGGGCTCTAGGCATGCGGGCTTCAGTAGTTGTGGCTTGCAGGCTCTAGAGCACAGGGTCAGTAGTTGTGGCGCACGGGCTTAGTTGCTCCGTGGCATGTGGGATCTTCCCGGACCAGGGCTTGAACCCGTGTCCCTTGCATTGGCAGGTGGATTCTTAACCACTGCACCACCAGAGAAGTCCCATGATTTTTTTTTTTTAACTTTTCATTTGAGTGATTGGGATCTTCTATCCCCATCACATTTTCTACTCGGTATAGTGACATACTCTGCAAGTCATCTACCTAGTAGCTCTCTGATCACTTCTCCCTTGCTAACAGAATCCTACTTTTACTTGGGGTCAGCAATGTGCCCATTCCCAGAGGATGAATCATCCATCTTTGGTCTAAACCAGTCATGGCAATCCAAATGGTTGTGACTTTTGCTACGCTCACATTCCCTGGCACCCTTGCCACCAAGGCTGACCATATTACCTAGTATTACATAATGTGTGATAGGGAAATTATGATACTTTTTACTCCTTGATACAAGTAAAGCCCCTTTGCTTCTGCTCTCCTTTCTTCCCATTTTCACGGCTGATGAGCAGGAATGACACCTGACTGGGATAACCATAATGTGGCCACGAGGCCACAAATATGAAGAGGAAAAGGCAACAACTTGAGATGATGGGGCAGAAGGAAGAAAACTGCCTAGGTCCTTGAAGACGTTATTGGGCCACTGAACATACCAGTCAGTCAACTGCTTTCTTCCACATTCCCTTTTTAGCAAAAAAGGTTTAAACCTCGATTAATTCAGTATCCTCTAACTGAAGCTGAATTCATCCAAATCCATTTAGATATTACTGGAGTATGGGAAAACGATTGATTTTTGTATGTTTCCCTACAGAATTCTGAGTTCTACTAATTTTTAAGAGGTTTGTTTGAGAGTTCCTAATTTGCAATTGCAAATAATGACAGTTTGCAAAACTGTCATTATTTCTAATGACATATTTCTAATACTTATTCTTACTATTTCTTGAATTATTTCAAAAGCTGAGACCTTAGTGAAATGTTGAATTGCATACGTGGATAAGAGGTATTTTCCTTTTCAATTCCTGACCTTAATGGGAATGCTTCTCATATTTCAGTAGCAAGATTCTGCTGTATTTTTTTGAAACATAACCTGATAATAATTTTTAAAAATATCATTCTAGTCATGGATTAATAAAAATTCAGTTTTGTTTTTCTTTTTTGCTTTTTTAAAATCAGAAATAGGTATTAAATTGTATCAACTACAGTTTGGCGTCTATCAAGTTTATCACATCGTAATTCTACTGTGTTCAGTTAATGTAATGCATTATTATCAATAGATATCCTGGTTTTGAGCATCCTTGCTTTTCTAGGATAACCTTATTTACTCATGGTGAGTCCTTTCTTTCATATGCTGTTGGATTTTATATAAAACATTTTATACTGGAGCTTTGCATCTATATTTACAAGTCATATTCTTATAAAATTTGATGTATTTGGTTTTCTTTGCTGGATTGTGGGCTGACGGAGTAACACTAGACACAAAGAATGAGTATAAACTCTTTAAATAGCCTAGGACTTTTACTTTTATGTTTAAAATTTCTGCAATAATGAGTTTAAAGATAAATACATAAATACATACATATATTTTATAAACAGGAATTATCAGTTTCTATAAGGTGTACTAGAATTTACCTAGTACTCTAGTGTGGGGTTTGGGGATTTAGCTATGTTTTTCTTTTCATGTGATAATTGGTCATATTTCTTTTCTTCTTCCTTTTGAGTCAATTTTCATTACTATATAGATTTTTGGAAAATTAGCCTTTTCACCTGAGAATTTTAATTTTATTGATACAACATTCTTTTTTTTTTTTTTTTTTGGCTGCACAGTGAGGCACGCGGGATCTTAGTTCCCCAACCAGGGATTGGACTGCCAGGGAATTCCCTATAATATTCTTATAACTTTAAAATCTCTTCTGTGTCTGTAGTTATGTCTCTTTCCTTATCTTAATATTATGCATTTGTGTTTTGTTTTTCATCTGACTTATCTGATTTTTTGTTGATAGTTTAATTGGTAAAGTTTACTTGTTAATTTTCATAGAATTCTGCTTTAGCACTCAATGCTTTCTACTTAAAAAAATTATTTTTAGCTCTTTCAATTGAGTATTTGTGGATTTTAAATATTTTGTTTTCTAATTAATACATTTAGTGATATTAATTTCTATTTGACTACAACTGGGTCATATCACATAAGTTTCGATATCTTGTATTCTCTCTATTGTTGCTATTTAAAATAGTCTATATTTCAGTTTGGTTTTCTTTTTAACCAAAAGTTATTATGAAAGTTTTATAGTATATAGTTTGTGTATGTGTATGTTTCGGTCCTTTGGAGTTTATTTATAGTTTTATTGCATTCTGATCTGTATTCTGCTTTCAATATTTATTGAGTTTTTAGAGCTTTTATTTTTGTGGCTGAATGGCCAATTTTTGTAAATGTTCTATGGGTACTGGAAAAGAATGTCAGGGACACAGTTCTATACATATATCTATGACCAAGTTTAATGAATATGTATTCAATTCCTCTATATCCTTTTGTATTTGGGGGCCACTTAATTTGTCATTTTTGTTGAGGCATGTCAAAAATCTACAATTATCATTATAGTTTTGTAAGCTTTTTTTTGTAGATATGACAGATTATACTTCATATATTTTAAAGCTGTATTATCAGGTACAAAAAATGGTAAATTATTCCTTTTAACAACTAAAATTTTTTTTCAATTTAGTATTTTTGGTCTTGAATTTTATTTTGTCTACTTTTACCATGTTTCCTCCTTCTTTCTTTTTGATAGTACTTACCTGATTTCTGATTACTCCTTTTGATTTTCAAAAATTTCTGGTCACTTACTTTTATTTATGACCTATTTAAATAGCTGTTTGCCTTTTCTGTTTCTTAGACTATCATGTTGTTTAACACTTCTTTCCACAAACTGACAGATTCTGTGACCCTCAGATTAAAAAAAGGATATAGAGGAATTGTACAAACGATTTAATAAATTTGATTAAAGTTTATGGTTATTTCTTTGGTTTATTTGTATGAGAGTTCCTACATCTTAATAGAGAAACTTCATCCATTAACATTTATTCTGAAAATGGACATGAATATATTAACCAAACAGCTTTATTTCTGACATCTTATTTCTAACATTGCCTTTGTGTCTTCTCTTTTCATTTCTTCTTGTTTGTTTATACCTTTTTTCTTATATTTTTCTTTTACTGCATTTATTGAATTTTCTTGTTCCTCTTTGCTTTACAAATTTTGAAGTCACTGCTCTATTACCTTAACTGATTTTTTTTTGGTCTTTTTAAAAAAATTTTACTGAAGTACAGTTGATTAACTGATTTCTTTTTTTTTTTTAATATTTATTTATTTGGTTGCACCAGGTTTTAGTTGTGGCAGGTGGGCTTCTTAGTTGCGGCTCGAGGGCTCCTTAGTTGTGGCTTGCGGCATGTATGTGGTATCTAGTTCCCGAACCAGGGCTCGAACCCGTGTCCCCTGTATTGGCAGGCGGACTCTTAACCACTGTGCCACCAGGGAAGTCCCGATTAACTGATTTCTTAGTGAGATGAAACAAAGTTGAATGGTGAAGAGTAGTGTAAGACGTTAGACTCAGAGTACTGAACCTAACTATATTAAGGAAAAAGCTGATGTAAAGTTTTGAATGAATTTTTAATCCACTAATGTGCCTATAATTTTGTGAAATGATAAAGCCACCATTTGGGGGCATGAGCTAGACAGTAACCTGTGTACTTCTTGAGGGAATTTGGACTGAGTTATGTATAGAGAAATTTCACTCAAATATTTAATAAAATCTAAACAATACTGTGATCTTTTTCAGTTTAAAGAGGTAAACCTGATAATAAAAGAGTATGTAAGAACCAAGAGTAAAACTGACACACATCTCCTAATGTAGACAGATAAATGGAAACAAATGGATAGTCTAGAACATTATGTCACTACATACAAAATTGTAGTGTGCAATAAAGGTGACCTTTCAATTACTTGGGTAAAGGAAGGATGCTTTTTTTTTTCAGAGTGAACAAAAGACTTTATTTTGAAAAGCAGATAACACCATATACATACATAAGCACTATACATACACCATACATAAGCACTATGTAGTATCCATAGTCATTGCAAAAAATATTACTGGAACTTTCGAAACATCAAATGAATAAGCCGAATCAATGGGTTATGACTATAATTTTCAACCAATATACAGACTTTCGATCAAGGCCTAGGCTTGATTTCTACATAATATTATTCACATGCATTCCCTGTGCCTATTTAGTATCAAAACGGGAGCTCTTGAAAGTTGAGCCCAGCTTTGTCTTGATTTCAAAGATGACACAGCAGCGAACCGAGAACTCTGGCTTGCTGCTTCAGTCCTAGAAATCATGTCTTCAGATGTTATACAACAAATTGATTTCTGAAAAATAAAATCCAGACTTCAGACGCCTTTGAAACAGCCAGGTCCCCGCACTTTTCAGCACCGTGGTACTCAGACGTGCTCAAACACGCTTTCCTTTGCCTTTCCAAATATCCACCAGTAACCCAAAAGGGGACCCTCTTTAAGAGTTCCACTATGGAGGTCTTTAGGAACCACACTAAACTCAAGTGAAGGCAGTGGATGAAATTATGCCCATGACTTTTTCTGTTAAGGCAAAAAAAAAAAAAAAAAAAAGTGAGAGTGCATTGGCAAATGGGAAAATGATACCAGTCATATGGATAAGGAAAACGGTTCTATAAATCCCTCTTTTCAAAATTATGTTCAAAGGTGTTTAAGATCAAAAGGAGGTCACAAAAACTGTTAATACAAACAATTCCTCTACCAAAAATAAAAGCCCTTCGTAGAAAGTGGCTGAGGATCTGGTCCAAAGAAGGCGGATCAGCGTAAAGATCCAGCCTTCTATTCCTAGCCTGCGTTTATGACCTCATGGCTTTGTGTCTGATGGGTGTGAATAACCCCTCCCTGTACTTAAAAACGAATTAAGAAATTAAAGTGATTTTGTGTGCTATTTAAAAGCCTGCAGTTGCAGAATCTGAGAGCCAAGCCCTTAGACTGTAAGGCAAGATTTTTGTCATCAGAAGTGGAAACAGATGGCTATGACGGTAGGCACTAAAGGTTGGTTCAGCCGTACTGGGGCCAGAACAGCTTCAAAAATAAGGCAATCTGGGGCTTCTCAGTTTGAGACCACCAAGAGAAAGGCCCACTGAGGCAAAAAAAAAAAAAGAAGCCAGCCAGTGGCAAATCACCAGAAGATACTCAGGACAATGGTCACAGCTGGATGGGGTGACTTGGGATCACAGACGGGGAGGCAGGAAACCCCTGAACCAGCGCTCAAGGAGAATGTCTTTGCATGTCCTGTGCACGACACCAAGCAGCAATTTCTGGGGTTCGTAGGTGTGTTATTTTTGCGATATTTCCCCCCCCAAAAGAAGACACGAAGGTAGAGACCCTGGAGAGGTGAGCCCACCAAAATGGAGCCTTCACCAGGGGCGGGGCTGGGTGAGAGTCGGAAAGGCCTTCCTGCAGCACACCGATCCCTTCAGGTCTGGCTGAGTCCTACAAACGCTTGTAGGTGCCCAGGAGAGCTTTGCAGTTGGGACAGTAGTGGTCCACATCCTGCAGGGCGTCCACACAGAAAGGGATGAAGCAGCAGCCCGCCATGCACCCCAACAGGCACAGGTTCCGGCAGGAGAGCCAGGTGAGGGCGCCGGCATTATAGGACAGCTGAGTCACGATCATCTTGTTGCAGGAAGGACAACACATCTGGACCGGGCGGTGGAAAAAGGAGATGGACTGCTGCACGCGGACTGTCTGCACAGCAATTGCACTGGCATTGGGGACAGGCACTGGCTGGGTGTAGTACGCAGGCGGATTCATGCCCTTCCCATCCGGGCCCATCATGAGCCCCGTGGCCGGCCCAGGCGTGGGTGCTGGAAGTGTGGGGTAGTAACTGTTAACAGAAACTGTCTCTTCATAAGACGGGGGCGCGGTCGGCACCGAGGAAGGTCCCGCAGCCGCCTGGTAGGATCCTGGAGCAGACATTTTTACCGCCGCCTGCGCAGCCAGTCGAGCCGGGAGGTCTCAGGAAGGATGCTTTTTAAATAATGCTGAGACGATTTAGTTAATGATTTGGAAAACAATTAAGTTTAAACCCTGCCTCATATCACATATTAAAAAATAAATTTACATAGTTTGTAGAGTTAAATGTGAAAATAAAAATCTTGGAATTAGTAAAAACACAACAAATCATGTAAATGAATAGTCCTATTAGGGGGCTTGAAAGTATTAACTATACCAATGATAGAAAGCATAGAGAAAATGATCAATAAATTTAAACATAAAAATAACTTTTAAGTATCAAAAAGCATTATTATTAAAGTTAAAAGTAAATAAAAACTAAGAAAAATATTTTATTACATATTAGAAGGAGTTAATATTCTTAATCTATAAAGTGAGCATCACAAGTCAATGTAAAGATACACACACAAAATTCACGTACACAAAAAAATAAGCAAAGAACATAGACTATCAAACCACAAAGGGAGAAATACAGACAAGAAACAGAGAATAATACTAATTCTCTCTGTGTTTTGGGACTAGATATTCTTTTATTTTTCTGTATTTGCTAAATAATCAGGAAATATATCTAGAAATAGATAGATAAATGGAAAAAACATATTACTGTGTCATCTTGGGAGTTTAATATGTGACAATGAGTAAGATGATGCTATCTGGAATCAGAAGTCCTGAGTTCAAGTCCAAGCACTCGTTGAATGATCTTGGGCAAAGTCACTGGACTGCTTTGAGCCTTGGTTTCTC
The DNA here is from genome assembly GCF_039906515.1 of Pseudorca crassidens. Taxonomy (NCBI): domain Eukaryota; kingdom Metazoa; phylum Chordata; class Mammalia; order Artiodactyla; family Delphinidae; genus Pseudorca; species Pseudorca crassidens. The sequence continues at coordinate 26,333,190 of NC_090302.1, read as the reverse complement.
CAAATATAAAACAGAAGAAATAATCTTCATGTCATAAACTGCTGTGAAGAATAGATTTTAAAAATGTACATGGGAAAGGCTTTGTGAGATCATTTACAGATGTCAGAGATTCCTATTTCTGATCCAGTGCGTTAAGGCTTTTCCCAGCCTCCGACAAAATCTGTGCATCTTCTCTTACAAATACCATATCCCTTTGCCTGATGAGGGTTTATGTTCCTGAGTTGCTGCTCAGGTGACAGTTCACCTGTGATGCCTTGGATTTTGCAGTTTCCTCAGTGGATGGGACAGGAGCATCTATTAGATCCTGACTATAGTCAAATGGAACCGTAATAACAAGCACTATTGCTTTTCTTCTTCCATGTTATATGCTTTATCATTCAGTTCTAGTATACACAGAGTTAATTTGATAACCAAGTTGATACTATAATTCCATGTTCATGATATTTTAAAAGTCCTTACTAATTTCAAATTCAGGGCTCTGTTGTAAGTCAAATGAGAGCACCAGCCTATCTCTCTTCTCAATCATAGGAATAATTCCTTTGTGAATGCTGCATGATATAGAGTGAATACAAAAGGGCCAGAACAATGAACTTTTCTTCTTTCACATGATCCCTGATAAGTAGAATAGTGCTATGTTTCTCCATTTATATCTCTATACGAAATAAAAGCAGAATTATAATTTTCCGGGTGAAAGAAACCTTACGCCACCTTTGTTTTTTCTTTCCTGGTCCTAAGCCTATAAAAACCGTTTTAGAGTGAAAGATGAAAAGAAAAAGGTGAAGGAAAATCCTAAACATTCCCAAGGAGCAGAAGGTGTTGATATATGAAGACCACAATTAGCTGTTTGGCTAATCCTCTGGGTTAGAAAAAAAGATGAAATGAACTGAAAGTCATCAAAATAATTTAGAGAAAGCATAAAAATTATTTACTGGTTGACTAAGCCGTTAATTATTGTTGGTCATGTAAAGTACAGTTTCTCATTTCTGGGAAACCTTAGAAAGGAAGGGAGAGAGGGAGGAGGAAGAGAAGGAGGGAAGGAAAAAAGAAGGTAACTGAGTTTTTGGTTTACTACCAGCTCAAGGAAATCTCTTTTGCTAGAAGAGCGGAAATTGCCATGAAGAGGAACTGGGTAGGTCTGGATCTTCAATACCTTAGTCTGTAATTCTGGGCAAAAGATCACTTTTCCTTGAGACCATTTTCTCATCTGGAATAGATCAGTGGTTTTCAAGTTGTGCTCCAACAGAACAGTGCTGATCCGGAAGCTAGACCAATGAACAACGGTGATCTCTATACAATTCACAGAAAAATGAAGTAAAATAAAATGCTCCGCATTTGCTGTAGTTTCCTTATTTACATCTATTATAACAATTCCTGCATTGTATGGATTTTTCTGAGTCTATACAACCATTTCTTGGATTTGATATATCAATAAAAATTTTTTCTCGATTTTAAGATTTTCTTTTCTACTTTTAGAAAACCTTTGTAATGAGAACTTACTGTATAGCTCAGGGAACTCTACTCAGTGCTCTGTGGTGACCTAAATGAGAAGGAAATCCAAAAAGGGGAGGGGATATATGTACACGTATAGCTGATTCACTGTACAGTAGAAACTAACACAACATTGTAAAGCAACTATACTCCAATAAAAATTAATTAAAAAAAAAAAAATCCTTTGGCCCTACTGCCACATGCCTGGTGACTGAGTTTTAGAAAATGACAAAGTGAACTAACTAACAGAAATAAGTAGTAATAGGAGAACTTAGATACAATTAGTCATACTTAGGTTTTTTATTTTAAACGATCACTGTTGATTTTAAAGATTTGTTTAAATATAATGAATTTCTTTTGTTATGTGTACATATTCTGGTTTTGATTTCCTGGACTAGATACCTAACTTTTTGTTTTTTTAATAATTTTACTTATTTATTTGTAAGTTTTGGCTGTGTTGGGTCTTCGTTGCTGCACTGGGGCTTTCTCTAGTTGCAGCAAGCAGGGTCTACTCTTCATGCATGGGCTTCTCATTGCCGTGGCTTCTCTTGCTGCAGAACACAGGCTCTAGGCGCACGGGCTTCAGTAGTTGCGGCTCGCAGGCTCTAAAGCTCAGGCTCAGTAGTTGTGACGCACAGGCTTAGTTGCTCTGTGACATGTGGGATCTTCCCAGACCAGGGCTTGAAGACGTGTCCCCTGCACTGGCAGGTGGATTCTTAACCACTGGGCCACTAGAGAAGTCCGATACCTAACTCTTGACTCCAAATTTAGGGCTCTTCACCTCACCTATGCCACCTCACAGTAAAGCTATAAGAACATAGAACAGGGACTTCCCTGGTGGTCCAGTGGTTAAGAATCCATGCTTCTAATGCAGGGGACACAGGTTCAATCCCTGGCGGGGGAACTGAGATCCCACATGTCGTGCCCTGTGACCAAAAAAAAAAAAAAAGGAAAGAAAAGAAAAAGGACATAGATCACAATATTAGCTAGCAGTTACAGATTTTTCATGTTCCTTATATACATTTTTTAAAAAGCCTCATAACCACAACACTGTAAATCAACTACACTCCAATAAAAATTAATTTTAAAAAATCCTCAGCAATCCTATAAGTACTTAATTATACTTGTTTTACAGATGTGGAAACTGATGCATGGAGCCCAAGGTCATCACTCACAAGAGCAGGAGCTGGAAACTAGTAAGTAGATGTTCGTTGTTAGAGCTGGATTTGTCTTTATTATAAACATTGAATCAATAAATACTCACTTAAAATATGCACCCTGAAAAACATCAGAAAGATACTAAAAAATAAACTTGTTCTGCATTCCAGACACTTAAAAGAACATGTAGGGCTTCCCTGGTGGCACAGTGGTTGAGAGTCCGCCTGCCGATGCAGGGGACACGGGTTCGTGCCCCGGTCCGGGAGGATCCCACATGCCGCGGAGCGGCTGGGCCCATGAGCCATGGCCGCGGAGCCTGCGCGTCCCGAGCCTGTGCTCCGCAACGGGAGAGGCCACAACAGTGAGAGGCCCGCGTACCGAAAACAAAAAACATGTAGCCAATAAGTAACTTTTGTGACACACTGTTTTTAGCAACTTGCTGGGAAAGCCCACAGGAGAGAGTATAAATAGACTCTCCTGAAAGGGCAACTCACATGAAATCTACAAGGGGTCAGTCATGGGTGATGGTTGGTGGATGCAAAGTCAAGTTAACCTTGGTGCTGGAAGTTATTACCCAAAATCTGTACTAGAAGCATTGAACTCTGGGTAAAGGCTGTTTGGGGAATCGAATGTATGCAAGGATTTCAAGGTGTGTGCACTTTCAATAATGATTAATAAAACTGCACAGTTAAAATTTTTGTTTTTTACAAATTAGACAAACATTTGGTTTGGTCAGTCTTTATGATATAAAAGAAATCTTGTGCTAGCAAAGCTTATTTGGGAGTTCTAAATCTTTTTCACTCTAATTGCAAAAGAGAGAGATTCATTGTACAAATGTTTAAAAATCTAAGAAGCCACAGTGGAAAAAAATATATAATGTACCCGTAATTACATCACCTAGAAAAAATTACATCACCTGGAAAAAACTACCGTTAACACTTTGATTATACTTTTAAAATTATTTTTCAATGCCTAGATGCACACATACCTGTTTACAAATATGAGATAGTGTTATACATATTGTTTTGAAATCGATTTTTCCCCTTATCAAAAAATCATGTAAATATTTCACTATCATTTAATATTTCTTACAGAATTTGATAGCTATATAACTTCCTATTACATAGATGAACATAATTTCTTTAACCAATCACTTGTTGTGGGGTATTAATGTCACAAGGAACTCCCTTGTACAAAAGTTTTTGGTGACAGTTATTAATATTTCCTAAGTCAATTTTTAAAAGTTAAATTCCTGGGGGGCTTCCCTGGTGGCGCAGTGGTTGAGAGTCCGCCTGCCGATGCAGGGGCACGGATTCGTGCCCCGGTCCCGGAAGATCCCACATGCCGCGGAGCGGTTAGGCCCGTGAGCCATGGCCGCTGAGCCTGCACGCCCGGAGCCTGTGCTCGGCAACGGGAGAGGCCACAACAGTGAGAGGCCAGCGTACCGCAAAAAAAAAAAAAAAAAAGTTAAATTCCTGGGTTAAAGACTTCTAATACATCCAGAAAGACTGAAACTTTTCGTATTTCCACTAACAGAGAACTAGAGGGTCTATTTTTCCATATCTTCAACAACTGAGAATTATATATACTCTTAACAATTGCGAAATATAAATATACATATAGATACATATACAGTATATATTTCTGCTAATTTTTTAGGTGTAAAAGAGTATCAGAGCTTTCATTCACATATTTGATGAAGATAACCTTTTTTCATATGGGCCAAAAGAAAATTTCCTTTGGTAGTATTTGGCAATATTTTTGAGATTGTATGGAATTCTAGATTTCAAAACATAACAGTAAAAATTGGGAGAACTGGACTTTAGTCTTCTTTACACTATTAGTGTCAGAAGACCTTAGGTTAAATCATTCAATCTCTTTGGCCCTAAATTTCCTTTTGTATACAAAATGTACTCAAAATACTCACTCAAATCTTCCTGTTGTCCCTGTAAAAAGCAAATTAAATTATCTGTGAAAAACAGATACTGTGACACAGTTTTATTAGCAATATTAATAAGATCTTCAAGACATATTTATAATTACCAGACACATAAAAATGCGTTCTATCATTTAACGTTAAAATGTTTTGAAATACTAAAACAAATATTTGACAGTTCAGTTCAAACAAAGCAGTCAACTCCATCGTGTGTGTATATATGTATATGCACACACATATGTGTATATACGTGGTTTATATATTATATAACTTATATAGATCACTTATAAGTTCTACATTTCCTAAAATTTTAATAAGTCAATTTACTATTGACACGCTGGTATATTTCCTTTGAAAGTGATTTCTGAGTGTGTGCATTATGAAAAAATAATCAGTGATCATAACTTTATGTCTAGGTCTTTTACCTAGCATGAGGCCATTTTTCTATTTAATTACAAAAAATCTTTGTAAATAATTTTAAGCTGCCTGATATGTCATAGTGGAGATTTATTATTGACTAACCATTCCTCTTCTCCTAATCACAAGTTATTTTCAATTGTTTACTTTACCTCTATCATTTTTTTGTGTAAATCTTTTCTACCATTTTTGACTGTTTCCTTAGGGTAGATTCTAAGAGGAGGAATTAAGGGAACAAAAAGTGTGAACATTTTAAGACTTTAAATATATATTGTTAAATCGTACTTAAAAGGCTTGTGCTAATGTTTAATTCCTCTAAGTATATATAATGAAAAGGCTTACTTTGGGGCTGTGCTAGCCACCACTAGACCATACAATTTTTTCTTAGTTTTTAAATTATAAAAGTGATTCCTGTTTGTACACAAAAAAATAACTCAAACTTTCTTTTTCACCTTTCTCACTCCTTACCATTAAGAGTTTGGCATGTATAATATCAGACTAGTTTTTTAATCCAAAATCTTTTTTGTTTATTCTAATTTTAATAATATATTTATTTTGATGTGTATTATAATTTTATATATTAATAGCCCATCGGACTTGTGATTTCATTAGTCATATTACTTTTGATGGAGCTAAGATTTTTTTTAAGTTCATTTAGAAATAATATATTTTAAGTAAATAACAGTACAAGTAGTATGGAAGCATGTCAAAAAAAAAAAAAAGAAATCTTGAAGGTGATATCAGAATGATAATAACTTTAGGAAACTGCGTGGAAGCATAGCTTGTAGAGCTGACTGCCTTTGACCAGCTCTGTGTTCCTGACTAGGTCACATCCCCTCTCTGGGCTTCAGTTTGAATGCAAGTAGTAGGAATCTGGAAATACTGGTCTGTCTGCTAGACGGGATACCTCAAAAAATAGACAATCCTTCAGTTGAGTCTTTCTTATGAATTTTGGTTAATCTAATCATAGCTGATCTAACACAGCTCTTTCTTCCTAAAAAGATCTTCTCTAGTTAGAATTTCATGTTAAATTATGAGTTAAGGCAAGACACTGGCTTTAAATTATTTTAACACAATATTACTTCCTACTAACTCTGTGGTATGAACAAAAATGTTCAGATTAATCATAGCCTCCTTATTGGCCAAAGTCCTGTATTGCTTTTGAGTGAGTAAAAATCTAAAGTTCTATATAAATCCAAATAATGGCATTTTAAAGCTAGTGGTTCCTGAAGTAGATCAGGCATTTAGACTTTGACTCATCTTCTCTTATTCATCTTTGTATCCCTGGTATTCAGCTGAGTATGACATATTGTAGATGCTAAACAAATATTCAATGGTTAATGGACATTCCACATGAATGGTCCATTATTACAGTAACTAGTTTGATAGAACTGTAAATTTAACTTCTACCTATGGGCAAAAGACTTAAAAAAATTTTTTTTTTAGAACATTGCTATTGAAACATCTTCTTTGGTACCCAAAGGTATGCACAGAAAGATTCACACAGGGGAAGTTTAATATAAGTTATCGCAATTTCTCTTCCTTTGGGAGCTGTTCAGAATCATGAATTATCCACGTTTGTCTTCTTTCAGTCACTTCTGCCTAGGCGTGGACACTAGTCAACTAGTTACATATGTTTAGGTTTGGGTTTATGAAAATATACTGATTTTTCGGTAAGGGATCAGAAAGAAGGTGTGTTAGTGACTTCACTTTTTTGATATCTGGAGAGTCCATAATTATCCAATTTGAAGTCTTAAAAAAAAACTTTTCAAGGACTAGTCATTTCCAACAACAGTAAAAGATCTCAAAAATTCAAAATAAATAGCCCATTGAAAATAACTCAAATAGTAAAAAGACTATATTGGATGGCATGGGAAATTAGTTTTACATGGGAAGGAAAATACCACCAAGTTCAAGAGGTGTGTGGTCAAATGTTTAAAGCCGGAATAATTAAGACTTCTGAAAAAGCCATACTCTCTATTCATCTACTCCTTGTTTTGCTAAAATCATCAGCCTGAACAGTTTTCCAACTGGAATTTAGAAAGTGGGATTATAAACTGGAAATTTTTTTTGCATAGTTTTCAGGAAGCAGGACTTTTCCTTTTTTATATGATATAATGTAAATATTGAAACCATGACATTAAAACATCTATTCACTCTTGTTTCAGTTGAAATTCTATCTTTTTAATGTAGCCTCTGGACCAACTCTTCCTTCTTTCCATGATTCCTTCCTGTAGGGGAAAGAAGTCCTCTTTCCCCCCATAAACACTTTTGAGAGGTCTGGGCACTTTCCTTTCCTAACCTTTAAAAACCAAAATGATTTATAGACTATCCCTATCCTGCTAGAGTTGGGCAAGAAAGTGGATCATATTTGCATGGGTCACTCTGATTATAGGACTCCACTGTTTCTTGAACTAAAATTGCAAGATTTATTATTCTATTAATGCTCATAAAGTCACTCTTTTGATGAGCCATAATTTCCCTTTATGAGGAGTCTGTATGCCAGTCACCCATGATAAGGGAGAAGAAAGTCCAGACTTCCCACGTACTCATACTTCCTGGAACATTAACAAAGTCTTGAAATCCCATATGACTCCAGGGGAATAATGGCATAGGGTACAGTAACAAAAGGCAAATTTCACAAAGCCAATGTGTCCCCACGAGACTTGCCTCACATTGTTGCCTGTGTACAAAACCTAAGCTTTTCCATTTTAATTAAAATTTTTAGAAATTAACCCTCCTGCTGGAGAAGATAACCCAACGAGGCTTGTATTATCTTTGTGAATATTCTTAGGGAATGAAACAGCAGGAGGTGTGAACTTTCTCCTGTATATCTTAATGGTCCGCTAATGGCAAAGCATAATTACAGTTACTTAAGCGCCAAGTTTGTCAAGGTTTTCACTAAAACCTTCAGCCACACACTTTCCTTGAGTGACCTAGCTTTTATTTATCCAAATGCCTTCTTATCATTTGAAAGAAAGCTACCCTCTATAAAAAAAAGCAGGCAAACAAAAAGCCCACTCCCCCACCATGCTTATTTCTTTCATGTTAATTTCTTTCAATTATCTTAGATGGATAGTTAAGACACGTGTGACTTCAAAAAAAGTCGAAAAATTTGTGTATGGCATCGTTAACTGAAATTTTAGCCCTCCACATTCAAAAAGCAGGGCAATGCGGGAGTTTTGCAGTAGTTTGCTTCACGGCTTTGGTAAGTCAATTTGCTTCTAAACCAGAAGATGGTCTTCTAAAGACTATCCTGTATTTGGAATGGAAACTCGGCCATTGTACCTTTCGCCCAAAGCACCCACTTGAGAAGCCCGAAAGCCACCTATCTCCCCCATCGGTCTCTGGATCTCCTCGCTGCCTTTGTCCCTTCTAGACGTGGAGGCTTGGAGAGGAGGTTTAGTTTCCAAGGATTGGAGCGTTTGAAGGGCGGGGCCATCTCCAAGTCCATCTCCCCTTTTTGTCCTCTTCTCCTGGGACGGGAGGGAGGAGCCAGGTCCCCCCGCGGCCGGTTCGGGAGCTATCACGGTCGCTCGAGGTGAGTCTGAAAGGGCGGCAGCCCGTTTAATTGCAGCGCAAGGTTAATTTCTTGAGTTCACCGCAGTCGGTCCGCCAGCCGCTTCCCCGGTCTTTGCCAAGTGGGTTTATGAGGTCTCAGGCGTGTTGGGGCGCGCTCACGTTCTCGCGAAAGGCTCCTCCCCAGGGCTCATTCCCCGACTGCGGGAAGCCCTTTGGTGCCCCAGGAGTCTTGGGTTGCCTCTGACCTCGTCGCTTCCTCCTCCCTCCGCACCGCCGGGTTCCCCGCGCCCCTGCCCCCCTGCCCCCGGGGAAGGGCGGCCCCCATCTTAGACTTCCGACCCAAGCCAACCAGAAGGAACCTTCACGTCGATGAAGATTTTATCACAGCCTCCAAAACCCAGCAGTAATAGAAGCTTTCAACCTGAAATACGATTGTTACTTTCCCGGTGCAGAGCTTGACAGAAAAAGTCAGCTTTTTATTAAAGACAAAGAGGTAAATTATCAGCCGGGGCAGTGAAGGGACGGCGGAGACCTGGCGTGCTTCCTCTCGGTGCCACGAGGAATTTATGGGGGAGCGGCGGCCAGGGCTCAGACACCCCTGGGGTCCCGGGGGTGGGGTGGGGGAGGAGCTCGGGGCAGAAGGACTATCCCCAAGTCCTTCCAGGCACCTGGACTGGGAGTCCTCCCAAGTCTGTTCAAAACCAGGGTCATTTCAGTCCTGAACAGCCTTACCGTCCTCCTCTCTCCTTTCTTCTTTCTCTTCTTGCTTTGACTACTGTTTCCCTTTCGCCTCTGAGCTTTCTCCTCTTGGTTCTCCTCTCCCTACTTTTTCTCTTCCCTCTCCTCGCTTTGCCTCTCCCTCCCCCTCCTTTCTCCTCCACCGCACGCGTAGAGTGTCATTTATTTATTTATTTATCACCCCCGCCATCAACACCCTTTTAGGGCTCCCAAGCTTTTCAATGTGAGTGGGAGGAGAAAAGGGCAGGAAGTGTTGACTGGAAGGGGGTGAAATCGTGTCTCTGGGTGAGAGATTCTGCCCCGGAATAAACGATTGGGGAAAAGCTTGGAAAAGGATTCCGATCTGTTTATAAAACCCCGCTGTCTGGTGGGAACCAACTCCGCGCGCGTCTCCTCCTCCCCTTCATTGTGTGGGTTTACAGGGATATCTTCCCGGACTGTTGTTGGGTTTGCGGGGGAGGTAGTGAGTATTACAGAGGACAGTCTTGCTCTGGATCCTCCCCACCGCGCCTTTCCACCGGATGCGCGCTCCCCAATGCAAAGGAATCCAGCAACATCCCCCAATTCAGACGCGGACAAAAGAAACTTTAATTAAGGTCTCTGCCCCGCGCGCTGCGTGTTTCTCTCTCCCGAGGCTGTTGATGTCCAGCTCGAGGATGCGAGAAATAGAAATGGTACAAGCAGCCCATGCCCTTGAACTTCAATTGCTTCTGACTTGCTATATTGATTTTTTTATACTGTAGGCACCACCCCCCGCCCCCTCCCCACCATCAGATTAAAGCCTTAGGAGACATTAGACCTAGTGAGAGAGGAGGGTAAACCCACTCCTTTGCAAAATAAACAGTTCAGAACGATTTGTGGGAAATTACACTAAATAAAAATTCAAGGTGTGAAAGCTTCATCTTGGCTCTCTTGTCTTCAACACCATGACACCTTATCATTAGGAGCTCTGATTGTTACTTTCCGAGCTTTTGGATGATCAGCCAGAAAGTGCAAGCAACGCGGGGCTGGAGAGTGTAAAGTTATTTAAGTAGGCTTTTTTTTCCCCCCCGTTTTGGTGCGCCGTCAAAACACTTCACAAGTTAGGAAAAGAAAGTGGTGGTTCCGAGGCTCAGAATGATGGGTTCTTTCCTCCCTCAACCTTCCCTTACCATATCAGAAAAGAAATAAAATGCACAACGAGCCTTTATTTCGGAGGAGAAGACTTCAAAATACGTGTCAGTAATGGACAATTTGAGCTTTTCACTGGAGATACACCGCAAGCTGGAAAGGGATTAAAAAGCCCCACGTGGTTGATCTGGGTTTAGACTTGCAACCTCTAGTTCCCAATGTGTGTTCTTTGCAAAGATTGGCCTCTAGATGGATGCGTGTGAGGGACTCTCTGGGGCCGGGGCTCGGCGCCTCGGGCAGGGCTGATGGTGGGAGCGCTATGAGCGACCGGGCAGGGTCCTCACTGGGGGCTTCCTCTGCCGGCCGGGGCGGCCGGGCGCCTCCGGGACGCGAGCGCGCACGCCTCAGCCCGGCCGCCGCGCTCCTCGCACCGCCTTCTCCGCAGGTCTTTATTCATCTCATCTGCCTCTTCCCCTTCTCCTCCTCCTTTGCCTCCTTCTCCTCCTCTTCCTCCTCCTCCTCCACCACCACCTCGTCCTCCGCCACCGCCTCCTCTCGCGTCTCACTGGCCTGGCTCTGTGTTGCTCTGAGTGACAAAGACAATGTCCCAGCCTTAACTTTGCAACCACCTTGCCTCCTTCTGGGGTTCAGCGCGGGGGGGGGGGGCGGGCGGGGGGGGGACAGCAACCGCAGCCTCAGCATCTCCTCCACCTTCTCCTGCTCTTCTCAGCTCTTGGATAATTCTTCCTTCCCCCCCCCCCCTCCAGCCCTTTCCTCATTTCTTTCTTTCTTTCTTTCTTTTTTTCTTTCTCTCTCCTGCGCGTTGTTGTTGTTATTAGAAAGGCTTCGCGCACCCCCTGGTGCTCCGGCGTTTTGTGTGGCAGGAGAAGATTGTCTGCCTTCTCTCTTTCTGTCTTGCTTTCTCTCTCCCTCTGGTTGCTCATTATTCAGAGAGAGACACAGAGGGAGGGAGAGGGAGAGAGAGAGAGCGCGCGAGGGAAAGGGAGAGGAGAGAGAAGAGGAGAGAGAGAGAGGGAGAGAGTGAGAGGGAGAGGGAGGGAGGGAGAGAGAGGGAGAGGGAGAGAGACGGATATCTCAGGTCATCTGCAGCTGCAGCGAGTCTGAAGAGCCGAGGAAGGCAGGGAAGATGGCGATCCTCCATTGCTGAGACCCGGCAGAAGCACATGAGACTCCCAAACAACTTCCACAACAATAACCCGAGCAGGAAGAGGAGAAAGAGAAAAAGGATAAGGAGGCGGTGGGGCTGGAGAACCCGAAACACCTCCCGGCGCCGGGACGCTTCTTCAGTAAGTTACTGCAATTAACCAGCACCTCGGGGTGGTCCGAGTGCTGCGGGGAGGAGAGCACGGGGTGGTGGAAGCACAAACGCGCTCATTCATTCGGCCAAGGAGGGTTGGTGGAGCGGGGAGGAGAGGAAGTCCCCTGCATGGACTGGCTGTTGGAAGAGAAGAAGCGAGAGAGAAGAGGAGGGGGGGGAGGAGGAGGAGGAGGGAGAGAGAGCTGGAGGGGGAGGAGGAAGAGGAGGAGGAGGAGAAGCGAGGGAGGAAGAGGAGGAGAAGGTGGTGGTGGCGGTGGCGGTGGAGGTGGCTGTGCTTTTCCTGCTGGCTGCTCCTTCTACCGGGGGGGAGCGGAGCGCTGTGGCTTAATTAATTTCGTGTAGTTCTATGGAGAGAAGAGAAAATAAAAGATGAGTGAGGAGAGAGCTGGAGCCTTAGGACGGATGCTCCTGGTGTGGGCACAGGAGTAAGGGACAGAGAGGGGGGCGGAGGGCGGGAGTCGGGGAGACCTGAGCCGAGAGCCAGAGGGAAAGAGCGAGGGGCAGAGGAGGGAGCGCTCCCGGCCGCCCCGACCTGAGCGGGTTGACCTCTTTCTTTCTCTGTCCCTCTCCTTCCTTTCCCCCTCTCTGTCTGCTTGTCCCCAGCCCGATGGCAAAGCCGTGCGGATTGGCACCCCCCTCTTCCTCAGGTATTTGGCTCGCTCTCTTCTCTCCCCGAAGTTGGGATGCGGGGTCGGGATGTGTCGGGGGGCGGCGGCGGCGGCTGCCGGTGCTGCCGGTGAGCAGATAGGCGAGGAGCGGGGGGCGCCGGCCGGCTGGGGGGCGCAGGTTCAGGAGCAGCTAGGAGCTGTCTCCAGGCTGGGGGTTCAGAAGCGTCTGGTGGAGGAGGACAACGGTTTCTGGAGAGGAGAAGCCATTACACACGCTTGGCTCTCCTCGGAGGACGGGAGAAAAGACCCCAAGCAGGGGCCTGGGGGTCGCCTGACTCCTGGTGCAGTTCCCAGGGGTCTGTCCTCCTTCCAGGCGCGAGGGGAAGCCGCAGCCGCCCACCAGAGGAGCAGCCCCTCTCTTTCCCTTTCTTTATCTCCCTGTCCTCCATTTGCAAGCTGTCTGCTTTGGTTCCAGTCCAGACTCCAAAACACAAAGCTTCTTCTCACGTTCATTCTCCAGGCTTTTCACCATTCCTGGAGGAACCCTCATTTTCTTTTCATTGTAGCTTCTAACCTACAGAGAGGGAGGGAGGCTGCCTGGAGTTCCTTTTATATTCCTCCCCTACTGAAAAAAAAAAAAAGTTTCATTTTTAAGCACGCGTCTGGGATGGGAAAAGACCAACCAGTTGGGGCTTTCTCCCAGGGCTCCCGGGGGGCTGTGTCTGAGTGTCTGTGTTGGCTGTTTGGTTTGCTTTGGTTTTGTTTCTGGAGGTGGCTTGCAGGATTTTTGAGGAAGTAACTAGTTTGGTTGAGAGCTGGGAACTGAGTCAGGTAAGCCCGTGTCATGTTGTAACTCCACCAGAAAATGGAGGAGAGCGGGTTTCCAGGAGACAAAGCTGAGAAGTGTTTATAAAATTATGGATGTCTCCATTTTGAAGCTCTGTGGGTGATGGCTGGAGGAGGAGGCCTGCCAGCCTTCTCCTTCTCCCTTTCCAGGGGGTGAATCTTGTGGTGGCTCCTCACTATCTGTTCATTATGCAAGGAAATGAGGGGCTTGGAAGGGCTGCTCGCATTTTCCTCCCACCTAAGGAGTGCTTTCACAAGTTATGGAGGCGTTTGTTGCCAATTTAAAGTAAACTTTTGGAATTTTTTTTTCTCTCCTTTTGAGTGGACCTGAGGGTTTTGACCTCCTTCGGGAAAGGCAAGGAAAACCTTAAACATTTTTCCACTGAGGTCTTCACACAACTTTAAGCTGCTCCAGGTCTCCTGCAAGTCGCCAGGAAATGTGATTTCCTCATTGTGAAGATGGTGGTGGCCCTGAGCTGAGATTTTTGGAGTTCTGGGGCTTGGTTATCATCATGTTTTGATGCATTGCAAGACTTTATTGTCTGGTTGGGGTTGATTTCTGCAAAACAACAGCAGCAACAGCAAATCCTGCAAGATCTCAGAGGAACTCTAAGACTGGCTGACACCAGTTTCTTGAAGGTCTACATTTCTTTTCAAGATGCTCCATTTGTGTATTAGGCCTTCTTTTAGCTCCTTTGTTTTCCCTCTTCCCTTCCATTCTGCTGTTTTTCTCTGTGTTCTCAAGTATTGTTAAGTCTTCAGAAATATCAGATGTCTTCTTAACAATGTCACTATGGAAACAAAATTTTAAAGTATTATGTCAGTTGAGAAAACCTTCTGTCCAGGTAGCTTCACCTTTCTAATTGGGAGGAATTTATTAGTCTTAGAGGAAGACATTTTGTGAGGATGATTTGAAGAAAGGACCCAAACCTACCCAGTCCACACACACACTGATTGGAGTTCTTCACAGATTAGTTCTAGAGAATGTATGTAATTGATCCAAGTAAAGAACTAAATCCTGAAATGCTTGAGGAATTTATAAAAGCCAACCATGAAGATGTTGCTTTTCCATTAGGTAAGGTAGCCATCTTGAGGATGAGGGAAGATGTTGGAAGAATTTTAGACGGACTCTTGAAGATAGGTGAGGAAGGCTCCACAGTGGAATGAAAACTTGGAGGAGATTCAGAACCAATTAATAATATATTGTAAGGAGGCTGATTGGACCTCGTTTTCAACTAAGGAGAAATATAGCAAGGTACCAGCTTCAACAGAAATAAGGAACACATTGGTGAGCGACTTATACCAGCTTTTTTCTTGCTTTGCTTTCTCATTATGTGTCAGATTTGTGTGTGTGTAAAGTTCTTTATGTCCACAGTATTTTTGGTGCAGATTGAGGTGGTTTTTAGATTCCAGATGTAATTATATTCTGTTGAGTAACTGGGAGCAGTGTCATTCAGTAAATGCTCAGTGCTGTATATGACAACATCACATTTTTCAAACCAAACTGTTGTGTCATTAATTGAGGGTTATTGTTCTTCTGACGGGTGTGAAAGGAGAGGAGAAATACATGGTTTTTTTAGCTAATAGTTGTCCATGGTCAATGAAGTAAAACCCTGTTTTTGCAGACGAAGATGTATGGTTTTCAAGATTTGCATTTGATGTGTATGCTCATTTAAAAATACTTCTCTTCAGAGCTCTGCTTCTTTATTAAAAATCTAGGGCTTTCCAAGAGCACTTAAAAAATCTTACTTGGAATCATACCTTTCATTATTCATTTATTGAATGTTACTCTTTGATACCATTACTTTTGCTCTTAAGTAGAATGTCAGCAGTGTTATATTTAAAATTACTAATGCATGTACGTATTTGCTACATATTCAAACTCGGAAGTTCAAATGCAATGGGATAAAAAGAGTTATTTGGGGAAGTAATTACCAGATAGTTTTGCATCTAATTAACCATATATGTCTATGTAAACATAAGTACATTATAGTTGATCTTGAAGCAAACCTACATGATGTCTTTGTTGTTGATGTTGATACCAGGAAATCTGGTTAATTACTTCTTTCAGTAGGGAAAAAAGCTGACACACTCGTTGCCAGTCCAGCAACCAGGTTTTTTGACTCATAGTTTTTACTTTGCAACCAGATATTCAGCCTTAGAGCTGAGGTTTTCTGGAGGGAAAAAATTAGGTATCTAAGAGGCATTTTGGAGTTTGAGAATGTGTTCTAACTGGTTACCTAAGAGACACATCCATCTCTGATGCTCTTCACCAACATGAGAAGTACCATTATATTCAAGACATGGTTTCTTGCATTTTTCTAGATATATGCATTTGAAATGGGACAAGTATTTAGGATAAACCACTATGAGAGAAATAAAAAGTGTCCAATGGAACCTTCTCATTTGATGTCAAAGCTCAGAGATCCTTTTTGTTTTTGAGACGTCAAGTTGATGAGGCTCGTTAGGCAAGTTTTTACCTAATTTGTTCTAATATATCACAGAGAGAAATCATTCTGGAGAAGTACATGTGAGCTGTGACGCACACTGCCATAAAGAACATTCTTGTGGTCTTCGGATTCCATAATCCTTCTCATAGTAGATTTATGTCCATCTAATTCATTGATCACATTCCTCCAGGATTTGTTTTTTTCCTTACTCTTTGCAGTTGGAGACAACTTTTAGATGAAATAATTATTTTGCATATATATGTGTGTGTATATATATATATATTTTTTTAAAAAAAATTTTCTTTCTAATGAGTCTTCTGGAAGACAGTAGGGGAAAAAAGAAATCCAACTGTACTAATGGACTTTAAAGTACTTGTGGTCAGTTTTCCTGAAAGAATGGTAAAGTTGCCTTGGGAAAGAGTCCCGTTTTCAGTGTGATGGAGTTTAATAGGGTCTAGTCTATCTTGGATTCTTTCCTGGTATTGAGGTTTCTTGGTTAAGGTAACCTTACTTATCTTCTTTGTGGTATGTCCTTTATCAGACTTATAGTTCACTGCCTCATGGGACAGAACACTGACAAAGCTTCATTGAATGTTTCAAGTTGATGGCTGGGGAATAGAGAGGATATTTCACAATGAATGCCAAACTCACAAATTAGGAAATATATAAATAATGAACTAAGATTGGAAAGGACCTGACATGGGTGTATGATTGGATATTGGTATATGGAAACTAAGAAATTCAGAAGAAGTGGAGGAAATATTTCCAGTGTCTATTACTAAAATCTAGTGAGCTGAAAAAAAAAATCAAGTGTCTGTGAGAGAGAGAGTGTGTGTGTGTGTGTGTGTGTGTGTGTGTGTGTATGTGAAAGCAAGCATCTTTTGAAGTTCACATACTTAGGAAGTTGGTGGCTTTGAGGGAAACATTAGCTGGGTGTTGGTGACCTATTAATTGATTATGAGCAAACAGAGAGGAAAGTAGATAATGTTAGAAGAAAATTCCTCTTCTTGTGTGATACGCCAAGACATCTGGCAGATGTTATGTTGGGCCCTAAGGAATGGACAGTTTAATTTTAGCCCTAGCAAGGAAATGGGAAGTTCTAAGCTCTTTTAATAGCACAAGTCTTAGTTTGGGGAAGGTTGCTTAAAAAAATAAGAGAGGAAAAGAAAAGAGGCATTGATTGTATTATGAAAGAACTCCGGGGAACATTGGAATTAAGCTGAGATTTGGGGGGTTATGGACAAATATATTATTTCCCAAGTAGAAATTAACATAAAAATCATTTAAAAATTGACTACTTGGTAACACCCTAAATGATGAATATTAAGTGTCTGATAGTCACCTTTCAGAACTTTTCATTGAGAAGCTAGTTTTTTTGTGCCTTAGAGAGATCATCTCCTTCACATCTGCCCTTCCCCCTGCATTGTACTGAGGAGGAAACTGGCAGAGAGACGTGAGGTGACTTGCACAGGTCAGAGAGTTCATTTGTAATAAAGCCAGGCCTAGAACTTAGGTCGGCTGGCTCCCAGTCCAGTGCCCTTTCCACTGCCCTACTGCCCATGATTGTAGCGGTTTGTGAAACACCAACTCTCCTCTCCAGAGTGCAAGGCTGTCTGAGAAACCCTGAAATCCCACGCTAGTGGGGCAGGAGTATTGATTTTTGGTAGCTGAGTGTAGCATGTTGGGGAGCCTGGGGCCGAGCACGGTCATTCATAGAAGTGATACGCGCCAGAGGCCAATTCTGTTCATGGGACTTTTAGCTCTTGGGTCTGTAGCTGTGATTTTCTTCTAATTGTCCTCCTCTCTGTAGTTCTGTCATCCAGGGCTGGGGAGTCCTTTTCAAATGCCCTTCTTTGGAAGTTTGTCTGGGTCTACTGCAACTTACCAGAGTGCCCACAATTGGACTCCGAGGATCTGTTTTGCAACCTGGTACAGATTTCAGTTGGCTTCTTGCAGAGATGCCATTTTGTAATACTGATGAATGGCCAAGAGAGTGAAATCGAGTCTAAAACGATGACTGGTGGCTTGCCAGTGTTCCAGACTCATCCAAAAATGTGCCCTCTGTGTATCTTCTTGAGGTCCAGTTCTCTCTCGCAGACCCATGGCTAGCTATTTCCCATGCCCCAGTAGACATGAAGTCATCCTTAAAATGCCGTTTGAACAGCACGTGCAACATTTAACCATGAGAGAGGGATGGGACAGTACTTGAAGAAGGGTGATGACAGGTTTCCATTTCTGATTCCTCTTAGACAAGTGAGAGTAACTTTGTAAAGAAGAAGAGTGATGTTTGGAAGTTTCCACATTTTCTAAGCTTCTTCCAAACGAAAGCATAAATTCTTAATCTAGGAGGCAGTCTGGAGAAGGTAGGGCTGGATGTGGACTTCTGGCAGAAACACAGTTAACGCTATAAACAGTTGGACCTCAGTGTGGCATTCCTCCAGATGAGTTGACTGTCGAAAATAAAATGTTCCAGAAGAACTGGGAGAACAGGAAAGAAGTTAAAACAGCATGGTTTGCATGCCAGTACTGAGGAAGGAAAAAAAAAAAAAAAATAGGGGGGGGCATTGGAGAGAAGATAATCCTAAATGGAACTGTCTCTGGGATTTATAAAACCTAGGAGGAGAAGTTTGCAAGTGAAGGAAAATGGATTTTTATGAATTTAGGTTGCATTGACAGTTTATTAGGAAGCTCTTTTGAATCTTTTGTCCCCTTGAACTTTGTATCTGGAGAACTGCACACACTGAGCAATTTACATTTTCTGCTCAGAAATGCTATTGTAAAATATATCTACTTTCTAAGGGATCCTGTCCTTATCAGTTGGTGTATACATAGGGTTTGTAGTCTTGGGATTTGTGGCTCCAACACCAAGTTGGATTTTTCAGGGCTTGGAAGGACAAGAGGCAGAGGAGTAGTGTGGGCTGAGAGGTTACCCATATGGTTCACCTGCAAGTGCATTGTCTTTTAATTTTGGTGAGCACGTGACTTGGTGTCTTCAAAGCTTTCTTGCCTAATTCGTAGCCGGAGAGGGTTTTTTTCTTGCATTATTCTTGGAGGGAAGGTTTCTTTTTGTGCCAGGTCATGGGTATTTTGGTGTTGATTTCCTTGCTTTCATGTGTTTGCTTGTTTAGTTCACTGCGTGTTGCTTCTGAATATTAAGAAAGCACTTCTGCCGGCTCTGTCCACAGCTTACCCCCAACTTCATTGAGAGAGCAGAGCCTGCTCCAGAGGGTGAAGGGAAGGTGGGGAGGTCCTTATTTGTTCAAAAAATAAATCCTTGAAGACTGCTTAATTCAGAAAGTTACTTGCCAGGCTTTCGAGTAGACTTTTCACAAAGACCATGCAAGGAGAGATGGGGAAAATTCCACAGGCAACCAGTGGGTCCTGATGAAAATGTGTTAGGATCACTTAGTAGGAAATTAAGCATTTGTCCGAGATGAGTAGGCAAGGCTTATCTTTGGATTCAGATTGGTTTGAGTACAAAAGGAGCTCGAGGCCCCGGCGAGACAACTGTGTCAGAAGTATTGAAGCCCAGGATTTGTGGAGCAGCTTAGCTGCCACACAGCCTGGCTGGGGAAGGCCAGTTCGCTCCCTAAGCCCTCGTCTGGCCAGTCGAACCACAACACGAGCGAAGGCCTTCACATTTTGGAATTCTTCTCCTCCCTGTTGAGATTTAAGAAGGGAGAGTCACTGTCCTTCAGTTTTGCTCATGTCAGCTGAGTGCTTTTCTCTTGAG
Organism: Pseudorca crassidens; assembly: GCF_039906515.1. Taxonomy (NCBI): domain Eukaryota; kingdom Metazoa; phylum Chordata; class Mammalia; order Artiodactyla; family Delphinidae; genus Pseudorca; species Pseudorca crassidens. Next base: position 26,313,845 of record NC_090302.1, on the reverse strand, counting down.
CTGGTAAAGCCAGAGAGGGTGGGGGAAAGGCAGGGTGCTGATCTCCTTGGAGGGAACATTCTCCCTTTTAACGGGACAAATGTGCCTATACCATTGTACTTATTAGGCAGAAAATAATTGTGTAGGGGCACAATGTGGGATAATTGAAAGATGTTTGCTACACAGAGGTTCCAATACTCACCTGCAGACTAAGAAATGGGTTTCTAAACCATCTCATTTCTATTGCTAATGAAAAGCTTTGGAAGGCACCTGTGAATCAGTGCTCCAGCTGCTATCATGGTAGGGGAAGTTGGATACACGGATTAGCCCATCAGAAAAGCAAACAGTAGCATTTTTCAGCACAAGTAGAAAATAGGGTTGTTAAGCTAACAGAAAAGTAAGCTAAAGCATTGCCATAATTACGTGGTGGAAATTTGCTGGGATGGAGAGACTGCTCGGATGGGAGAAGGAAGAGGAGAAGAGAGGCAGGAGAATGATTGACAAGTCAGAAGAGAAGAGGTCTGTCCACTGGGAAGAGCCTACAGGAAGAAAGGCATTGCTTTTAAGAAAACAATAAAGCAAGTGAAAAAAGACCTTGTAATTTAGTACCTATTGCATGTGAAATATGAAGACCAGTGTTCAGACCCACATTCTTTGGTCAGTTCTTATTGTAAAACATAGAATTGGGCTTGGGAGACAATTTATGTGACTTTGGGGTTACAAATACGGCGTTGCTGCCAAAGGGCAGATGGAAACTTGCAGGAGCTGATTAAGTAAGTAGAGTTAGGTGGAGATTTTCCTGGAAAAGGAGCAAAGTAGAGAATAGAGCACAGCAGAAAGTAGTTGCATTATTAATGGGCAGAACATGTGATAGTCCTTGCTAAGGTTATCCATAGAGCTTCTCTACCTGCGCCCTGGGTGTTAGAAGAAGTGAGGAACGAAGATGTGCTTACTTCGGAGGGGAAAGGCATAGACCGTGATGACTACCTGTGTCCAGTTTGGAATTAAGCCATTTGCTGGAGCCGTGCATCACAGGCTGGTCTGTCAATCCAATCTTGGCATTTTAAAATCAAAAATAAGGCCACCGTGGTCCAGAACGTTTAGCTATTCTAATCTGTAATTACATCATCCCTCTGTGTGACCAGTTAGTCAGCAATCCCACATCAATTACCCAACCCAGATTGGACCTGATCTGGGGGTCCTACACGTGGGGTAAAATTTGAACACTGGGTTATCGGCTGAAGATGGCCAAAACATAGATACCAGCTAGATATTATGTAAAGATTTCAATAACAAGTACTTATCATGCAGAATCTTTTCTCTTCAATGGTTTCTAACTTAAATGGTCTTCACTGAAGACTGTTAATTAGTATTTCATAATGATAACTGGCAAAGGGATCTGGGTGGAAGAGACCGTTTTCATTTGAATGTCAAAGTTCAGCTACAAGAACTTCTCCCCCTCGGGGGAAGGATGGACTGGGACTTTGGGGTTAGTAGATGCAAACTATTACATTTAGAATGGATAAGCAATGAGGTCCTACTGTATAGCACAGGGAACTATATCCAATTTCCTGGGATAAACCATAATGGAAAAGAATATAAAAAAGAATGTAAATATGTATGTAACTGAGTCGCTTTGCTGCACAGCAGAAATTAACACAACATTGTAAATCAACTATACTTCAATAAAAAAAAAACTTCTCCCCCTCTTCTGCTGTCAACTGAGTATCGTCCCTTCTGATGTTGGGTAAGAAGACCTTCCATAAGGAGATTAAATATGATTGCTTCATCAAAAAATTCTGCCAACTCCTCTATAGAGTGGGAATATCACATAAACCGTTAACAGAACGCTATTTCCCTTCTTGGAGTGACTCATAGTTAATATTAATACTAGGTAACATTTGTTTAACATTTAATATGAACCAGGGACTTTTCCTACGGTAGAGAAAGCTGAAGTCGGGGAAGTAATTTACCCAAGTTTCATGGAGCTGTGTAATGGGGGAGCCAGGATGCACACATGGGGGGACCACCTCCTGGCTCTCAGCTTCTGGGAACTGGCTCTGGCTATTACTTAGTTTGCTAATAGCTTATGTTTCGGATGGTTTGTCTCTTCCAGTTGCTTATGCCAGGAGTCTATCCTGGTGTTCTGGAAGGAACTCTGAGCTTAATGGAAAATTAATTGTAATATATTAGTTGATATGAGAGATATAACTTATTGTAATAGCTTGACAAAGTGTGTTTAACTAAAGAGTGCCCTTTCTTTGTTCTGCTGAGTTACAGAGGAGATGGTAAAAAAGAAAAGCCCAAGAGACCATGTAGGGGGAAATTTAGAGAATAAATTAAAAAAGAAATTGTACTGTATCAAGTTCAGTAGTGTAACGTAGTTATACACGTGGCTGTTTAAAAGGCTCTCCTCCCTGTTACAAGCAGAAAGATAATGCTGTATGACTTTTTTTTTTAAGTAGAGAAGGTGTCTTAACTTTTTCTCTTCTTAGGGCCCCTTTTGAAAGTCTGAGTGCCCTGTACTGGCTCTGGTTACTGCAAACAGGAGAAATGTTTTCAAAAGCCACAGAGACATATTTGAAAATTAGGTCCACTGTCTTAAGGGTCGTTGTTGGAAAATAGTGCAGATGCGCTTCAAAGCATGGGTGCTAGTATCTTCCACGCCCTTAGTGATCACCATGTGCTCTATTTAGATCATGGAGACATGATGGATGTTTTGGTTTTATTTGCCCCTCCCTGAAACATCACAGTACAGTAAGGAAGCTGTTGTTCAGGTATGACCACAAATGCCCTTAATAGAGTAACAGGCTGTACTAAGGGCCGTGGAGCAGGTCCAGATATCCCTCAGATATCCAGGGCAGTAGCTTTTCTGTAGGACAGGCGGTTGCTGTTAATTGCTGAGTAGACTCTTTAACCTTGAAGCAACTGGTGGTGGTTTTATAAAAATCTTAACTTTGCCGTGGTCTGTTCAGGTGATCATCTGTCCCTAGACAGACTCATACCCAAAACCTGGGTAGGAGGATAAGCGTGTGTCCTGTGTCTAAAGCGTCCTAGAGGAGGTCACAGAGTCACCCACTTTTACCCATCATCCGTATCATTATCTACCAAACTTATAAGAACCATTGTTTTCTTAGATAAAGTCCTTTAATGGGAAAACGGCTCAGAAAAAAATAACTACATAGTTGAAGAGAGTAATATTGAACTGTACCAAAGCGTGCAGTCCTGTGGGTGGAATTTCTAATTTTATTCATTTATTTATTTATGGCCACACCTTGTGGCATGCGGGATCTTAGTTCCCCAACCAGGGATCAAACCCATGCCCCCTGCAGTGGAAGCACGGAGTCTTTTTTTTTTTTTTAATATTTATTTATTTATTTGCCTCTGCCAGGTCTTAGTTGCGGCATCTTTAGTGGTGGCATGCAGGATCTAGTTCCCTGACCGGGGATCGAACCCTGGTCCCCTGCATTGGGAGTGCGGAGTCTTTAACCATTGGACCACCAGGAAAGTCCCATGGAATTTCTCATTTTAGAGCCACAGGGACTGTCTTTGGCCTGAGCTATAGTGCCCAGCCATCTAAGATGCTCCCTCAGACCAGCGTGTCTCAGAGACCAGTCCTTTACATGTTTCTTCTTCTTCTTTTATTTATTTATTTTTTTTGTGGTACGCGGGCCCCTCACTGTTGTGGCCTCTCCTGTTGCGGAGCACAGGCCCAGCGGCCATGGCTCACGGGCCCAGCCGCTCCGCGGCACGTGGGATCCTCCCGGACCGGGGCAGGAACCCGCACCCCCTATATCGGCAGGCGGGCTCCCAACCACTGCGCCACCAGGGAAGCCCCTTCAATCTTCTTAAATTTTTGAAGAGAAGTCTACCCGGGCTACCCTCGGGAGCACTGCAGAAAGTGAAGGTGAATTGGGTCAGTGTCTCTTTGTGGGTGCAGTGACGTCCACTTGGGAACAGGACATTGAATTTGAGAACACACTCAACATGAGAGCCAGGGAGGAGACGGAGCTTTAGAGCATGTCGGAGGAGGTAAATGTGTAAAGTTTATGTATTTAGGCCTGGTGGAGGAATCCTCTATTATCCTGAGAAGAAAATCACCGCTCCCAAGATAGATTGCATTAAAATGTGAAAAAGCACATTATATAGATCACATAAAATAGCACCCATTTAAGAAAGCAGAATTGTATCCTTACGCTTGCGTGGAAGTTCTCCTCATTCTTTCCATCTTCTGCCGTGGCTTTGCCTCTCATTAGTAATTTTGGGAGGCTGAGCAGTGAAGGGGGATTGAAGAACAGATTTCAGATGCCCCTGAAATTTCTCCCCACCCCTTGGCTGACCCACGTGAATCCCTCACCCAGTGCTTCTCTGACCAGTGGCTGTAGCTTGTTAATAATGAGTGAACATCACCCATAGGTCCTGAAATGAGCAAGTGTTAAATGTTATGTGATTATTAAGGGAAAAACAAGATAATCTAGTCAGTGGGTTTAATTAGATTGTGATTGCCCAATTGCTGCTTCATGATAATTATATTCATAACCCCGTTTCTAGACGTCAACTACAATTAACAAAATTGACCCCAGCACAGGTAAGTGTTAGCGATCTTCTCTGAAGCAGCTTCTCAACGGTGAATTTCCGATGTTCCCAGTACATTCCTCCTGGTCCTTTGTCCCTTCTTGCCAACTTCCCATCATCTTTTTCCCCATTTTAGTAAAAAAGTTGGTGGCAACATCATCTTGTCTGTGACCACACACATATTATAATGGCTCGTATTGATGTCTACAGAAAAATAAATTTTCAAGTTTTTGAGTCAAATATATCTGAAAAACATTAATAAGTCAGCACATGGGAATCTTGAAGCATAAAAAATTGAAAATTGGCTAGATTTTTTCTCAGCCCATGATACCTGTTCAGTAGATTTAATGTGATTCATTTGAATAGATCTTTACTTTATAAGGCATAGTCTTAAAATGAAAAAGAGAGTCATCTGTGTTTAAGATGCTGCCTTATCAGCATGATCATTAAGGTCTGAGGAGTACAGAGCGAGGACTTTTAACTTTATAGGATCCCCCTTCTTGTCCAAATTCCTGACATTTGCCGCTAGTGTATTCCAAGAGAAAAAACATATCACTGCTGGGGGACATCCTTTACTGTTATCTCTTAAATGAAGTCAATGATTTCTAGGAAGTATAAACAACCTGTATCAGAAGTGGGTATGTCAGTGTGACACTGTGAATCACTGGGCCAGATTGTCACTTGGCAGCCTTCCCTTTCTGACATGCAGTTATATGGGAAAGTAACGCAATTAAAATCTGCACACCATGGCGGAACTTCATTGCATTGAACTGTTTGAACAATTAGGAACTCGGCTGCCATGTCTATGGGTATATGGGTATATGGGGGTATGTGTATGTATTTATCTAGAAGTATGTAAATATATTTTACATAGCTAGTTAGGCAGACAGACAGGATATTCTTGCTGGGGAGAAGGCATTTACTTTTCCTGAAGAATCAGGAATGCGAATTTCTCAGAATTTCTGTGTGAGCATGCAGTTCTTTGTGCTTGGGTCTTTAAGGAAATGGTGTGTAGTGGGTGGAGCACTCTTTGGGTGTTGCGCAAGCACCGGATGAAATTTGTCTCTGTTCCTTCCTAGCTGTGTGACCTTGAGTAAGTCACTTAACCTCTCTGTTCCCTTGATTTCCTACCCAATAAAATGGGGATAATAATATGAATCTGTAGAACTGACATAAGGGCTAAAAAGTATTATGTGTAGGGCTTCCCTGGTGGCGCAGTGGTTGAGAGTCTGACTGCCGATGCAGGGGACACGGGTTCGTGCCCCGGTCCGGGAAGATCCCACATGCCGCGGAGCGGCTGGGCCCGTGAGCCATGGCCGCTGAGCCTGCGCGTCCGGAGCCTGTGCTCCGCAACGGGAGAGGCCACAACAGTGAGAGGCCCGCGTACTGCAAAAAAAAAAAAAAAAAAAAAGTATTATGTGTATAGGGGTTCTGGTTCATAATGGGCACTGGAAAAATGATAGTGTCTTTCTTCCTCAGGGATAGAGAAACTGAGGTAGAGGTCTGCTCTGAGGGCTTTACCAGGTGTGAATTGTCTTGTCCTTCGTCTTAGACTCTGTGTTTGGATTAGTTTTGTGCCGTGTCTGTCTTATGTGATGAGTAGTCCTCGTTGCTGTTGTCCATTCACAGGTAGACTTTTCCAGATTGTGAGCCTCTGGTCTGGCTGGCTATGGACTCCGCAGCACTCTACATCTGCATGTGCGTTCAGTAGGGATTTGTAAACCACCCAAGAATGATGCCATGTCCTCTTGGAGAAGTGCACTTACTATCCCACCTTGCAGAAATATTCCCTGCAGTGGTGTGGGAACAATTTTTAATCAGTGTGAACTTCTTCAAGCATTTTCGAAGAACGATGTCATTATTGTTCCTCTTGTTTGGCATCGTTCTGGCAAAAATGCTTTGTCTAAGAACACTGTATTTGTTCAGTGAAAATACTGGCCTGTGCTGTTCCACATAAATGTTGGTTGCCTCTTTATGACTTCACTACGATAGGTAGCTCTGAGCCAGCTTGAGGGCTGTCCTGTGTCCTTGCTTTGAATTGCTTTGGTCTTCTCTGTGCAAATGTTTATTTTAATAGTACATGTCCACTTGGTCTTACTAATGTACTGTAATATCAGATGCTTAGAGATCTCAGGGGTAAGGAGGCTAATTTTAGAGTGCCTTCAGGGTAGGTGATATTTCAAAATGTGGACGGGTGTTGATAGGGCCTAACAGGACTTAACTAGCCTGGTCTGTGCCGAGTCAGAAGAACATTCATTGGTGCCTCCTGACAGCGTGCTGGTGATGGTGGTGGCAGAGATGGAGAACATGTAAGTGGTTCTTGGGTAGCACAGCAGTGATTTTTTTCACCTTTCAAAGCAGATTCCCCATGACGCCTTATTTATTTATTTATTTTTACATTTTGAACATTTCCAGAGAGACAAGGGTGGCGGTGGAATTTTTTTTTTAATTCTTAAAAAAATGTATAGTCGCCACTTAAAATTGTGTGCAGCGATACTTGAGGAGGAGAGGAAAAAGTAACCAGGTGTTTATTTACTGTGTTCCGCTCTCTAGGATGCTCTCAAATGAGAGACTTTTTTAAAAAAATAAATTTATTTATTTTATTTATTTATTTTTCGCTGCATCGGGTCTTCGTTGCTGGGGAGAGCTTTCTCTAGTTGCGGCGAGCGGGAGCTACTCTTCGTTGCGGTGCGCGGGCTTCTCGTTGCGGTGGCTTCTGTTGTTGCAGAACATGGGCTCAGTAGTTGTGGCTCGTCTTCAGTAGTAGTGGCTCGCGGGCTTCAGTAGTAGTGGCTCGTGGGCTCTAGAGCCCAGGCTCAGTAGTTGTGGCACACGGGCTCAGTAGTTGTGGCTCATGGGCTCTAGAGCGCAGGCTCAGTAGTTGTGGCACACGGGCTTAGTTGCTCCATGGCATGTGGGATCTTCCCGGACCACGGCTCGAACCCATGTCCCCTGCATTGGCAGGCAGATTCTCAACCACTGCGCCACCATGGAAGCCCCTCAGATGAGAGAGTTTTGGTGTCAAAGGGTGGACGCCAAAATGAAAGAAATGGAGGTTTAAGCTGTGGGTGTGGTCTTGGTTATAATAATGTGGAATGCCCTCAGTAAAATAAAAAGTGTGGGAAAAGAGGAGGGGCTGAAACTAGAACTTCCTAGCTGCCAGAAAAGCTCTGGGAGTGGAAAGATTTTTCCATTTTCCTTGAGACCTCAGGGAGTGTTAGATTTGGGGATGCCACCTTCACCTGTGTTCAGTTCTTTCCAAGTTGCAGAATCCTTACTTATCTGTGACAACCAGGTTGTAGTAAAGTGATTGGCTTCACTTGGGGTCAAGTTCCTAATTTGCTCCTGACCTCCAGTTTATCTTTAGAGTGAAATCCCCTCTCTGGTGAAGGCTCAGAGGCATAATGTATGTAAAACACCCAGCACCCTGCCAGGTACTAGATGAATGGCCGCCTCTGCAGTTCATCTGCAATGATCGGTTACTGGCCATCCACTGCCTCTTGTGCAGGTGGCTTGCTCCTTGACATTTAGCCGCCGCCTGGCTTTGCGCTCCTAGTTAGTAGCTGTGGGATGATGATAGAGTTGGAAAGAATTTAGTGTCTTCACTCTCATAAAACGTGTTTTATAGATGCTGTTATATTTAAGAAATGTGTGCCCATTCATCTCCATTCATCAAACATTTATTGAGGGCCCTCTGAGCCCCTGGCACGCCTGCAGTGTGTCTAGGTGGTCGAACCCAGGGGAGGTGGGATCGCTCTACCAGTTAGGTTCTTTGTTTTGGTAATTGGAGTGATTATGTTGGAGATGGCTGTCCTTAACCACATTTAAATGAGCCAGAGGGTGGTGAACCCTTGGCTGGAGGCAGTGGGCCACGGATTCCTATTTAGATGCATGTATTTCTGTGTCTTTGTGTGTATATATTTACAGTATAACTTGCGAACCATGTAGTTAATGCTGCTGGGGTGCGGAATCTGGCAGATCATTTAAATATTTACTGTTGGTGTGAAGTCGAGTTTCCAGTTATTTTTAGGTCATTTTCATCTTAGCAACCCCGTTGGAGATGAACCAGACACACTGCTGTAAACTGTCCCCACATTTTGATAGAATTTAATAAAGTCAAGTTGAATGGTTTGGTCCCAAGAGGCAAACAGACCATCTGGTTAGCAGAAGGGTTAGGTTGAGTATTGCATGGCTGCTGAGAGGGCCACAAACCAGCCCCGACCGACACACTGGTAATATGTCCAGTTGCTGAATGCATTAAGCATTGAAATGGTGCTTTCAAGTCTGCCGAGCCAGCAGTTCTGTTACCACCGCTGTGACGCAGGAGATAATTCAGCTGGGCAAGCGGCAGCATGGGGGTGGATCCACAGTACAGGATGTGTAATGTCAACATGAAGGATTGGAGCTGGCAGAAGGAAGGGAAGCACTCATTTCATGCCAGTGCAGGAAGCCTACAGAGATGCTTCCCGCCCCCCCCCCCCCCCCCCGCTTTGCATCTTGTCCTCTTCTGGAGCTTTCCCATGATGTGCTAAATGATTACCTTGTGCATGGTCCATGGCAAAACTTCGGCTGATTTTCTGCCTCTTTTGGAACCTGTCAGCATAAATGGAGTGAACCATATTTCCCACACATGTAGGGCGGGCAAAGGGAGGAGTTAGTGGCCCAGCCTGGGAGGAGGAGAAAGGGCTTCGTTAGGCTGGAGCATCTTTGCGCTTGAGATGGAATCCCATTGTACGTCCCTTTGTGTCCAGCTTTGAGACCGGCCATCCGTTCAAAGGCTGCAATCATCTCGGAACATTGTGCTGCAGCTGTAGTCAGGAGGAAGCTGCAGAATGGTTCCAGTGATTCTGCAGAAGCTCGGCGATTACATAATTGCTGTGTAACTGGAGAGAGCCATCAGGGTTGTCTAGTTCTTCTGGAAAGAAAGCTACAATTCGAAGGGGAGATTGTTTTCCCTCGTTAAACCTGAAAGCTGATGAGGAGTAGGTCAAGCCACTAGGCTGGAATGGGGTCCTCTCGTGGGCCTGAGAGGGCACGAAATTCACAAGTACACTTGGCTGGACACTCAGTGGACTTCGCAGCTGTGTTAAAGGGAGAGAGAGAGAGAGGAAGTCACTGACTCTTGGAAAAGTGGATTCTCATATCAGCTGAACTTGTTTCTAGTATCTGGGACTCCGTTCTGTATGCATCTGAAGCATGGGGTATTCCAATCTTCCGTTCCTAGGAATGGGACCAGCGGAGTTGCACTTGATCACCAAGAGCCCTCTCAATTTCTGCTGCCTGCTCGGAAGGATTTCACAGCCTCTCCTGAATGAATACTCCCGGATGCAGATCAGCAGAAGCACCGTGAGGCCTGGCTCTCATCAGCTCTTCCTAAATGCTGCAACCCTGTGGTTGTCAGCCCCTGGTGCAGCGCCTCAGCAGCCCGGGGGCTGGAGCAGACTGGACAGTTTGTCTGGGAAGACCTCACAGCACAGCAATGAATTCCTTCTTTCAGCCACCTTACCACTTGTTTTCCCCAGTGGAGAAAATTTTGAGGTGGAGTTGGTTAGATGCAGGCGCGAGGGTTGCATTAAACCAGTCAGAAGCCCGGGCTCCAGATTTCATCAGATACGGAGCAGTCACCTAAAATGAGCCACACCTCCTAACCCAAGTGAGGGCTTTATGTTTATTTATGTTAAGTAGCTCTAAATTTCACCAAGCCTGCCTTTCTGGGCTCAGTTTTGTGGGGCTGGTGAGTAGAAAGAGTGGTTGTCAGAGGCCCAGTTTTATTAATGGCAGAAGTTGGGCCTTTCATAACTGTGGTACTCATCTGCATTTTTCTGTGTAAATGTGTGGTCAGAACTTCTGTATACGGGAAAATTATATATTGTGTCTCCTTTGTGAATTAAAAAGGAGGAGCCAGCAGGCAATATTAGGACTTGGACTTCCAAAATGGATTAGGTCCACAGATTCCTAGACCTTGTAGACCTCTGCTTTACTCTGTACCCGCTGGGTTTAATGCTGAGGTTGACGGATGCAAAGAGTTCCTTTGAGAGGTTCGATTCCTCTGAAACGTTACTGGTGGGTTTTCAAGGAGCCAGCCTGTTGCAGCCCCGAGCTAGTATTTTGGAGTAGTCTGGAAGGGTATAGGATGACCCTTGGTGACCCTTGCCTGCGTCATTCCAGGCAGGCCTTGGCATGCTCCAGCAGATGAGTAAGGGCAAGGGCAATTGGCAGGAGGACCCGCTGAGTTCATCTTGCTTCGTATCTCAGGAACCGTCCTGACCTTTTTCCATCATCAGTGTTCGGGCACTTTGAGGGCCTCTCACCGCTGTGGCCTCTCCCGCCGCGGAGCACAGGCTCCGGACGCGCAGGCTCAGCGGCCACGGCTCACGGGCCCAGCCGCTCCGCGGCATGTGGGATCCTCCCGGACCGGGGCACGAACCCGCGTCCCCTGCATCGGCAGGCGGACTCTCAACCACTGCGCCACCAGGGAAGCCCTGGACCCTCTTTGAAGGGTCCTGGAGATTGTATTGGGGGCAGCGTGCTCTCATATCGGGAAGGAACACTTGACTCTAACGCAGAGACCGCATCGAAGGGAACCCTTTGCTATCAGGATTGGGAGGCCCGTGAAGACCTTGGCAGTGAGGGCCATGGTATGTAGTGGAAAGAACATAGACCTCAGAGCCAGAGAGTAGCTGTGTGACCTTGAGTGGATGATTTAATCCCTGATCCTCAATTTCCTGATCTGGAAAAAAAACTCTACTTTGTAAACTTCTTGTGGGGAATAAATAAGATCACAAATGTGAATCTCTGGTGCAGAGCCTGATATGCTGTGGGCGCATAAAAAATACGAATTCCCCTTTCTCCCATCCTTCAGTTTTTATAAAACAGTTATTACAGGCAGGGCACTGTTAAACAGTGACTATCTGATTAGGAGTCCGAATACACTTGAGTCCACTTGAAATCCCTGGGAGGGGGCTCCTTGAAGCATGTCCTGGTGGGACTGATAAACATTTAACTTCTTGGCTTTAGGGGCTGAGCAGTATCTTTTATTATATGGTGACTTTTAAGAGCCAGTGTGCTCCTCAATGAAACACGACCCCAGAATCTGGTAAAGGGGAAGAAAAGTACCTTAACCTCTGTATGCAGTATCTTGAGCATTCTGTAATGGATTATTTATTAAGTACCTTAGATGAGGTTCTGGTGTTTTTGTTTTGACTATGGTTATACAACTAACTCCCTGAAAACAGAAACCTGATGTTTCCCAAGAATAGCCCTGATGGGAGAGATTGGGATATCCAGAATGCAAAAGACTGCACAATATGGATGACTCTTACAGGCTTTTCTTTGACCTCTAAGCCCAGCGTGCCATTCCTTAGGTTGGTGCTCAAGGAAGCCTTGTTTACTGTTTTCAGGGGAAAAGACCTTACTTAGTTAAAATTTAGCCAAATCAACTTGGAAGGCCAACCACTGGTTTGGCTCATGTCAGTTACTGAATGGAATTAGCTGGAAGCTGTGGAAAGGCAGGTGTGGGGTTTCCCTTGTTCATCTCTATATGTCAGTGTCTTGGTGAGTGCCTGGGGCAGACGTACATAATCAGTAAGTATGGGTTGAGTTAGTTAATCAAGTCTAGCACTTTTTAAAAGGGCATGTTGCTCCTGAATATCTGTTCCCCAAACACACCTAGATTTCTGAAATCAGACATTTCCGAAATCAAAAATCTCTTAGTTCCTTTTAAGCACTGGTGGCTACTGCAACCCTCCTAGACGTCTAATCCAGCCTTCAACTTTAGTTAAGTGGAGATTTGGCACTGACATTTTCATTGAAAAATGAGAGTTAGTATTAATCAAGGGAAACTGCCCAACTCTACAATCTATATTCAATATGTTTTGGAAGTAAGAATGTCTAGATTGCAGTCTAGGTTGAAGAAGCCAAGGAGAGTTTGACTGTTGGTAGTTTCTGAAGAATACTAATTTGAGCACGACCGTTTACCGGTAGGATGACTCTTCAGGCCATTGTAAAGTTAGCTTTCGTAAAGCTGAGTCTGAAACACTGGAGAGGAAACATTCAAACTCAGCAATACTCAAGGATTCAAGGCCGGTGGTTCTGGAGGAAACGCATGCGTAGTTTTATACGACAAAAGAAGACAGATATTTTCCCAAGACTTTATTTAGCTTATCAAGTCTAAATGGATCATGGCATGTATTTCATGGTGGTATGGAAGCTCAAGGAATACAGACAAGTTACAGAGAGAAAAGATGAGCATGTAGTGTTTCCCATCAGTTGAACAGAATTGGAAGAACGAAGCAGTGGAGCTGGGACACTAGTCATGCGCTTGGAAGATGGTCAAGCAGTTTCAGAAAACATGTTTCCTCACCTTTGCCTTTGGTTCTCGAACATCTCAGTGGAATGATTTAGACTGTTGAAAGTCTAAGGTGTGCAGAAGACCTTCTAGGTATGAGGTGACTGCAGCGTTAAAGAAACCCATGGATCCTGTTAGTTCCAACCTCACTGAAGGACATATTCTGAAGAGCCAGCTCATTAAGCGAGCTTTTGAAGGGTGTGCGCTGCAGAGCAGTTTCCTGTTATTTGGTTAATGGTTGACCTAGTTCTGTTGCCATATGCTTCCTGGAACGCATTCTAATATAAAGTATGTGTTAAAGCGAGACTAGGAGAATAGCAGGAAAGTCAAAGCCTTTCTGAAGCCAGGACCATGTGAATGTTAGCCTAGTGAGGGCAGAAGAGTGTTATGGACAGAAGATGAAAAGACTTTTCTCTTCATGGTCCTGTTTACTGATTCCAATTTTAATCTTCACATTGCATCCCAGCCGATTCTCAGGAGTTGCATTTTCCCAGGGTACCTTGTACAGAAGGCCTGCATCTGTGTCCTTAGTTATTTCTTGTGTGGGCTAGGCTAAGCTTGACGTTGAAGTACCCTGAGTAAAGTTCCTACTTCAAGGAAAGATGCTGTTTGATGTGGCCGAGAACAGGTGATTTTGTTTTTGTATTATTATTTTTGTCATTATTATTTTTGTATTGCCAACAAGGGATTAGTCAATCTTTCGGTCTGAAATCTGGATGGAATCCAGGGTCTAAGCTCCTTTGATATATTTATCATTTTACCTGGGATCAGCAGCCTTGGCTTGTTCATTTAGGTGGATAAGGGAGCCCACACAACCACGGGGGCTGCTGAGCAAACTTTGCACCAGACACGGTGTTTGTTTTAACAGCTTCAGAATGTGAAGAATCTGTGGGTCTCGTATGCTAATCGCTGGATATTTGGGTGGTGGTGGAGGAGGCTCTTCTGTTCTCTTCATTGCTCAGAAAGCAAATGTTTGAGGAACCACAAGTATGGGGAATCAGGTGCGATGGGGTGGACAGTTCCTTTCGAGTTTTTTTTTTTTTTTAAATCACCGTAACTGTGGTATAGGGTAGTGATTCCTCACCTGGGCGGACCTTCAGAATCACTCTGAGAACTTGGAAACAAAAAGAAGGTTATTAAAAACCGATTTTTAGCTTCTACTACGGGAGAGGGATTTAGCAGGTCTGGGGTGGGACCCTGTAATGGGTGTTCTTAGAAGTCAGGTTTAGGAACCACTGGTCTTGGAAATTCAGTATCATTAGGCTGGCAAGGGGGAAAGGAACAGCTGCTTGTGCTTTACTGTCTCACATGCAGGAAAGCAGGAAAAGGAAAAGAGGTGCTGTCAGAACTTGATATTTGTAGCTGCTAATAATTTGAGCTACGGAATAGGCTTTCGTCTTTTCTTCCCTAGGAATTCAGTACCTCCAGGGCACCTTAAGGGTACAGTACACCAAGTGATACAGGTTTGGGAAGTGTCATCTTAGTGGCAGGCTACTTACTGTGCTTCACCACCACCACCATCCCCCAGTGCCCCGTCCCCTCCCTCCCACCATGGAGGCCATGTTAGCAGAATATCTGTCATTCATCAATTCAATAGGATGCAGTTTTTTTTTTTCATATTATACCTTTGGCAGAAACAAAGGGATGTGACATTGTGTTGATTTCTATCTACAAAGAGATTGCTACTGACCAACCCAATTAGCTTCTGGGTTTTTTTTTCTATTAACAATAAAGAGATGTACTTGTTGACCGAGGACTTGCCCCATATGGCCGCCTGCCTGTCCTGTTTTGAAGCTGTTCCTTCTGATGTTGGGCCACAGCTCACTGACCCATTTGTGAATCAGAATGACCTTGACTACAGGATCACCCTGATCTGGGGTCTAATAAGGTGCCTGATAAGTGATAGATCTTGAGTGCTCGGTTAGTGAACGAATGAATGAATGAACCAGCTAAGTAAACATTGCCCCCAAGAGATAAGATGTGGCTTGGAGGGAAGAAGATTCCATTTCAAAGCGATGTTGTGTGGTCAGTGTAACCTTTTTAGGATATTTTCTGCATTAATCTCAGCAGAAAGGAAGATGACCCTGTTGCAAAATTTGATAGATCAGACACTTTGACTTCCTGAGAAAAAGCAGGGCAATTATTATTTTTTTCTTTTTAAAAATTTTATTGAAATATAGTTGATTGACTATATTTGTTGTGTTAATTTCTGCTGTAGAGCAAAGTGACTCAGTTATACATATATATATTCTTTTTCATATTCTTTTCCATTATGGTTTATCACGGGATATTGAATATAGTTCCCTGTGCTCTACAGCAGGACCTTGTTGCTCAGGGAAATTCTTTCTTTTTTTACGTGTTGTTTGTCCCCAAAACAACAATCACCACTACTGCCACGAAAAACCCTCCACACATAAAAGAGTGGGTACAGAACAAATATTGTTAAGGATGTTTGATGTCCTTCCTCCATTCTTCCTGCAAACTTTAAAGGTCCCATAGGGAGTGAGAAGAATGTTGTTTTAGAAGCAGCAGAGAAGAAACAGTTGAATAGGAAGAAGAAAGTTGAGGAAATGTCTCTTCTTGACAGTCATTTGTTAGGAACCGAAAACAGTGGTCATGGCCTCAGAACTCATGGTCATGTCCTTGGCATGCTTAGAAGCTCCAAGAATGGAAGAAAGTCTCTTCAAAGTTATTTTGAGGAGTTGGACACTACCTGCCAGGCTTCTACCGCTTACCCAAGTTAAGAGGTTGAAGTACCTCCAAGGCTTTAAGTAGCAGCGGAACATGTGATCTTGTTAACCCCGAGATGTTGCTGAGCAGTGACTCAGATCACTGTGGCAAGCGATCCTGGCCTGTTCCAGCTGCCCCAGCAGAAATCAGCATGAGGTCACCTTTTAGGCATATGGTACAGAGCTCATGCCCCCATCAGGACTTTAGATCCAGGACAACTTGAATCGGCTCTCCTGCACGTGGGACCGATGTTGAGGACCGCTTGGTGCTCTGGACCTATCTGATTCCTAACCATTTCCAGTTCTTTCCTCCATCCCGTACCCCCTCCCCTCACATACATCACCTGGAGAGAAGGGGAAGGTGCCAGAGAGAGTCATGAGTCCTCATAATGCTTTGCTCTTTGGATGTTTCCTCATCGAGATAGACGGAGGCTTGTGTTTTCCCCAGGAGAAGGTAAAGTATGCTCAAGGTCGCCTAACAAACATGTGATGCCTGTTTGGAATCAAATAACAGACTTGAACCGTTTGTCTCTTACTAAATGATAATCAAGAGGTGCCTCATACCCAAGAAGCTGGTGTGTTGGCTTTCGCAGGAGAGAAGGGAGCCGTGTCACGACTCGTGGAACATCTCTGATTTCGTACAAAAGACAGATGGGGGTGTGGGGTGGCAAGAAGGTGGCTCAAGTGGTTGCCTCCCTTGAAACTTTCTCTGCTTTTTCCTGACTCCACTATGTTTCTGTAAATCTGGGATTATTTTGAAGCTTGAAACGTCTTTCTGTTCAGCTGAGTGAATGTGTGCCTGTTT
The DNA here is from genome assembly GCF_039906515.1 of Pseudorca crassidens. Classification (NCBI taxonomy): domain Eukaryota; kingdom Metazoa; phylum Chordata; class Mammalia; order Artiodactyla; family Delphinidae; genus Pseudorca; species Pseudorca crassidens. The sequence goes on along the minus strand of NC_090302.1, from coordinate 26,297,410 downwards.
CGAAAGTTGATAATGACTCAAGGGTATCCAGCTCTCAGGATTCAAGCCACTGCATGTTGGCAATGATACTGGATCCCAGTTTTATAAATAAAATGCCGGGGTGCCGCCTGCAGGATCCAGACATAGTCTGTGAGCACATTCTAAATCTTGACCCATGGGTACACAGCCGGTGTCAACTACAAAAAACAGAAGGAGCCAGGGTCCAAAAGGGAAGGAGTTCCTATCTTCTGCAGTGAATGTCAAGTCACTGGTGATATTCAAAGAAATGACCTCTCAGGCTAGAAGGGACCTATGAAATCATCCTGGCTAACCCCTTCATTTTGCATCTCTGGAAAGGCTATGGTGATTTGTCCAAAGTCCACAATGTAAGAAGTTAGTTAAGAAGCCTGAGATGGAATTTCAGTTTTCTGTATTGGCCATCTATGCTTATTCCACTACAACAGTGCTGGCAAATAGCTTCTAGTTCTTGTGCCAATTTTGATTGATTGGTGGAGACGGTCCGGAGCCCCGCTTGGAAGGGTCTGTGCCTTGTCTAGGCGTGTTGGGAAAGAGTGTGGAGATGAAGCGTCAAAGGAGAAGGCTGCGGGAGAGGGGAAATCCTTGGTTGGGAACTACTTCCCCATAGTTGCAATGATGTGTTTTAAAGTCACAGACTCCCTCCCTCCCAAACGCCTTGGTGTTCATGAGGTCTTCCTGTTTCCAAATGGTTTAAACCAAAGGAGAGGGTATTTAGTTGGGAGGAAACTCACTCATGGAGCAGCTTTTCCAAGTGACTTATCCAAGGTAACTAGGTTGTTAAGTAGCACTTTGAAGCAATGATAGGGTTTTCACTGTGGTTTTTATCAAGTGCCTGAAGAGTTCTCCTTCTGCTTGGTTCATATAGTTTAACCCTGGTACTGGTGAGGGGTCACTCAGCTCCCTGTTTCACTGCCGCCTTCTTATTTGTTCTTACATGTTGTCCACAGTTGGCCTTTCATTGCCCACCTACTTGAAGGGACCTCCCAGAACATCTACATTAAATCCCTTCCCTCTGTAGACGGTTCAGAAAGGTTGTAAACTTGCCCAGGGTCATACAGCTAAGTTGGAGAATACAGCCAAGCTAGATCCCTATATCCTGACCATCACTGCTTCAAGATATTACCTTAGAGGTTTCCTACCTGTTACTTGTGATTTTCAAACTACAAGGAACCTTGGAGGCCATTTATTTAATCTCAGTTTTTGGAAATGAGAGTGAAATTGAAAACGAGATCAAGGACTTGCCCAAGGTAACTAAGTTGTTAAATAGCACAAAAACCCTCTAGATCTTGAGGAGCAAAGCCAAACCCATAGTGTAAATTTTTTTCTGTACCATCTCTCTTTTCTCTTTTTTAATGAGAAAAATGAACTGTTTATCACAAAATCCACAGGGGTCATGATTGCCTTGCCTCATCTTAGAATCTATAGATGTTATATAGTTAGAATGATGAAACCGTGATTCAAGAGGACTTTTGCGAGTTATTCTTACGTAGTTTACATAGTAAATTTAGAAGGAAAAACTTTGGTCGTAAATTTCCTTGTGATGTGACCCTCAGGAGGTTTTAAATATAATTTTAGAACCCTTTCTGCTTCCAAAGATAAGCTGTCATAAGGACCCAGGGTGGGTATAAATGTGCCAGGCAATTTAAGGAGCACTGTGAATTTGTGATTGTCAAACACAGCGCTTGGTTTTCCCGGCGTATGAACAAAGCGTGTGTGATAATACTTTGCCCTGAATCCGGTCAGTGTTTGGCGGGGAGGGAGCTCTGTTTCACATGCAGAGTGGTCTGTTAACATATAATTTGAGATGAATGCTGTTGATAACAACATAGCAAGGGCTCTGTGATTTCCCATGCAGGTGCATCCACTGGCCCCTCTTGGCTGGTCTGGAAAACAGAATTGAAGCTGTCCTGTATATTAGCATTTTCAGCAGCCAATAGCTCCTCTTAAGAAATGCCACAGACGTCTGTTCCCATGGGCCGCTCCACATCTATCCCTCTTCCCACCATGTTACCCGGTGAGGAGGGAGAGCCATCTAGCTTTCTAAGAACTCTTGGTATTCAAAAGAGTGTTGACTCAACCTTAACAAGTAGGCAAGGCAGCCCACCTTGGTGCTTTCGCCCTTCGCTGGAACATTTCCTTTTGAAGCACCACTGCTTTTAGAATCATCAATAGAAAACGTTTCTTCTGCTTCTGGAACCACCATCTAACCTTGAGCCTTTGTTTTGGAAGATAATGGTCTAATTTCTGCACAAACCTGGGGAACACTCCACTCTTAATTTCTTTCCCTCCCAGTCAGTTGTTTCAGCAAAATGATCCCCTTTCACTTTAACAAAAAGATTCTCTTGCTAGCTTAAAATATTCCGGATATGCTTTAACTTGCCTTGGGGTCATAGCACACATCTTCCAGGACTGATAAGTCTTGTCAGTTGCCCCAGGGTGAGAACTTTAATAGGCAAATTGCACACACCTGGTTTTGCAAAATTTTGGCCTAATGGGGAACCTAGGTGGAAGTCAGTACTTCCACTCCTTAGTACACACCCTTCCTCTGCACCCCTTTTAAAACAGAGGCCTCAGAAATTGCAGCCTTGCTGCCATTTATCTTGTAAAACTTGCCTCTTTGCTCCCCTGTTGGGATCTTTAACGAGCTCAGGCCAGCTCAGGTTGTTGTTGTTGCTGTTGCCGACCCTGCTTCTTCTGTCTTTTGAATTTGAAGGTCATGCCAGTGATGGATGTGGTGTATGTATGGGGGAGCCTGGTTAAAAGGGAACAGGGCTGGCAAACTCTCTTTGTCAGATTATGCAGCCCTTGCTCTGCTCTTTGATTTGTGGCAGCTCTTGGTGTTTGCACAGCCTTTCCCGGCCCAGACTTCTCTTGGTTAGTTGAAGACAGACAGCCTGGTACCCCGATTTTAAAGGCTGGACACTGGATTGACCTGTCTTTCACCCTTATTCATTCATTTGGTCATTCGTTCAAACATTTATTGAGCGTTTGTGCTAAACTTTGGAGATTGACAGAAAGACCAGATCCTGACTTCTAGAAGCGCATAATCTAGTGTTTCTATCTCCCATAGTTGGCAGGTGTAATGCACTGCCACACCTCCTAGGATGCACTGTAATGCGTATTCTTTGGCTTCTGTGTTCTAATTGCTGAAGATCAACTCCCCCAAGTAAAGCTGTCGGACGTCTTTCTTGTCATCCACTCTTTCAGACACGTCAGGGTACCCAGGTGATCAGGATGCAGGACCACTTCCTTAAGAAGCTGCAAGTGGTACTGATGTATAGGTATATTCAGACCAGTGAACGGGCATCACCCTTCCCTCGAATGCTTTATGCTCTAGACTAGATTCCACATTGATCATGTTCCTTCTGCCGTCCTTCTAATATGCCTGCAGGATTCTTAGACCAGGCTTTTTCTGCAGTGTGCAACCTATATATACGTCATTGCTTGACATTCTACTAAAAGTTGATAAAATCTGGTGATGGCCTGTAGCTCTTTAGGCAATAAAAACTATGTATAAGGCTTCCCTGGCTCTGACTAGGCCATGGCTGACCTTATTCTCCAAATCTGTTGTCAGTCTGTGTTCCACCATCATTTGCATGTATGTACCTCAGAAATTCCAGTCATCACCCCAGCAACGCCTGAAGTTCCTCTTTCAGGAACACTGGTGATCTTCCAGTCTCTTGGTTTGGAAGAGTCTCCCAAACATCTTTTGGAAAATTTGTTCATCTACTTCTAGAGTCCCTTTTCGGGCATATAAAAAGCTAGCACACTGCACAGGACATGAAACCTTTCAACCAGATATCATATCTGTCTTCCACGGTTCTCTCTCTGTGTCCATAAACCATGGTTATACATTGTTTTATTACGTGGTTAGGCTAAACACCGTTGGTGATGGGAAACAGTCGAGGCTTGTCGCCACTCACACGGCCACGCTATGGCTTACCTTCATTGTACGGGTGAATGTCTCAGGTTGGCCCCGTGTGTCCAGGTCAGAGGGCATGTGCTTTGCTGTGGAATCCCAGAGGTCACTCCCTGCCTTTGTCCTCGACACCAAAGCTCATGTCACTTGCATCATGCTGTGACATGAAACAATATTGCGTCGTAGGGAGTGCATAATGGGCTGTGTTGTCCAATTATCATGAGATTACCAAATACTTTTGCCTGGAAACTTGCCAGCAAGAGTGAACAAAGAGATGCCCCAAGCCACTTTTTCATCTTTATTCCTGAAGACTAAATGGCATTCCTAATATCCTCTGTACCTTTCTGGTTGAGTAAAAGGATAAGGCAGGCTTTTTTCTTTTTTTCTTTTTTTTGGACAAAGAATATGGCTAGTACAGGAAATCAAGATTTTTTTTAAAGCTAATTTGATGAGAATTGGTAAAAAGTCAGAAGGTGGAACAGAGAATACACCGACTAGAAAAGGAGATGATGGATTTCTAGGAAATGAGAGGTTGATATATTTATAGTAATGAAGAAGAGTTCTTCCTGGAATAAAAGTACTGAAGAAGTAAAAAAAGAGGCAAAGAAAAAGCATTTTCCTAGCACACAAACTATGAAGCCCACGCTTTTTGTTACTGGAAATTCTGACATTTCTTGAATTCTCCCACTTTCTTGATTTTTAAAATCTAACAATTTCGTTCCAAAGTCATCTTTATCCATCTCTGTGCTTTCGCTCTCCCTGAGTTGTCTGTGTCCTCGGAAAGTTAAAAACAAGTGGTATCTTTTTTTTTCTCGTCTCTCCTGGCAGAGGCCTACAACGGGCTGCCTTTCCCCTTCTCGGTGGAAAGAATGGAAACAGAGTACGCGGCCAGCGGAGCTCCATACGGATTGACATTCCTTGCTTCTGCTTTTGAAGTTAAGATGGTCACGAGAGAGAAAAATATTTTCGGTTCCAAGCCTAAGAAAAGGACATTCCTTTCCGTCTTGGCACTCTGTTTTTCATGGTGTTGATTTCTCTCCGAATCATCTTCAGTCCCATTAATAAATCACATCTGAAGATGAAATCACTTGTGTAAGTCCTTTTCCTCGCCACACCCTTGATTATAGAGAAGGTGACGTTTTCTTAGATTTATCTATAGTAGCTTTAGGATATATTTTCCTGGCATTTTTTTTTTTTTTTTTTTTTGCCCTGGATGAGTTCCCATTGTTGATCAAGCACATTCAAGAGAGTTTTCCAGAGCCCTGAGAGACCCATCCATGCATTCTGTTCTGTTAAACAAGGGGAAAAAATTTTGTTTTCACCTTGCTGTAGAGAAGGAAATCTCAGAGGAATCGTTTTCCTTTCAGGAAGATTGGGGTTTGTAGGTTGAATTCCACATTATACAAATTCCCTGAAGACAAAGAAGCTATGCGATCAACAATCTTTCTTGAAAATACATTTCTCTGTTGAAAGAGGAGGGGATTCCATTTGAGGCTGTTGATTAAGACATGAAGATGAGGTCTGAAATTGGTGGTGGCTCAAGGTCGCTGGTAGAACGAATGGACCGTTTGAAAATTATTAGCAGCTGGTTTAATAGAGTTGTAACAACTACAGCTGTGTGAGAAAATCCACACACAAGGTATTTGGAATGTCCCCTTTGAGGTCCTTTCCTATTGTTCTAGAATAATCCTGGCATCCATTTAACAAAAGCACAACTTGGACAGAAGATTATGTAGCTTTATGCATGAGCGTGTAATACAGGCTTTATTTGCTTTAGGTTTTGGATCATCTTTGTATTTTTATTTTTTTTTAAATGCTGGCATCGTGACGCCTCTCACACAACCTGCATACCCCCATGTCCCACCTGCTAAACCATGACTTCAGAGGCTCACGATGTTTGAGAATTTTAATGGCTTGTCAATGGAGTTCTCTTTCTTTTCACCTAACATTTTTTATTAAAAATTTTTAATCATATCAAAGGATTTATGGGGTTTAATTTGCCAAACTCCAAGGCAGTGAAGAAGACAAAAGAAGAGATGTTGTACTTTCTACAACCACCCTTTTCTTAAAACACAATGTTGGTTTCTGGATTTATGCAACCTAATAGAGGAATAATTTGCTTAGATCTTGGCCTTCCTTCATAGCTGGAGGCAGGCGCACGCGCACACACATGTACGTATGTGTGTGTGCATATGTAAAAAAAATTATTTTTTTTTTTTGCGGTATGCGGGCCTCTCACTGTTGTGGCCTCTCCCGTTGCAGAGCACAGGCTCCGGATGCTCAGGCCCAGCGGCCATGGCCCACTGGCCCAGCCGCTCCACAGCATGTGGGATCCTCCCGGACCGGGGCACGACCCCACGTCCCCTGCATCGGCAGGCAGACTCAACCACTGTGCCACCAGGGAAGCCCATATATAAAAATTTGGTCTGCAAAGAAATATGCCTGTTTCCTCCGTGTATCGTCTGTACCTTGCTAACCCAGAAACTTGACAGGGAAGAGAAATGCAGAGAGCATTCCACCCGTTCATGAATTCCACAGCCATGAGTCACCCTGGCCCCAGGCTTCTCGCCTCTTTGCCTCATCCTATCCCTGCTCTCAAAGTCAGAGGTCTGGATCTCCAGTTCCTAACTCTGGAACTGGGCAAAAAGGTAGGAGATGACACAACGAACATAAAGCAAGAGATCTATTCCTTATCTCAGGGCAAATTTCCAAAATACGCTACCAACGCACAAGAGTATGGAAGTCAGGTTTAGATAAATCCCTGCCTTACGTTGATTTGCAAAACTCTTTGTAAATGAGACCTAGGGCTTTCAGTACACATTATGTAAATTTGTTCTCCACCACAACTCCCTGAAGCAGATGTGCTGTCTCTGATCCACAAAGGTCAAGTGACTTCCCCAAAGTCACAGCTGGTTGAAAGCCAGGACAAAGTCCCAAACCTTGTCTTCTGACCAGTCCTTTCCAGGACACCATGGATGACTCACCCATGAATGACAAATGCTTTGTTGGCTTTTAAAGGAAGTTGGGGATATTCAGGAGACATTCTCTAACCTTGTGAGGATGTCTCATTGTGGAAGGAAGTCACCATGTTCTTCATAGAATAGTCCTTCTCGGAGCCAGTGGCCCAGATGGCCTGCTATGGCTTATGTAGGATGGATTTTCGTGATGGTTAAAGACATGGTAAGATAGCAGATGCCCATTGAAATAGTAAACGGTCCTGTCAGAAGAGTTTTCCTTTGCCTTTACTTCACTCAGAAGAGATGTATCCCAAGTCATTCCCAAACTAATGTGTTTCATTAGGCTCTGATGGAGAAGGGGAAGGGATGTGTAAATGGTACTCAGGGCAGGCACTGTATTTTCTAAGGGCCAGATGACGTACTCTGTTTGTTTTCTAATCTTTACCATTATTGTTCAGTGGATCCAATTTTGTTGTTGTTCTTATTCAGCAGATGAGAAAACAGAGGCCCAGACAGGTTAAGTAACTGGCACGTGGTCACATCCGTGTTAGGTGTCAATGCAGCGATGTGAACTCAGGTCACCTGTGCTCTTTCCATTGTGCAATGCTGCCTACAGACCTCTCTGAGATTGTTGAGAAACATGATACTGGTGTTTCTGGAAGACAGAGAAGTCCATGAAAATAATGGCTGAGAATTATTGGTGATCGACAATGTGCCCAAATAATTTTTATGTATTATCTCATTTAATCCTTACTATAATCCTATGAAATAGGCGAGGAAATAGAGGCATAGAAAGGTTATACAATTTACTAAGACCAGGCAATTAGTAAGTGGATACAAACTCAGGCAAGTGGGCTCTGAGCCCATGCTCTTAACTACCATTCTGGGTGCTGCTAGGCAGGCTAATTGCCAGGTTCAAAATAGCCCTCGTTGGCCGAAGGTGTTTTTCAGCTGATCAGCTCTGGGGCTGGTGCATTAGAAAGCCAACTTGACAATGTAGGTAGAGAGATTGTGCTTTAAGAGACCTTTGCATCTCTATTCGTATAGAAGATATCAAGATATTATTTCAATAATCCATGAAACTTAATGTGACAGACTCTCCTTGAGTGGGAGAGATCCCTAACTGGTCAGTCTTAAGGAAAGTGTAAAGACATTGCAGGGCTGTAAGCCAGGGAACTGATGTGATTAGATTAGCATTTAAAAATCTCTCACTCCAGATGTTCAGCTGCAGTAGAGACTACCTCAAGGTAAATTCCAGTGAAAACTCAATTGAATAAGTACTTTGTGTTCAGAGGGATCCTTGAAGGTTGTCTAAGTTTACATTGTCCAATACAGTAGCCCTGAGCCATTTTGAGCATTTGAAATGTGCCTGGTCCGAATGGAGATGTCGCTGCAAGTCTCAGACTGAATTTTGAGACTCAGGAGAAGAAGAATGTAAAATATCTCATGAATGTGTTTCTGTATTTGTTATATGTTGAAATAATACTTTTGGCTATATTAGGCTAAATAGACTATATTATTGAAATTAATTACACCTGTTTCTGGCTGCTAAAAAATTTAAAATTACTACATCCATGGCTTGCATTATATTTCTTTCTGATAGTACAGGTCTAGGTAATTTCCTTGCTATCCCGTTACCTAGAAAATACGTAAGAATACCATTATCATAGGTTGATGGTGTATCTCTGAGAACCATCCGGTTAAGTATTCCAACCTAAAGACTGTTGCTTCTTGGGTGATATTCTACGCCTTCACTGGCACTGTTCTTTTTAAAAATGCAGTTAAAAGTATAATTTCTCATTGATCACTGAAGAACTAACTGTTCTTGACATATGTTTAAAAAAATGAGCTTGGGGCTTCCCTGGTGGTGCAGTGGTTGAGAGTCTGCCTGCCGATGCAGGGGACATGGGTTCGTGCCCCGGTCCGGGAAGATCCCACATGCCGCGGAGCGGCTGGGCTTGTGAGCCATGGCCGCTGAGCCTGCAGGTCCGGAGCCTGTGCTCTGCAACGGGAGAGGCCACAACAGTGAGAGGCCCGCGTACCGCAAAAAAAAAAAAAAAAAATTGAGCTTGGACCACATCTCATTAGTTACTCTAAATGGGTCAGAAAGTGGTGGTGACCTGGTGATTAGATCAATCCACAGAGCATTGGCTTTTGTCATTTCTCCCTTCTCCGTACTGTGTAGGCTTGACCACCACCTCCTCACCTCCAGTACATCTTCCTGGTCCAGACCTACTTTGTCTCATCCCTGGACCATCTCAGCAGCTGCTTGAGCAGCTTGTATCTGCCCCACCCCCTTCCTCCCCTCCTCCCACCCCCAGAAGTCCTTCATAGTGCTGCCAGAATAATCTTGAGAGGACACAGCTTTCATTATATCACATTCCCCTGATTAAGGATGATAAGAGTTCCCTGTTGCTCTCCCAGTGAAGGGAGGGAGGGAGGCATCTGACATTTGAGGCTCCATCGATGTTATCTTATTTCATCCCTATGAGATGGATATTTTTAGTCCCATTATACAGGTGAGGAAGCAGTTCTGTGTCTTGCCTGAGGTTAGGTGGTAGGCAATAAAGCTAGATCCTAACTGCTAGGGTGAGATCCTATTATCTTTCTTTGCTCAAACCTAGGCTAGTTCTACTGACCCAGCTGGCTGCCTAGCTTTCAAGAACATTCATTATCAAACCCACAGACCCACCATGTCCTTTGCTTTCCCAGCTGTTCTCATCATCTTTGTACTTGGAAACTGTACCGTAACAATCCACGCTTCATTATAAAGTGTTTATAATTCTTCAGTCTCTAATTTTTTTTTTCTGTTAGTCTTGTCCCAGCTATGTTTTAACTTCCACGAGAAAGAGCATGCCTTATACCTGCCTTTTGTCCGCCCCTGTGTTTCTTTCCGTTTTATTTTTATTTTTTTTTGGCCAGGTCTAGAACCACACCAGCTACCTAGTAGGCACTCAGGTGTTCAATAAATGGATGGTGTTGGCACATGGTAGCTGGTCAATAAATATGTGTGTTGGACTCAGTTGAAAATGATTTTTCTTTTAAATGAGGGCAGAGAGCTCCAGGTCAGTGACTCCCTTTTCACTCGTCTAGATATGTGATGTAATGGCCTTTGCAATGACAGGATACTTCTAAGCCAGACTTTACCTCATTAAGTCTCAGATTTCCCACCTTATCTCAGCTGTGGGATGAGGTGGTCATGACTGGTGTCCCATGTATCTCCAGGGGCGTAATGGATTATGTTGCTTCTAATATTTCCTGGAGGGACATTTAAGATGTACCTCTTTTGAGGTATAAGATAAATGGTGCAGTCCCTGGAGGACAGTCTTTGTCTTCCTTGGGCTTCATGAACATTAAATGGAATGGTCAGTCAATGGGGTCCACTGATGGATTGATTAAAGTTTGTGTTCAAATGTGTGTTCCAGCTGAACCTTGCTTTCTCAAATTGTATGGGACACAACTGCTCCTGTCTGAAGTTCGTGGAGAAAACTAGCAAAGCGTTGACACCTGGTGCATTTGCTAATAGGCAGTTCGTGTTCTGTGGTCAGTCTTGGCTGTGCCGCTTTTGTTAGCGTGCCCACATTATTATGTGGACACATATTAAGTATTTACACACCAAAGTGATCACGCACCCACACGTTCCCTAAAATGTGGACTGACTTGTTGGACCTGGGGATTTTTTTTTAAGGGAGACTGTTTAGCTTGTTTACTTATTTCTCTGAAAACACTCAAACGTTTAAAAATCATTTGCAGCTCGTAAAACCAACATACTAATAACAAATATACAAACATTATAGAAGTTGGAATTCAGGGAAAGTGAAAGTTCTTTTAACTCCACCCCCAGAGAAAACTTCACCGTGGAGGGTTTGGGGAATATATTTTCTTATTGTTTTCCTATATTTGTATAATATTATTATTATTATGACCATTATTATTTAACTAGCAACAGCCCATGAATTCTGTTGTGCAGCCTTTTTTTTTTTTTAACATCTTTATTGGAGTATAATTGCTTTACATGTGCAGCTCCCTTTTCACTTATTTATGCCTGTTAAGGAACACTTCCCCCAAGAATTCCTTAAGGAGAAGCACAGGTTTTGTGATGCAGGCGAAGGAGCTGAATGCCTGGGGTTCTTAGCTTTGGAGACAAGAGAGCTTTGCCTATGCTGTGCTCAACCTTGGCCATCAATGACCTCATTTCTCTTTAATATGTGGGTCTTCAAGGACTTATATTTTTTGAGTAACTCCATAGAAATAAACTTTTTGGAGACCAGTTCTTTTCAATCCCGACATTTCTCATCCCTCCAATACACCAGCCTCCTGGAATACAGCAATGTTTTATGAGTGAAAATGGTATTTTGTAAGGACACTCTTCTTTGTCTGAAATTTCATTGCCAGAGGCAGGGACAGTATAAGGCGCATAGTAACGTGCACAAGGATGTGAGAGAGGGAGGATGCAGGTAGAAACATATCATTAAGTTCCAAAATCTCCAAATCAACCAGGAAGTCTTAAGACAAGGGCAGCATTGAGATTAGGAAGGAGATGATTTAAGCTTGAGAATACAGAGGGAAATAGGCCAGCAGAAGGGTCCTGCTGATCTACCTTAGAGTAGCCTCCAGCCACAAGCCAGGCCCCTAACTCATGGCCATGGGGTACTGAAGCTAAAGCGTTTCTCTAATTCTTTTTTTTTTTTTTTTTTGCGGTACGCGGGCCTCTCACTGTTGTGGCCTCTCCCGTTGCGGAGCACAGGCTCCGGACGCGCAGGCTCAGCGGCCATGGCTCACGGGCCCAGCCGCTCCGCGGCATGTGGGATCTTCCCGGACCTGGGCACGAACCCGTGTCCCCTGCATCGGCAGGCGGACATTCAACCACTGCGCCACCAGGGAAGCGCGCGTTTCTCTAATTCTGATCCTTAGCTCCTACATCAACATTCCCCCCACCGCTGCCGGGCACACAGATACATATATGCACAAACATGCAGCCCATTGGCTCAGCCTGATTCCTTATTTCCTAGCTACCGAGACCCACTTTCCCCTACATATGTACATTTCTCAAAAAGGATGCATGTTACAATCAAAGTTTACATTGTGTGCTTGGGGTTTTTTTACCTTGAAAATCTATGAAAGTATGTCATAACAAATTTGTTTTCAGCGGGAGGAAGAAGAATATGTAGGTTCCAGACACTGGCTGGGGCTGAGGTCGAACCAAACACAGACCCTGGTGCCGGGGAACTCACACTGCAGTGTGAGGAGACAGGCAATTAGGCAGACAGTGCTGTGTGGAAAATGCTTGGGAGCTTGAGGAGCACCTAGGAAGGGTCTCAACCCAGCCCTGGAGTGCCGGACAGGGTTTTCTGGAGAAAGTGGTTCTCAGCTGCGGGTGATTCTGCCCCCAGTGTCTCCAGTGAGAGCGGCGGAAACACTTTGGTGGTTGCTACAGGGGATGATAAGGGAGGGAGATGCTACTGGATTCTGTTGGGCACAGGCCGGGCGTGCTGCCAAGCATCCTACAGGGCCCGGGACGGCCCTCCCACAACAAACATCTGGCCCCGATGTCAGTGGTGCTGAGGTTGAGAAACCCTGGTGTAAAGTCAGAGTGAAGGATGAATGCAGATTGATGGTTCTGGTGGAGAGAATCATAGGTATCCAGGGAAGAGAGTTATTTCAAGGAAAAAGTGGGCTGTGGTGGAGAATGGTGCAGAAGTTATGGTTAAGTTAAATAAGGAGAAAAAGTATTCTTTCATTGGTACGAAGAACGTCGTTCCTGACCATGGTGTGTTTGTTTTAGCCAAATGGTAGTTACAAATGCCAGATGTAGAGGACTGAGGGAGAAGTAAGGAGCATGAAAGCAGCTTGTCTGTGAAGAGGGGGAATTAATGGTAATTATGGCAGTTATGGTTAAGGCTTCCTACAATGTCAAATGCTTTATGTTCATTATCCAGATTATACCACCCAGCAACCCTATGAAATGTGGATTTCTTTGTATGGCTGAGGAAATAGAGATTTGGAGAATTTAAATATGTCAAGAATTCATATAGCTCATAAGGCATAGAGTAGGGATTCAACCCTAGGTGGCTTTGACTGTACCTATATTGTTTTTCCAGGGGAGAAGATAGATCAGAGGGACATGGTGTGTGCGTGCGCGCGCACGTGTACGTGTGCGTGTGTGTGCACGTGTACGTGTACGTGTGCGTGTGCGCGTTGGGCGGGGTGGGCGGGGGCTGGGGAGTTCTTCCTGGATAGGAGAGTTTAAGATGGGAATGATTTAGCTGGTAGAGCGAAATTGAAAATGCAGGCCATGTGGGCTCCCAGGTGAGGCAGGAGAGCATTGATCAGGAGCCCAGGTCTCCGCTAAAAGGGAGTGGAGCACGCCTTCCATTGTGGCAAGAGAAGAGGGAAAGGATGGGTACCCGCAGGGTTGAGGAAGGGAAAGGCAGACAGAAGATGGAAACCTCTTCCTCTTCTTAGTTAGACACGGTGAAGAATGGAAGACAGGTAAACATCAGACTACTGGGTAAGTTTGAAACCGTGAATTTGCAGGGATACCAATCTCAGAGTAGGGAGAACACTGATTTACACGGATCCAAGGTTGAGATTTTTCCAGATGGTTATGAGGGAAAGACATTGGGTCGGGCTTCTTAATTTAATTATTTCAGGAGGTCATTCTCACAGTTTTCCTCCTTGCTTGAATTCCTTTGAGGAGGAGATAGAGTAAAGCTTTTTTTCCACAGAACTAAAAGACTTTTCAATGCATGGGTGGAGCAGCTTGTGTTGCTTGAGACGATTATATGCAGATAAAATCAGTTAAAAATTATCTTCCTGGGCTTCCCTGGTGGCGCAGTGGTTGAGAGTCCGCCTGCCAATGCAGGGGACACAGGTTCGTGCCACGGTCCGGGAAGATCCCACGTGCCGCGGAGCGGTTGGGCCCGTGAGCCATGGCCGTTGGGCCTGCGCCTGCGCGTCCGGAGCCTGTGCTCCGCAAGGGGCGAGGCCACAACAGTGAGAGGCCCGCGTACCACAAAAAAAAAAAAAAAAAAAAAAAAATTATCTTCCTGACCTTAAGGCTGGAGTTCCTAAAATCACTGCATAGAGATCATCTGAGGCTATTGCCTTAAGGAGTCATTAAAGAGTCTTAAATTGGGTAGAAAATGGAACGCCAGGGCTGGCAGGAGAGTCAACATACTTGGTGAACGGAGGTGCAAACCACTGATAACAATACCGTGCCATATCACTCCAGTGCTTTACATTTGATGGTTGTTTTAAAGTTAAAGTAATAACGTCTTGTTGAAAAATTTTAAATCATTAAATAGAAAGTGAAAGTGTTGTTCACCTGGGCCCACACCCAGGTGAATTACCTTATAAAGTTTAGAGACTCTTTTCAAATTGTTATTTCTCTTTATTTTCTTGTACAAATACATGGGCTAGGATTTCTGCAGTACTAAGTAATAGTGATGACCCTTGTCCGGTTTTTGATTTGAATTTTTATAATGTGTTAAGCATGCTGCTGATTTATATATATATATATATATATATAGTTAAAACATTTTTATTAGAAATGGTTCTGGAATTTCATCAAATGCTGTCTAGCCTCTCTGTGTTATCAAATCATTTTTTTCTCCTTTGACTTCCTAATGTAGTAGAATACAGATTTTCTTTTCTTTTTTTTTTTTTTTTTTGCCGTACGCAGGCCTCGCACTGCTGTGGCCTCTCCCGTTGCGGAGCACAGGCTCCAGACGTGCAGGCTTAGCGGCCATGGCTCACGGGCCCAGCCGCTCCGTGGCACGTGGGATCTTCCCGAACCGCGGCACGAACCTGTGTCCCCTGCATCGGCAGGCGGACTCTCAACCACTGCGCCACCAGGGAAGCCCATCTTTCTTTTCAGTTTTTTTTTTTTTTTTGGCCGCTCCATGTGGCTTGCGGGATCTTTCTTAGTTCCTTGACCAGGGATTGAACCTGGGCCCTCGGCAGTGAAAGAAAGTGCAGAGTCCTAACCACTGGACCACGAGGGAATTCCCTAAATTTTCTGGTACTGAAATACTGCCTTCCTGCAGTGAACCCCACTTCATCATGGAGTGATATTCCTTTAATGTGCACCTGGATTTTATTGTGAATTTTTGCCTCAATATTTAAGTGCATTGGTCTGCTTTTATTATTTTTGTATTACTATTTATTGTTTGGGGCGTAAGCTTTGATATATGTGCTACACTATAATGTGTTTGGAAATATACTGGTGAAAGTCTTACACTTCAGACTTTGGACCAATTTAAAAAGCATTCTGATATACTGAATTTTTGAAGTCTCTTCTCTGGTTGGGTTGGCTCCTTTTCTTGGATTAATTTTGGTAGTATATGTGTTTCTAGACAATCATCTATGTATGACGTTTAGGTTTACAAATATAACTATGAGTTGTACAAAGTAATTTTAAAATTTTATTTTCCTTTACATCCGTGGATATTTTCTGCTTCTTAGTTATATTTGTGTTTTGCCTTCCTCCTCTCTATTTTCTTGTTAGGCTAGATAGTGGTTTTTATTTAATTTTACATAGAATTACATTTTCAAAAAATAAGTGGTTCCTCAGGCAGTTTTATTGTTTTTTGATTTTTTGAGTCCCGATTTTCGATCGTAATAAAATTCTTTCTTCGTCTTTTCCTCCTTTTTCTTTTCATTGAGTTAGATGTTTCATTCATTTAGTATTATTTCTTGATTTATAAGAAGTATTACTATTTCTTGTTTATAATTTTCATAGAGCTATGAAATTTCCTCTAAGTACAGCTTTTGCTAAATTCCACATTTTACGTACATAAGATTTTTAAAGTCACATTCTGTAGTTGAGTCTTTCTGTTTATCCGAACTTGTTTAGAATAATGTTAAAAAAAAATTCCAAGTGTTGGAAGATTTTGTTTTCCTTTTTCCTCTAGATATGCTGCTGTGTAAGTAGAAATGATAGACTACTTTTTTCTATTTGTAGTTTATAATCTCTTAATTCTGGCGTTAGAGATGCTTGTAAACCTCCATGGGCATTTGAAAACCTTTGTAAATGTCTCATACTTGCTTGAAATGAAAATGTGCTTCCTGTTTCCAGGATACAGAATTTGAAATGTGTCTCTTAATTCTGTTATTTCTATCCTTAGTTGCCTTTTTCCATTTAACATATTAAATACTTATGTCTATCTCTTCTTGTATTGCCTTTTTTTTTCTTTTCTTTCTCCAATTGGTGCTGTTGGGGGGACATAAATATTCACGATCAGTCTTCATTGTGGATTGTAAGTTTTTACATTATTAAATGTTCATCTTTATTTATTTATTTATTTTGGCCGTGCCTTGCGGCATGCGGGTTCTTAGTTCCCCGACTAGGAACTGAACCCGGGCCCCCTGCAGTGGAAGCTCAGAGTCCTAACCACTGGACATCCAGGGAATTCCCTAAATGTTCATCATTAAAACTTTTCAAAATATAATTTATTTTCCTTTACATTTGTGGAAATTTTTTATTTTTGCTTTTGCAAAAATTTAAAGATAAGCTTACAGGCTTTTTTATCTTGAATTAACCATGAGTAAAATTTATCAAGATCCCTACTTTTCTTGATATACTTTTACCATATTATTACTTTAAAGATTTTGTGTCATTTTACGGTGTATCTCTTGTAGACAAAATGCAATTAGAGTTCATTTTTGAATCTAGTCTGGGAATATTTTCCATAGTAGTTTATTGATTTAACATATACACTTGACTAATTTTTTGCACGTACTTGTATATGTCTACACACTTTTCCTTTGTTTTCTGTTTTTCACTACGTGGGCTGTGTTTGCTTTGATCAAAAAAAAGATTAAAAACTAGTCTTTTTATTTTTATTACTAATTACATTTTTAGCTTTAATACCTCTATTTAGTAACTTCAGAAAGAATACTATCAAGTATTCATATTTGTCCTTCTGTGAGAGTTGAGAATTTTCTTCCACTTACATTTATCCTCTAATGCCAACCACCCCCACCTCTTTCTTTTTAACTTGTTCATTTTATAAAATGTATTTATTGAAGTATAGTTGATTGACAATGTGGTGTTAATTTCTGCTGTACAGCATAGTGATTCCGTTATACATATATATGCAGTCTTTTTGATATTCTTTTCCATGATGGCTTATTGCAAGGTATTGAATATAGTTCCCTGTGCTATACAGTAGGACCTTGTTATTTATGTATTCTATATATAATGGTTTACATCTGCTAATCCCAACTCCCAATCCATCCCTCCCACCTCTTTATTTTTGTTGTTATGCTTGAGGATTTTTCCCAATTCTATATAATTTTATTATTATATGGAATAATCTATTGTATTATAATTGTTCTCTTTAAGGGATTGTAATTTTGTTTTGTAATTATTATAAATTGATCAATCTTTGTTCTAAATGTAAGTGGATTCTGTGTTCACATCCTCTCTTTACCTCTAAATTCCCCATTCTTGAGATCTCGATTTTGAACTTTCTCTTGGTTGGCTATATTACATCACTGAATAGATTTTGAAGAAGAGTCAGTAAGTGCAGCATTCCCTGACTGTGCTGATTGGAAAATGTGTTATTACTTTTATACATGGTTGCGAATTTCAGTTGGGAAATGAATACTCCCATCTTGCTCTCTCTTTCTCAAGCCTCTGTAGACATCCGTTCACTCTTCTTTGTCATTGAATGTTACTGGGAAGAAGTTTGTGGCTGTCTGACTTTTCCCCCCTGCAATTGACTAATTTTTAAATATCTTGATTTTGTAGTAATCAGTGTTTATCCTAGAAAACTGTACCTTTACCGAGATGTCTCAATTTTGATGATTCTGTTACTTTTCCCTGGAACATCAGATATTCCTTTATTTCGGGGAAGTTATTTTCCATCACAGATTTGAGCATATTTTGTTTTGCCCTGTTTTGTTTTACTGTCTACTCGAGAATACCTTTTATCTGTATGTTGGATCTCTGTTTTCAAACTCTCTTACCTGTCATGTTCTGTACTTGCTTTCATCTACTTGTCCTTTTCCTCTGCATTTTGTGCAGTTTTTTTGAAGACTGTTTTCCGCATCATCAACTTTGATTCTGGTTTGTGGATTTTACCTCTTATTACTTTAATATATTTATTGGTTCTGCAGTGATAATTATTTTTGTTGTCAGTTTCTTTCTTCAACTGCCAGCATCTCTTTTATCTCATGCTGATGTCTTATCATCTTATCTTTGATCTCTTCTTTTGTAGTATCTCTGTTAATTGTTGTATATAATATTCTTCTGTGCCCTGTTCTTTCAAAATATATTGTTCATTGGTCTTTTCCATGCCATGTTTCTTTCTGTCACTTTTTTTGGCCTCAGTTCACTTTCTCTAACTTACTCATCTTCAGTTAGGACATGACTCTCAGAACTTTCTCTTGGCCCCCAGGTAGTGAGGATGATATCTCTCTAAATCTCCTCCTTAAATCCTGCTTAATTCTGCTTTCAGAACCTGAGTTTGGGTGTGGATGGACTGCCTTTCTTCTGTAGCCTTCAGCAATCTGCAAGGGTCCTGGGTAGATGTCTAGGTAGGACACAGTTGATGAATCTTATCTCTGAACTCTGTGATTCTAAGTTTTAAGTCCTGCTTTAGATTTGAGGGTCCCATAGATCTACTGGTTTGGTGTGGCCAGTTTTCTTTTTTCTTTGTTTATATTTTCCTCTTTCTTTTCCTTCACCCAAGACTTCGTTTGCAGTTTGAGACAATTAGCCACCATTTTTTCTGGAAGTCCCTTGGTTAGCTTAAAGCACATATCCTTGTTCTGAGGGATTTCCAAACACTTCTGTGTTTTCAGACGTTGATCCTTACAGTGGGTTTAACTCAGCACTGCAGCTTTAGTGTGGTAATCAAATAACCACTCCAAGTTTGAATGTTTTCTAATAAGATTTTGTTTTATTATGAAAGCCTTCTGTCATACAAGAGTCTTGGGTCCTGAGGATTTACCCGACTCTTAGTATTTTCTGTATAAAATACTCCACTTCTTTCCTTTGTGCATTGCCACATCCCACTTTAGAAATATCAAGGACACCATGTCATGAACCGTTCTTAAATTATTAAGGGAGATGAATATCAGTATCAGCATTGTCTTGGCCACAGTATTCATTCTTTCACAGATATTAACTGTGTCTTTTAAGGGTGTGCTCTTATTAGCTTCTGATGCTGGGTTCTGCAACTTAGTATTTTCCCATTAATTGTTAAATAAGTGAAATATTTGCAAACATTAGTCTTCTCCTAGGCTCTTGAAAGACTGCATAGCTATTATCGTATTCATTCAATCAACAGGGCTTATAAGTAGGGCTCCCAGTGCGATGGAGAAGGGAACTCAGCATTCCAGCTGCTGGTCTCAGGGACTAGAGGGAAGATTTGAGCTTGATCTTAAAACTGGAGTGAGCATGAGGATCCCCTTGAGGGCTTGTTAAAATACAGATTGCGTGCGGGGGCCCTACCCCCAGGCTTTCTGATTCACAGAGTCTGGGGCGGAACCTGAGAAATTGCATTCCTAATGAATTCTTGGCCGGTGCTGCTGGTCTAGGGATCTCTCTTTGAGAATCATTTTCTTAAAGGATGGGAATTATGTGGATCTTCAAAACGTAGGTAAAAGTATTCTACAGGGAGGAAAACATGGACAAACATGGAGATCTCAGCATCCTCCTGATTTCTAAGTCATTCTTTTTTTTTTTTTTTAACTTATTTATTTAATTTATTTTTGGCTCCGTTGGGTCTTTATTGTTGCACGCGGGCTTTTTCTAGTTGCGGTGAGCGGGGGCTACTCTTCGTTGCGGTGCGGTGGCTTCTCTTGTTGCGGAGCGTGGGCTCTAGGCTCGCAGGCTTCAGTAGTTGCGGCATGTGGGCTGAGTAGTTGGGGCTCGCGGGCTCTAGAGCGCAGGCTCAGTAGTTGTGGTGCACGGGCTTAGTTGCTCCACGGCATGTGGGATCTTCCCGGACCAGGGCTCGAACCCGTGTCCCCTGCACTGGCAGGTGGATTCTTAAGCGCTGTGCCACCAGGGAAGCCCTCTGAGTCATTCTTTTCATTATGGTAAGGAACTCTTTCCTAAGAGACCCATATGGGGGGAATATTTAAAAAGTTAAAGATGATTACTGGCCTTTCGGATGCATTTAGTTTTTCATATCCAACAAATGGATGTAGATATCTACTAGGAATATAGATAAATAAGGGATAAATATATAATATAGTATCATATAAATGTATTAGTAAATGTGGTGACATTCTAAGTTGTGGTTGGTTTCAGGATATGACGTGTAATTTGAAATGGAATCTGGTGTCCACGGTATTCTGAAATTATTGGTCTGAGCCACTGACTGGCTGTGCCACAAGGAGACAGGTTCATTTTAAATGAACTGACCCTGATATTTCCAGACACCCCTAAGGCTCATTCAGCCAGCCTCTTCAGCCACTTTGTTGGCAGAGCACATTTTCCATAAGAAACAAGACGAAGTTTCTCATGGGGTAGATTTGGTGGGTATAAAGCTACTACATAACCTTGTTCTGATTCCATGAGGGTGGATTCTGAGGAAAGACGATTCGGTGTTATGGATCTCGTTCTTCTGTGTATACCTTTGTCAGCAACTTTCAGTCTCCCACATGTGTTTCTGAAGCAGGAGCACACTGCCTGCGTGCCTAAGAAGATCTTTGAACAGCCAGACTGCAGATGATGGAGTTTGCACCCTTTCAGTTAATCTCCTGAGTATAGAATTCTGAGCAGAGGAGGAGACACTGGGGGTTATTCTGGAATCTGCCTCCTCAGTGAAGAAAGACTCTTGTTTGTGAGAATATACGGGGCGTGGACTTCAAGTGTGAATAACTACTAATGAACTGAATAACATTTATAGAGTGTTTTTACTGCCGATTTCCTTTCTCTAATTATGGAATTCAACAGATTTTTTTTTTTTCCTGCTTCAGAGAGTATGTTCCAGAAGCCTTGGGCAGGTTATTTTTCCTGAGACCTTCGGTTTCACTAACTGAAAAATGAAGATATTGGGCCCCATTGGACGACATGGTCTTTGAGATCTCCTCTCTAGTGGGCACTAATGAGCTTACAGATAGTTAACTTTTAGGAGTGAAGTCTTCTGTTTGAGTTAAAGAAGGCACAGGTAATTTATTGTTTCAATATTTTTTAGGGAAGCCAAGGAGAGAGAGCTCTGTTCCTACCTAATTTCTTTATACTTTCCTCTACTGAAAAGGTTTATACAGTTTTGAGCTATCGGGGAGAATTGTTCCTCAGCCTTTCCAGAATCTTTGCAAACAAGAATTGAAAGGTTTTTTTGTGGAGGGAAGGCAACCAGATAGTCTCAAGTGTAGCCCCAGGTGATGATTCCAAGTGTCACATCAGTTTAGGGGAGCTTAGCAGTGTTATAAATATGTGGGTAGAATGATGCTGCCAGAGTACCTTCCGCTTGGATGGTGAGGAAAAGCAAGGTGGCCACTTCCTCACGTATCAAGGACAGGTGGGGACGTGGAATTCCTAATATCCCAGGAGTCAGCCAAGTGCTGTGATGTGGCTTCATGAACTTTATGAGCTGAGTGGGAGCAGTGGGATATAGTGCTAAGTTTTGTTTTGTTTTGTTTTTCTGGTCATGGAGCCTCTCTGGAATTGCTTAGGTTCCTATATGTTTACTTTGGGTTGGTACCACTGGTTAATTTTCTCCTGGAAAGCAGGCATGCACACACTCATTCATCCCACAGATCTTGTCAGGGCCAGACCCGTGCTGGGCCCTGGGGATGTAAGAACCAAAAGGAACACGGTACTCATCCTTTGAAGAGTGATTTTGAGTAGCCTGGGGCCCCGTCACTTTGAGAGAAGATAATTTTGTATGTTGGAGAGGAGAGAATGTGCATGATGTTTTTCATAGAAATTCTAGTTGGAGGCCACGTGCTAACTGTAGGACTTGACCATTTTTAATGATGTTGATCCCTTACCCACAGAGCCCACAGGGTCATCATCAGTGCAAGGGGCTTATCACTAAGGACAGATGGACCAGTTATATTCCTTAATCTTGGATTTTTCTTGAAAAGTTTATAGTAAAATACCCAAATCAGAAAAATAAAACTAAAAAACTCATGATGTCATAGGACAGGAAGGCTACTAAGATCATTTTGAACCATGGAACCATAGAATCTTTGAGCTGGAAGAGAACTTGCTGATCATCTAGTCCTGAGATTCCCCAGCCAGGACCACATGAAAGGCTTATAAAGGCAGGTGGCTTATAGGCAGAGACTGAAAATACCTGGAGACCACTTGTGACAGGGTTTCCATCCTCCACACTCTTGTCATTTTGGACCAGATCGTTCTTCCTTATGGGGGTTTTCCTGTGCGTCGTAGGATGTTTAGCAGCATCCCTGGCCTCTACGCATTAGATACCAGTAGCACCGCTCCCCCCGCCCCCACCCAGTTGTGAGAACCAAAAGTGTCTCCAGATATCCCTGGGCTGGGGTCTGTGGGGGTAAGATTGCCCCTGGTTGGGACCACTGCTCTGTGACAACATAAGGTTAGTAGAAGAATCTAACTCTCATAACCAATCTTTTTATGTTTGATTGGAATCTTATCACTCACAAGCTCTGCTTCATTCATTCATTTGTTTATTCATTCAGCACATTTGCTGAGTACCCATTGTGTGAACTGTCCCCAGTGCTGAAGATACCAGTGTAAATAGATAGGTGTGGGCTTGCTATCAGGGTGCCTGTGTTCTAGCAGAGGGAGATGGAGCACAAACAAACAGGTATCATAGCAACAGTGAAGGAACTTAAAAGGCAGCGTCATGTGGTAAGAGAAAGTCAGCATGGTCAGAGCTGTGGATAGGGGCTCGATTTCATGGGGATGGGGAGGGCGGGCTAATATTAGATGGAGTTGTGAGAAAGCCCCTTTGAGCCCAGAATTGCATGAGGAGGAGTCAGCCGTGACGAAACTAGGCATTTATTTGTCTCTGAATAATAATAAAAAGTGAGAGATCAATTAAGTCAGAAAAAAATCTTTCAAAATACGAGAAGAAAATTTTGTAAAACACTCCTTTGTACAAAAAGGTTGACTGGCATAATCTAATCTCTTCATTTAGTGAAATGATCCAAGTAAAGGCTTCGAAAGACTTGTTCAAGGTGAAGGTGGCAGGCGGAGCCATCACACCTGCTGGGAATAAATTATTTTACTTGCTGGAGAGGCATTTCTGGATCCTTGTCTTTTTTTTTTTTTTTTTTGAGCAGCCCAATAGTGAATAAGCTGAAAGACCTAAGTTTGTTGGGCAAAGTGAGATTTTCATTAAGGATTTATGGAACGTGGGGCTTGGCCAAGTACCTGAGCCACTGTAGTGTTTTCACATGGTGATAAATCCTACTGTTGTGTTGGCAGACAAATGTCTTAACTTTCTGCTAAGAAGTTCTTGAGGCGCAGTGATTTTTAGGAGTAAACTTACTTGCTGAGAGTAGATTGGAGAGACTGCAAGAGAAAAGGAATTCTTTAGCTATCATGTAAAAGAAAATATTCCTAATTCTTGGGTATCTGCCAGTTCCATACATAAGAACATAGGGTGTTTTTCCTGTTTTCTTGGAACGGGGTAGGAGAACCAATGGAGCTCAGTGGGCAGTGCCTTCTGCTATAGGTGGAGGCCAAGAGGAGAAAAAAAAAAAATCACAATCTTCTTGAATAGGAGGACTTCACAGTGGTCACGATTCCTGATTCACACAAGCCCAGCCATTGTTTACCTTTCCAGAAAGCAGTCTGCTTAGGGCTTTCAGCCTGAGGGGGTAGTTAGATCAGGAACCATGGAGTGGCTATATTTTGTCAAATATAAGAAATTGAACTGGAAAGGTTACTGCATCAGGGCCTTGTGTGCCACAGATATAGGCAGACTCGGGACAATTCTCATTTAAAGGAAGTGACTTTGAATTTTCTGAGCACAGCGTGAGCACAAGGCAAAGAACAAATCTCAGAGGGATTAGATTGGGACTTTTGTGGGCTCTTCCTCAAATAAGAGAGGTTCTTCTGGCAAAACTTTCTTATACTTTCACCAGCCCTGGATCCTTTCGTTTTGTTTTTTGTTTTTTTTTTTTCCTCTCAGAAGGTAATAGAGAGCAAGGTGAGTTGTTCGAATGGTTTCTGGATTCATTCACTAAAACTGTAGAATTTAGACGTGGTGGGGTTGGCCAGACCTTCTGTGCCGGGCACAGATCTGGCTATGAAGACATGCCCAAGGCCTGTGGTCAGCGAAGCCTTCAGACCCACAGAGGAGCTACTCAACGCGTGGTTTGGTCTTTCACAATATGGAAGATGCCTTTGACTGCAGCTTCTGCTTACTCTGCGTCTTAATCAGTTCTGTAATGAAGACCCAGCAGCATATCTGCAACTTCCCTTTAATTTTACAATTTTTATGATGAGAGTTCTTGTAGTGTGAAAAGTGTCTGTGGAAACCCAGCCAGCATGCTGAAGAGTCTACAAAGGAATACAGCGATTTTCTGTCTCTGCCGTTGGGGTGAGGTTTGGCTCTAGAGGAGAGAAATCGGGTCCCTCTTGATCTCCAGGCTCGGGCAAGAATGGCTTCAAAGTTTCCAAGGAATTTCCTGATGGACCCATGACATTTCAGAGAATGCATTCGACCCTAAGAGTGGTTTTCGCTCATTTGGAAGAACAAAATGAGCTGGGATCTCATTTGTCATGGTTGCCTTTTGAGAATTTTAGCATGTGGAGGCGTCTTCATTTTGTTTTGTTTCTCAAGGAGAATATTGTCAGGACGCTTCTCAGAATTGGACTTATCTGGTGAACTGCAGGTTCCCCTTCACAGACAATGAAGTCTAAAGCTCCTGAGATACCACCCTGCTTCCTCCCTTTCTTTTCTAGTCCCTTCTCTCCTCTTTTATCTCCTTATTCAAATCACACGCTTCCTTTTCTAAGGACAGGAGAGCTGGCAGGCTGCCTATTGGCCGGTTGGCCTCAATTAGCCTTATATCATTGCAAAGGAATGCATGAATTCTCCAGAAGGTATGTACTATCTCTTTCTGTATTAGACACTCACTACCTGCTTTCATAACAGGTCACTCAGCCAGAATGGCTTCTTGTTTACATATCTGATATTGTTTTGGTCATTTGGATTAGATCATCTCATTTTAATAATGATCCCCGAGGTTATCTGTTATGAAATATTACTCCAACATGCTCTGTAAAACTTGAAAACTTGATTCAGGAAAACAAAGCTAAAATAAGAGAACCTGAAGGCTAGCATCCTTGGCCGCAAGGTGACTGGGGTTATTAATCTGCAGATTGCCTGCTTCAGACTCTGTCCCAGAGATGGAACAGAGGCCACACATGGGCATTGGCAGGACTCAGGCTTGCGTGGTATTTCTCTGCTACTATTTAAATTCAGTCTCATCTTGGGGGTTACATATGTGATTGCAAATTAATCCTTTCTCTTCTGAAAATTTGGTTTTGAAGAACAGCTGTGTCTCCCTTCTGAATTCCTTAATTATTTATCCTCCCTGATATGTTAAACCTTTCATTAGTGTGGTGAATTGCCAAGAGTACACAGAACTGCTTAGATCATGTAGCAAACAGTATAAACATTGGATAGGACATTTGAAGACACCACATGGTGAGCCAGGATCTATAGTTGTACCAAATGTTGTGGGATCAATGTAGGTATCTTGTTGTTGGAAGTTCTTTGTTGGTTTATTTTGTTGGCTTATTTTTTTTTAATCACTGTAACATGGGAAGAGTATGTATGTCATTTGTACTTATTCAAAAGTGTTCTAACAGAAGTGTTAAATCTGGAGGGCACATGCCCCTATCTGAGTTCAAATTAAATCAAGAAAATGAATTATTTCATATATACGTACACGTATGTATGTATATATGTATGTGCAGAGGACAGGCACCCTATGATACATGTGTTTGCATATATATGCATGCCTGTGTGTGCATATCTACAGTCTGTATTTGCATTTGTAAGTGTGATTCCATAACTACTGTTCCTTTTCCTGAAAGGAGATTTCTACCTCTATTTCTTGATCCAGTCCTGTTTGGAAAGATGCTTTAAATGATTTTTAAATTAGAACTCCCACTTCGACCATGACAAGAGTAAATGATAAGCAGTGATGTACAACACGTCTTGTTGCTGAGAGTAGCAACCCACACTCAAAAGTGGATTAGTTAGTGATTTTTTTTTCCCCTCATTTTTCATCCTAAGCATGAAAATTCTTCTTTCCTCCCAAACCACGTTCCTGGGGCTTGAAATAAGAGATGTTAACTTCCCAACACACCCCGCAGCTCTTTGACCTCATCATAGCAACAGTTTCCGATCTCAAATACATTTGTAGAATGATCTTTAAGTTCCTGATTTTTCTGTCTTTCTAGCTGAACGGTGCCGAAGTTTATGCATTCCACTAACTGATAATTGGTTTTTCCAATCATGGGAAAGGAAAGTAAGAAAAGCACAGACAATAGGTGCTCACTAAAGCCTTTTCTTAGAATTGTGATTCAAG
The DNA here is from genome assembly GCF_039906515.1 of Pseudorca crassidens. Taxonomy (NCBI): domain Eukaryota; kingdom Metazoa; phylum Chordata; class Mammalia; order Artiodactyla; family Delphinidae; genus Pseudorca; species Pseudorca crassidens. Next base: position 26,271,016 of record NC_090302.1, on the reverse strand, counting down.
AGAACGGAGGAGTTCAGTGTCTTACAAATGAAACTAGGTTTCTGGAGTGGACATAGGAAAAGCATCTTACGGTGTTTCTGGTTCTATTTCTCAAAGGCTTTGAAGCTTATAATTAGTTGCTCTTGAATCCCTGTGGCTGTGGTGCTTCACAGCTTTATTTCTGGTCTGCAGTCCTTCAGTCAGAGAACAGGGTAGGTCCAGGCAAGGCCTGCACCTTTTCATTTGGACACTTCCCGGAGACAGTTGGGATTTTGACTTGAAGACCGTGTTCGTGCTCCATGCAATCCTGGAGAACAGTGCTCGCCGAGGTGACCCAGGTGAGGGTTGTGGTGGCAGGATTGTAGGAGTGCCCTCAAACACCCAGGGCGCCTCCCTTCTCCCCTCCTGTCTGGGCAGTGAGTGGGGAGGACACATGATGAACCTGTGGATTGTCCCCTTTCACCTTCACAGGAGGAAAATGGAGGCATAATGGGTCTCTGAAATTGTGAACACAGAAAGTGGGTGGGCAGACGGTAGAAATTAAAATTGGTGGGTTTTTTTAAGTTGAAGTGTAGTTGATTTACAGTGCTGTGTTACTTTCTTTTTTTTAATTTATTTTTTAATTTTTTAATTTTTTGGCCACACCGCATGGCATGTGGGATCTTAAGTTCCCGGACCAGGGGTTGAACCTGTGCCCCCTGCAGTGGAAGTGCAGAGTCCTAACCACTGGACCGCCAGGGAATTAATTCCCTGTGTTACTTTCTGAAGTATAGCAAAGTGATTCAATTATATATATAGATCTACTTATCTGTCTTTTTTTAGATTCTTTTCCGTCATAGTTTATTACAAGATATTGAACATAGTTCCCTGTGCTATACAGTAGGACCTTGCCATCTTTTTTTTATATATATAGTAGTTTGATTCTGTTAATCCTAAACTCCTAATTTATCCCTCCCTCCCCCTTCCCTCTTTGGTAACCATAAGTTTGTTTCCTATGTCGGGGAGTCTGTTTCTGTTTTGAAAATAGGTTCAAAATTGGTGTTTTTAAGATTGAGGAAGAGCAGCTGGTGGCCATTCTCTCCCTTTCCCCCTTCTCAGCTGTATATTCCCAATCCTTAACAAGATCTCTGGATTTTCTTTAAATATGTCTTCAAGAGTTTGTCCAATATGGGAAGTTGGGTTTGGGGTTTCCCATCAAAACCCCACCTCTTGAAAACTCTAGACTTATCCATGTAAATTGCACAGACCAACACGTGGCAATCCATAGTGCAGAGTCGTGATAATTAGTATGGTCAATTAGTATGGTCGTCTAGAGGTTTCACATTAGGAGGACTAATCACATTAGGTGCTAGCTTATTTGGGAACGAATCCATTTTTCATCTGCCTGCCAAGGCCTCATCATGGGTGGTGTTGTGAGTCTAGTCGTCCGATGCCTGTTTGACCTTGAGGGGCCTGGAGATATTGCATTGGGAGTAGGAGATGGGGCCGGTGGGGGGGGGACACGCTTGTTTGATTTGTAGATTCATCTCATGACCTTTTGAAATAGCATTTCTTTCAGTTAGTTCAGAAGCTTCCTCTTCGGCTTTTGATTTTGCTGATTTGGTCAGTGGGGAAAAAAAAATACTGCTAATCTCATTATCGCAGTAGAATTTTTAAATAAAGTAAATAGATAGGAGATCAAGGCTTTTAACTTGAAATCGTCATTTGGTAGCAGCTCAGTGTCTGGTGTAGCCTTTTAGGGTTGCTGTTCTTTCTCGGTTGATGAAACAGTCAAATATGCAAGAGAGTATTTCTCATCTTTGTTCCCATCTTTGTTGTTGGTTTCTCAGAGGATTACCATCTGCTGCAAAAACATCCTCGAGCTGATGGATGGGTCATCCTCAGGTCCAGCTTTCTTTGTCTCTCTCCTCCCCTGTTCCGTCTCCGCCTCCCTCCTCTCACTTTTCGCCCATGTGTGCGTCCTCAGTCTCATAAACACGTCAAGTTTCTGTGTCTTTGATTGTTTAGGCCATGCAGGCAATTTCTGTTTCCTTCTGTCAGCGTCTCCAGGAGCAATGTGTGCACAAAGACAAAATGGCTTTCAGAGGAGGCCACATCCTCATCTGAGGACTCAGTGCAGACATCCAATTGAAGGCCACTCGGTGGTAACCAGACACTGGTTCTCTCGGCAGCCTGGAGATTAACCTCTTCTAAGGCTCTGTGCTATTTTTGAGGTAGAGTCTGCAACAACATTAAAGCTAGAACCTATTAGGAAATCACTTTCATCATCTCTTCTTTTTCCAAATCAGTGGCTTTTTTTTTTTTTTCCTGATCTCCTAACCCTTTAATCTCCTTTGTAGCAGAGCAAGGAGACCGTTGGTTTGTTTGCATCCAGCGAAGTTTGAATCCTTCCTTGCTAAGAGCTTCGGAAGACACCAAGATATTAGAGAACCGTGCAGAGAGATGAATTTCATCTCGGGGTGGATGACTTAATGCCAAAGGTGCCCTGCTTTCCTTGGGCAGAACTGTCATTTTTTTGGTGGATGTTGTGCGAACTAGGCTCAAACTTTCCAAAAGACACACAGCAGAAAGCCTTTTGTTGCATTATTTCTAAAGGCTTGAAGTTTTGAAGGGAAGAGATTTTGTTTTGCTCTCGGCTACACAATGGAGCTTTCAGAGAACCTCTTTTAAAAGGAATAGCTACAGCCTTTGTGTTGAAGGGTGTGCCTGTTGGCAGGGTCCGCTGATGCAGACAGACTGGCTGGTGATTAACAAAGGTCATTAGACTTTGGAATCTGGCAAGCAGAGTCGGATGGTATGTCTTCTGTGTGTGGAAGGACGACTCCCAAGAAGCCAAGGCATTCTGGAGGTTCCCCCCTCCAGCCCACCCCCAAAGGCAGCTGGAGAACAGGGTCTGGTCCAGGAACGTCCTGCGGTAACCAGGGCTGTGCTGGGATGAACGGACTAGCCCATCAGGCATGGGATAAAAGAACCTTCGGAGATCCTGGTGAATGACATTTGAGGAGGAGAGAGGTGCTGCTTTTTCGGGAAGGAGTGAAAACAGTTCCTCCTTTGTTGGGAGGAGGAGGGCAGAGGAGGGGCCCAGGCTGCTCCTCTCCTGTTGCCTCGGCCCGGCAGCCTGGCAGCATCCATCCCAGAGAAGCCATGTTGTGCTCAGAAGGGAGGCTCTGAGCTAAAATGGCCGCTCCTGAAGCTCAGAGGACTAGGGCAGCTTAGTGAGACTTAGAGCTCCAGTGACGCAGGAGCTCCTATCTCTTGAAAGTGTGATAAACACATTCAGCAGAGCTGTGGCTTGTTTGGCTGAGATGAAAGGACTAAGCTGGGGGGATGGGGAGCGCACACTGGATGATCTGCCTTTTTGCCGTGAAGTGTTCTAAATGCAGGAGTCGTCTGCACTATGGAAAAATTTGTGTTCAGGTCTAATGGGCTGTGCGAAAAGGAGAAGTGGGGTGGGGCCTCGGTGACGGCTGTAATTTGATCCAGAGCTGATAGCAACCTCTTCCACACAATTTGGGTTGGTGCTGAGACAGAAAAGCTGGTGTGGCTGGGAATATGGAGGCTGAGTTAGCCGACAGGGACTCTGGTGCACAGTTCAGGGTTTATTGAAAAAAAGGAGAAATTGCTGGGTGAAAGGGGAGAAGGTAAATCTCTGTGTGTCTCACTCTGCAAGCTCAGGCTGTCCAGAGCTGGACTTGCCAGGAGTTATTTTCACAGGAGCATTCTTTCAGAGAAAATCCTCCTGCCATAGCTCCTTTCACTGCATTGACAGATTTCTCCACTGTATTCTTCCTGCAGAAATCATTGATCTTTTACAATAAAAGTATAGAAAGTTGCTGTACGATCAAAGTATCGAAAGATCTGGCTTGTGGCTTTTGTTCTTGGACATCTGGTTCTAGATTACAGTGACTCAGTAGAGTTTGCTATGAGCTCAGTGAAGTAACTCAGTCATTAAGATAATAACTGGGTATCTCAACTTAAGATAGGAAGGCGTATGCCTTCTCATACATTTTTAACTTCTTAATGGTGGGCCGCTCCATTGAGTTCGTGTGAAGCTATCTGTATCTTTCAATCACACAGTAAATAGCAGGACAGAGGCAGCCGGGCAAGTTTTACTTTATTCTGAATCAGGTTCACTGCTTGTTATGGCCAAGTATGCACTCCACATTTGTAAAGGGGAGAAGTAGAAAAAGGGAAAGTCCTGCCTTAGAAGCCCTTCTTCCAAACCACGTGCATTTCTGTTGCCTTAGTGTAAATCGAGGTGCCGAGGTGCAACCTGAAACTAGAAACTGGATTGTCATCTAAAGTTGGTTGTTTAAGAATCTCTTGAGAAATATTTTATGACCTAATTAGATTGGAGAAGCTGTTAGGTTATAATTGGTAGGTAGTAAAAAGCAAATAACCATTTAGCTCATGAAAAAAAAAAAAAAAACCGTTTAAAGAAGGGAAGAAGGAGGTGTACCGCAATATCAGTTAAGAGAGTAGAAGAATAAAAAGATACAATAAAAGCGCTTCCTACTGCCACTCAGAGATTCAGTACTGTTTCACCGTTTGGTGATAAAACATCCATGTTTTACAGTATTAAAACAGCTAATGAAGAGTGAAGTTTGTCCTTTCTTCTGTATGGGCCACCTCTTTACTTCTGAGAAGATTCTGGTTCAAAAATAAAACTGGTCCCAGCCGGAATCAAAGTCAGTATTAACCTACCAAGAAATCTGAATTCAGTCAAGAAATTCAGAAACTACTAAAACTTTTGAAGTATTAGGGGTTTCTTTGGCACATAGCACTTGCAGATACATCAAGCTAGAAAAAGTTTACCTGCTTTTTCCCCCCTTCTTTGAAGTTAGGAAGTCAAGGACACCATCCCTGTTATGTCTGATTTCCTTTCTTTGGCCAGTGTTCCATCTGGCAAAGTCCAGTGAGAGGAAATGGCCGATATTGGAATTTCTTCCATCAATGGACTTGTAGCCCCAGCAGCCTCGGGTACGCGATGAGCGCAGGCCTTAAGGTGTTTTGTCTGCCTTCTGCCACCGCAGGTTCCTAATGTGAGAGGGTAGACCCAGATGATGGAGGTGCTTCAGTGCGATGGCTGTGACTTTAGAGCCCCGTCTTACGAAGATCTCAAGGCGCATATCCAGGATGTCCACACGGCATTTCTGCAGCCGACGGACGTTGCCGAAGACAATGCGAACGAGCCGCGCTCTGGGTCCATGAATGCCAGTAACCAGACAGAGGTGGAGTTTTCGTCTATAAAGGATGAATTTGTGATTGCAGAGGACTTATCAGGTAAATCTGTCCTGGGCTCGGCATATCTGATGTATTTCACTGCCCTCATCTATTTTGAGCCTGTAGCCGTGGTTCTTTTTTTTTGGACAGGAGAGTAGGACTTATTGGTGGGCGTGAGTAAGGAGGGGACGGTGCCAAGGCTCTCCTGAGTGCAGGGTCCGCCGCTTGCCCAGAGGGCCAGGATTACGGATGTATTTGACCTCACAGCCATCTGGGATGAGCTGCTTTTCTGCCACCTTGTTTTCAAATTCATCTGCATTAAACTTAGTAAATGCCCACTTCTTGGAGATGTGGCTCTTCTGGTGGCCAGGGAACTTGAACTTGGCCCTGTGGAGGGCCTTAATCACATGCTCCTTGTTCTGCAGCCTGGTGCGGATGGACCTTATGACTTGGCCAGCGTGGACCCTGGCCACTGTGCCCTGGGGCTTTTCAAAGGCACCGCACATACCTGTCTGGAGCCTAGATTGGGCAACATGCCAGTCATGAATGTCCACTGGAAAGGGCTGTCTGCAAGGTCCCTTAAGGCAACCAGTACAGGCAGCAGGCTGCATACAGTACCGAGGAGTCTGTAGCTGTGGTTCCTGACATGCATGGTTCCCACAGAGTTTCTTGCTCTCTGCGAGCCTCTTTTTTTTTTTTTTTGGCCACGCTGCAAGGCTTGTGGGATCTTTAAAGGTTCCCCGACCAGGGATTGAACCTGGGCCACGGCAGTGGAAAAACGCTGAGTCCTAACCACTGGACCGCCAGGGAATTCCCACTTGTGAGCCATTTTTGTGGTTTGGGCATCACGTTTCTCTTCTTGAGTAGCCCAGGTTATTGTTCTTTCAGCTTCCTCTGTTTCTTAGCTTCCCTTCAGTTTGGAGCACAGGGTAGTATCTTGGAAAGTTCTAGAATGAATATTGCAGTCTGTGAAACTTGCATTTTCATAGCTCTGTGGCACATGAATCGAGATGTGGAGACTCTTGCACCTGAAGCCAAGCACTGCCTTCCGTCCGTGAGAAGCAACGTGTTTATGTTCGTTAACGCTTCGTTAATACTCTTCAGGGCCTCATCTTGAGATGTTAGGCTTTTTGAATGTGATGTTTATTAATGAAGGATAATTGAGAAGAAAATGGATTTGCATGATTGAATTTCTTGACTCGCTTTTGCTATGCTTTTCTCTTCCCACTTACCTTATGCCTTCTCTTTAGGTCAAAATGCAACTGCATTGGGGACCGGAAGTTACTATGGCCATAGTCCAGGATATTACGGTCAGCATATTGCCTCTAATCCCAAACCAACAAGCAAGTTTTTTCAATGCAAGTTCTGCGTACGCTACTTCAGGTCAAAAAACCTCCTCATTGAACACACTAGGAAGGTCCACGGAGCTCAAGCTGAAGGGAGTTCAGCGGGACCTCCTGTTCCAGGATCCTTAAATTATAATATCATGATGCACGAGGGATTCGGAAAGGTCTTCTCTTGCCAGTTTTGCACATACAAGTCACCAAGGAGGGCAAGAATAATTAAGCATCAGAAGATGTATCACAAAAACAATTTGAAGGAGACCACTGCTCCTCCCCCTGCCCCTGCTCCGATGCCAGACCCAGTGGTGCCACCCGTGTCCCTGCAGGACCCCTGCAAGGAGCTGCCGGCGGAGGTCGTGGAGCGCAGCATCCTAGAATCTATGGTCAAGCCTCTGACCAAGTCTCGAGGCAACTTTTGCTGTGAGTGGTGCAGCTATCAGACCCCCCGCCGGGAACGCTGGTGTGACCACATGATGAAGAAACACCGCAGCATGGTCAAGATCCTGTCCAGTCTCAGGCAGCAGCAAGAAGGGACTAATCTGCCTGATGTGCAGAACAAGAACGCTCCCAGCCCCACTTCTAACTCCACCTATCTGTCTGTGAATGCTGCCAGCCGGGAGCTACCCAACACTAACGTCTCCACCTTCAGGGGCTCCATCGGCAACTCCATCATGAGACCCAATTCTTCTTCCGCTTCCAAGTTTTCGCCCATGTCTTACCCTCAGATGAAGCCGAAGTCACCTCACAATTCTGGCCTCGTCAGCTTGGCGGAGAGATCCCGTTACGGAATGACTGACATGACCAATTCTTCTGCCGACCTGGAAACTAACAGCATGCTGAATGACTCTAGTTCCGACGAAGAGTTAAATGAAATAGACAGTGAGAATGGCTTAACTGCTCTGGATCATCAGACAGCAGGCATGTCCGCGGAGCAGCTGATGGGCTCAGAGGGCAACAAATTATTGGAGACCAAGGGGATCCCATTTAGAAGATTCATGAACAGGTTCCAGTGCCCCTTTTGTCCGTTCCTCACCATGCATCGACGTAGCATCTCCCGTCACATAGAAAACATCCACTTATCCGGAAAGACAGCCGTCTACAAATGTGATGAATGTCCATTTACTTGCAAGAGCTCGTTAAAACTTGGGGCTCACAAACAGTGTCACACGGGTACAACGTCAGACTGGGATGCTGTGAATTCCCAGAGTGAAAGCATTGCTTCTCCGCTGCACGACGGTGTCGTGTCTTACGAGAGCTCGAGCATCAATGGGAGAAAGTCGGGGGTCGTGCTGGAGCCCCTGCAGCAGCAACAGCCGCCCCCGCCGCCCCCGCCGCCCCCGCCTCCGTCACAGCCTCAGCCGCCGCAGTTGCAGCCGCCCCATCAGGTGCCGCCCCCGCCCCCGCCGCCCGCGCAGGCCCCGCCCCTGCACCCCTACAAGTGCACCATGTGTAATTACTCCACCACGACTCTGAAAGGGCTGAGGGTGCATCAGCAGCACAAACACTCCTTCTGCGACAACTTGCCAAAATTCGAGGGGCAGCCCTCCAGCCTGCCAGTGGACGGCGAGACAGACAGCCACCCCTCTTCCAGCAACACTGTGAAGAAAAGTCAGACCTCAATTCTTGGGCTGTCCTCCAAGAACAATTTTGTAGCTAAGGCCTCTAGGAAACTCGCTAATGACTTTCCTCTCGACTTATCGCCCGTGAAGAAGAGGACCCGGATTGACGAGATCGCAAGCAACCTGCAGAGCAGAATTAACCAAACCAAACAGCAGGAAGATGCGGTGATCAACGTGGAGGATGACGAGGAGGAGGAGGAAGACAACGAGGTGGAGATCGAGGTGGAGCTGGACCGGGAAGAAGAGCCACCGGAGCCCGTCCTGGAGGTGCCCACGTCCTTCTCAGCGCAGCAGATCTGGGCGAGAGATGCCCCTGAGCCCCAGAAGGAGCCCAGCTTCAGAACTGTCACCCACGATTACAATGCCACCAACGGGGCTGAGATAGAGCTCACCCTTTCTGAAGATGAAGAGGATTATTATGGCTCCTCCACGAACATGAAAGATCACCAGGTTTCCAGCGCTGCTCTGCTCAACACCCAGACTCCTATCTACGGAACTGAGCACGGTAATGAAAATGCGGACTTTAGCGACTCGGGAAGGCTTTATTATTGCAAACACTGTGACTTTAACAACAAATCTGCCCGGAGCGTCAGCACCCACTACCAGCGCATGCACCCGTACATTAAATTCAGCTTCAGGTACATCTTGGACCCCAACGATCACAGCGCAGTGTACAGGTGCCTGGAATGCTACATCGATTACACCAACTTCGAAGACCTGCAGCAGCATTACGGCGAACACCACCCAGAAGCCATGAACGTCCTCAACTTCGACCACTCGGACCTGATCTACCGGTGTCGGTTTTGTTCCTACACGAGCCCCAACGTCCGAAGCCTGATGCCGCACTACCAGAGAATGCACCCCACCGTCAAGATTAACAATGCGATGATATTTTCGAGCTACGTGGTGGAGCAGCAGGAGGGGCCGAACACGGAGTCCCAGACGCTGAGGGAGATCCTGAATTCGGCTCCCAAGAACATGGCCGCGTCCGCTGCCGTGGCCCGTGGCGGCGGGGTGCCGGCTCCGTTCCCTAAGAACACCCCTTCCAAGACCTTTCCTCCAGAATGTGAAAATCAGAAGGACCCCTCGGTCAGCACTGTCGTCGTGTACGATTGTGACGTTTGCTCCTTCGCGAGCCCCAACATGCACTCTGTGTTGGTTCATTATCAGAAGAAACACCCGGAAGAAAAGGCCTCCTACTTTAGGATCCAGAAAACCATGCGAATGGTGTCTGTGGACAGGGGCTCTGCCCTTTCTCGGTTGTCATTTGAGGTGGGTGCTCCAGTGTCTCCCAAAATATCCGCCATGGGTTCCCCACCCCCCCCACCGCCCCCGCCACCAGACCTCGGTACCGAGCTTTACTACTGCAAACACTGCTCCTACAGCAATCGGTCAGTTGTGGGAGTCCTTGTCCACTACCAGAAAAGACACCCAGAGATAAAGGTTACCGCCAAATATATCAGACAGGCTCCTCCCACAGCCGCAATGACGCGAGGGGCCGATGGGCCCCAAGGCTCCCCCCGGGCACCGGCCCCCAGGCAGCAGCTCAGCCGGAGCGGCTCCGAGAGAGACGGCCCTCCTGCGGAGAGTGAGATGTTCTTCTGCCAGCACTGTGATTACGGGAACCGCACGGTCAAAGGTGTCCTCATCCATTATCAGAAGAAGCACCGAGACTTCAAGGCCAACGCGGACGTGATCCGGCAGCACACGGCCACCATCCGAAGCCTCTGCGACCGTAACCAGAAAAAGCCTGCCGGTTGCGTGCTGGTCCCCCCCTCGAACGTGGAGCGGGACAGAACGAAACTCCGGGCGCTCAAGTGTCGTCAGTGCTCGTACACCTCCCCCTACTTTTACGCACTGAGGAAGCATATCAAGAAAGACCACCCTGCCCTGAAGGCCACGGTCACGTCCATCATGCGGTGGGCATTTCTAGATGGCTTGATAGAAGCTGGCTACCACTGCGAGTGGTGCATCTATTCCCACACAGATCCCAACGGTTTGCTCCTCCATTACCAGAGGAGGCATCCCGAGCATTACGTTGATTATACGTACATGGCCACCAAGCTCTGGGCTGGGCCAGACCCATCCCCTCCCTCTCTCACGATGCCAGCTGAAGCCAAAACGTACAGATGCCGAGACTGTGTTTTTGAGGCCGTCTCCATCTGGGACATCACCAATCACTACCAAGCGTTCCACCCCTGGGCCATGAATGGGGACGAGTCCGTGCTGCTGGATATCATCAAGGAGAAAGATGCTGTCGAGAATCCCATCCCTGCGCCTGAAGAGCTCGTGGGCCCCGTGAATTGTGAAAACAGTATGCCGGCCCCACTGCCCGAGCAGGAAGCTGACTGCCCCGAGGACGCCAGGCTTTCCCCAGAGAAGAGCCTCCAGCTAGCGTCAGCCAACCCCGCCATCTCCTCCACCCCGTACCAGTGCACCGTGTGCCAGTCTGAGTATAACAACCTGCACGGCCTTCTGACCCATTACGGGAAGAAGCACCCAGGCATGAAAGTGAAGGCTGCTGACTTTGCCCAGGATATCGACATCAACCCGGGCGCTGTCTACAAATGCAGGCATTGCCCCTACATCAACACCCGCATCCACGGCGTCCTGACCCACTACCAGAAGCGACACCCGTCCATCAAGGTGACTGCCGAGGACTTCGTGCACGACGTGGAGCAGTCCGCCGACATAGCCCAGAATGACGTGGAGGAGACGAGCAGGATCTTCAAGCAAGGGTACGGCGCCTACCGCTGCAAACTGTGTCCCTACACGCACGGCACTTTGGAGAAGCTCAAAATCCACTACGAGAAGTATCACAACCAGCCTGAGTTCGATGTCTTTTCCCAGTCTCCCCCGAAGCTGCCCGTGACCCTCGAGCCCGAGATAACCACTGAAGTGAGCCCCTCCCAAGTCTCCGTGACCGAGGACGAGGTGGGAGAGGAGCCCGTGTCCACGTCTCACTTCGCTACCTCGCACCTGGTGTCCCACACTGTGTTCCGGTGCCAGCTCTGCAAGTACTTCTGCTCCACGCGGAAGGGCATAGCCCGGCACTACCGCATCAAGCACAACAACGTACGCGCCCAGCCTGAGGGCAAGAACAACCTCTTCAAGTGCGCCCTGTGTGCCTACACCAACCCCATCCGCAAAGGGCTGGCTGCCCACTACCAGAAGCGCCACGACATCGACGCCTACTACACCCACTGCCTGGCGGCCTCCAGGACCATCAGCGACAAGCCCAACAAGGTGATCATCCCGTCGCCGCCCAAGGACGACTCCCCGCAGCTCAGCGAGGAGCTCCGGCGCGCCGTGGAGAAGAAGAAGTGCTCCCTGTGCCCCTTCCAGTCCTTCAGCAAGAAGGGCATCGTGTCCCACTACATGAAGCGTCACCCGGGGGTGTTCCCCAAGAAGCAGCACGCCAGCAAGTTGGGGGGCTACTTCACCGCCGTCTACGCCGACGAGCACGAGAAGCCGGTGCTGATGGAAGAGGAGGAGAGAGGCGGCTTCGAGAAAGCCGAGGTGGAGGGGAGCGAAGGGCAGGAAATCGAGTGGCTCCCGTTCCGCTGCATCAAGTGCTTCAAGCTGTCCTTCAGCACGGCGGAGCTGCTGTGCATGCATTACACGGACCACCACAGCCGGGACCTCAAGAGGGACTTCGTCATCCTGGGCGGCGGCCCCCGCCCGCAGAGCTCCGCCTACCAGTGCAAGCACTGCGATAGCAAACTGCAAAGCACGGCGGAGCTGACCTCACACTTGAGCATTCACAATGAGGAATTCCAGAAGCGTGCCAAACGTCAGGAGAGGAGGAAACAGCTTTTGAGCAAGCAGAAATATGCAGATGGTGCTTTTGCAGATTTCAAACAAGAGAGGGTAAGGATATGTTTTGCTTTCCCTTCCCCCAGGAGGCCTCTCATCACTGGTGCCCACATGCACGTCTTCGCTGCCAGCCAAACCGCTACGGGCTTCCTAGTGACTTAGCCTGCCAGAGAGCTCAATAAGTCAATTAAACATTTCGAGCTTGATTATCCCCCACCCCCCGCGTTCTACGCTCACCCTTCTCCCGGCCCCCTCCCTCTCGCCCCTCCCAAGGTTCCCCAGGGGAGGGTCGGGTGGCTTTTCTGTATTTCTCTCTGCCAAGTAGCCTTATCCGAGGCCTAGTTACAGGACAACGCTCGCTCTCTTTCCCAGGGCAGTTGCGGGCCGTCTCTTGGTATCGTTAGCGCTTCTCAGCCATGTCTTGGTTTGCAGTGTCGGCTACAGGAACCTAACGTCTCCAGGAGTAGAGTTTTTTTTTTTTTCCTTCTTTTTTTTTTTTTCTTTTTTGGTCAAGAAGTTCGCTAATGGCGTAGCTATGCGACGTTTCACCTGTGTAGTTGAAAAATTGGTTTGAAAACCAGATAACTTGGTGGCAGTGACCATGAGACTTCAGCACCGAGATCTTCTCTCCTCACAAGTCATAACCTGTTTGGGTTCTGGAGACTTCTCCCGCGCGCGCGCAGTGGGCAGCGCGCCTCGCCCCTGACGAATCTGTTATGTAAAACTGCTCGCCGTGTTAGCTCCCTTGGTTTTTAACCTGCTAATCTGCTTTAACGTAAAATCTGCTAGTAAGCTGCAAGAATAAATGCCGGCGTTGAGGGAGGGCTCGGAGTACTGATGGCTACCACTGTATTTTACCAGCCTTTTGGTCACTTAGAAGAGGTGCCAAAGATCAAGGAGAGGAAGGTGGTGGGCTACAAATGTAAATTCTGTGTGGAAGTGCATCCGACGCTCCGGGCCATCTGCAACCACCTGCGCAAGCACGTCCAGTACGGCAGTGTCCCGGCCGTGTCAGCCGCCGTGAAGGTGAGCACTGGGAAGGTCTGGATGAGGAGTCTTGTGTGTGAGCCCTTCGAGTTCCTAATTCACGCCGTTGCTCAGAGCCGCTCAGGAAAGGGCGACCCCACATGTGGGCGTTCCTGAGTTATGCTGGGATCGGTCTGGCTTGTTTTGATTTCTTTACAGGTTGGATCCTCCTCATCTTCCGTGTTTCGACCCGGTTGCGTTTCGATCTGGTTCCCTTCCACGCGGATAGTCTGGTGGAAACAGAAGATCCGGGCCTCTCGGTACAGGAGGCCTTGGGTCTCCCTTCTATGTTGCGTTTAGTGCCGTTAGGTGTTCGCTTTTGCAAGCGGCCCGGGCTCTTGAGAGGAGTCCAGTGGGTTCTGTTCCCATCCTCTTCTGCGCCTCCCACTGCCTGACTTCTTGCTGTTCTCATCTGGCGACGGTGCAGAGAGCCCGGGAGAATCCGTCTTTTACTTCTTATCCTGGGTCCCCGGAGGAGCGTTCAGAAACGTTAAATCTAAAACTGAAAGCCTCCAGGTCACAGTTGGCCCTGTGAGCCCTTTGACCTGATTTGTCTCCTCCATCCCCTCTCCCTCTGTGTTGCTGGCGAGCACCTTCTCTCTGCCCCCGACCAGTATTAGGCCACCTGGTTTGAAAATGATAACCCTAAAATGAGCCACTGTTTCAGTGACCAAGCTGCCATCCCTGCCTTCCAGGGTATTGCTAACCACTTAGTGTTGAGCAGAGAAGTCAGTTCAGGGCTCTGCTCTCTCTCTCTCTGGATACGTGAATGCATTTCTGTCATCGGCCCTTCTTGCTCTTGAGTCCTGTTTTGCCAATGTGGCATATGGAGGCGAAGCTTCCACTCTTCCCATTGAAGACTGAAGCCTTGTGGCTGGCGGCACAGCAGTGAGTGGCACGGGGACAGCATCAGTCAGCTTCTTGCCCGCCACCAGGGTGTGTCCCAGCCTTGCGTCCCATAATTGCTCAAGGGAGACAGCGGCTCTTCCCGTGTAATCAGTAATCCGAAGGAGCCCCCCCCCAAGCCAGGCTAGGCTGCTTCTTAATTTTTTGAATTGATTGTACAGCAACCTTCGGTCAAGGGGTGACGTCACCGCCTGTGAGATGGGGATGAGCGTGGTGGCAGAGAGCTGGATCTTCCAGTTTCCTTCATTTCCCGAGGGTGTTCCAAGGCTCCCAAGTGCCCATACCGCACCATTCTCCTTTTTCCCCTTCCTTCCTCTCTTCCTTTCTCTGAGCCATAACCCTAACCTGCGTTATATCAGTTTCGGTAGGATCCCAATTTGAATTTTCTCTTTAAGATAGAAGGTAAGTGAGTGAACTGTCTTCAAAGTGGGAGAGCGGCTCCCTCAGCTTTCCCAGACAGTAGCAACCTGTGTCCGGATATGTTGCCCTCACGTCACCACCACTGCATGAAGGATGGCAGTTGGGTTTGCCCTCCCTCTAGGGGGAGCTGGAGAGGCAGGGGAGGAAGCCTTAACAGGAAATGCTTAACAGGAGTTTGGGAGAATGAAGGGAGAGGAGGAGAGCTGGGAGCAATGATGATGGATATTTATTTTGTTGGTGGGGCATGTGTGTGTGTGTGGTTCTCTTAGCAGGAGGCTGAAGACCCTTCCCACTTGTTCCTGGATGGACTGGAAGCAGCCAAAGATGCCAGTGGCGCCCTGGCGGACCGGGTGGATGGTGAACACTGCTTGCTTGATGGAATGTTGGAGGATGAAACCCGGCCGGGGGGATACCATTGTAGTCAATGTGACAGAGTCCTGATGTCCATGCAGGGGCTGCGTTCTCATGAGAGGAGCCATCTGGCCCTGGCCATGTTTACCCGCGAGGACAAGTACAGCTGCCAGTATTGCTCCTTTGTTTCTGCTTTCAGGCACAAGTAAGTGTTCACCGAGTGGGTGCAAGTGGTAACTGGAGGAGGTGGAAGGCGGGAGCGCTTGGAGGCGTCTGAAGGCCCCGCTCATGGTTCAGGCCTGCCGTTCAGTTGGCTGTGTTACCTTGAGCCTCTGTCGCCCCACCTGTCAAATGGGGCTGAGAACAGGAGATTGTTTGCCTGACATCAGATTTGGCGAAATCGGGCATTTAGAAAAAAAATTGAAGTATAGTTAATTTACAAGGTTGTGTTAATTTTAAGCGTACGGCAGAGTGATTCAGTTATACACACACACACACACACACACACACACATATACACACACAAACACAATACATACACGCATTCTTTTTCAGACTCTTTTCCGTTACAGGTTATTACAAAATATCGAGTATAGTTCCCTGTGCTACACAGTAGGTCCTTGTTGTTTACCTATTTTATATAAAGTCGTGCAGTGATCCCCAACCTTTTTGGCACCAGGGACCAGTTTCTTGGAAGACGGTTTTTTCCACGGGGCGGGGGGTCGGTTCAGACGGTAATGTGAGCGATGGGGAGCGGCGGATAAAGCTCGCTTCACTCGCTCCCCCGCCGCTCACTTTCTGCTGTGCGGCCTGCTTGGGGGACCCCTGAAGTAGTGTGTATCTGTTAATCCCAAACTCCTAATTTGGTCTCCCTGGCCCCCGCTATCCCCTTTGGTAACCGTAAGTTTGTTTTCTATGTCTGTAAGTCTATTTCCGTTTTGTAAATAAGTGCATCTGTATCATTTTTTTTAGATTCCACATGCAAGTGATATCATATGGTGTTTGTCTTTCTGTGTCTGACTTACTTCACTAAGTATGATCATCTCTAGTTGCATCCCTGTTGCAGCAAATGACATTATTTCATTCTTTTTTATGACCTAGTGCTATTCCATTGTACATATGTGCCACATCTTCTTCATCCATTCATCTCTTGATGGACATTTAGGTTGCTTCCATGTCTTGGCTATTGTAAATAGAGCTGCTATGAACATTGGGGTGCATGTATCTCTTTGAATGAGAGTTTTCTAAATTGGGCATTTTCTTAAATGATAATTTTGGAGGTGTTGCTATGACTTACACAAGGAAAGACCAGAGAGTAGATGCGTTTACTGGTGCATCTGTCGAACATTCATCCAGAACCTAGTCATCATTTGAGGAAGTAAAGTTCCATTTGGGAAATTTTAAGCAGCTAAGGAGGTAAAATTAGGACTTTTTAACCCATATGACCAAAGGGTCATTGCTTGGCATTTTTAAAAAGACCTGGAATGGTAAAGAAGTTTATCGATGCCAGAGAGATGCTTGAGGCGCAGGGTGGGTTGAGGAGACGGAGCTTCCTGCTACCCGGCACAGCTTTGAAATTGAAAATTTGGGTTTTTGTGTGAGGCTTTTCGGGGCGATAGGAAGAGGGATGGTTCTGAGAAGAAACAACCTTTTGTTGCCTTTCTCTCGCAACTGTATGAGAGAGAAATTTTTCAATAACGTGTTCTACAGTCTTGGATGAAGGTGACTGATGGTGAGACTGACACGCTGTTTATTTTTATCATAATTGAAAATAAGTGATGGGCTGTTTGCTTCTTAAAAAAGATAAAGTGCTAGTTAGTGTCTGTTGAAAGGCAGGAAGAGGTGATGCTTCCACAGAGGTTAGGATGGGTTGCAAACTCTTTTATGATTATACAGAGCCTAGTATCCAATCTTTGTCATCAGATTCATGCCCTGGCCTCAAACTTGTGTAGTTCTCATCCGTTCGATAAGTATTTGTCGGACAGCAACTCTCAACGTTTTCTGACACACACAACCTCAATAAATCGTTGTGAATAAATGAATATGCCCTGTTGTTGAGGCTTTGGGGGAATATAAAGATGAATAGGACATGGTCGGTGATCTCAGGGAACTTAGGGTCTAGTCGGGTTGTAAGTAAAGCAAGCACGCAAATGACTTGGCAAAACAAGGCACATGTCTTTAAAAAAAATGTATCAATAAAATGCAGTGAAGTTTCAAAGAAGGGAGATGGTACATCTACTTTGGAAGAATCGGGAAGGTTTTATGGAACAGGGAGCACTGGAGCCAAGTCTTAAAGTAGGAAGACAGGACCTGCCAAGTTTGGAAAGAACATGCAATGTGGAGGAAACGATGAGTGAGTAGGGCCCTGAGGAAGAGATCGATGCTTAGGAGGGACCAGTTGGCGGTCTAGTTGGACTAATTTTTAAGTGATATGTAAAGGAATAGTAGAAGGTAAAGTCTGAATACCTGAGTAGAGACTGCATTTGGGGGGTCTTTGAATGCAGAATTAGTGCTTTGTAATATACATTACTGGTAAAAGGAAGACTCTGAAACGAGTAAAGGCATCTTAATCACTAACATTTATTGAGCCTCACTGTGTGCCAGGCGCTGTGCTGCGTGCCTTCAAGTATTACCTCATTTTATTCTCAGAACAGCCCTATGAGGTATGGTCCCATTATCATCTCCCTTTCCTGGATAAGGGAAGTGAGGCCTTTTGATGTAGAGGGGTTATGGAACTTGCCCAAGGCCACTCGGCTTATGAGTAATAGCTAGCATTTGATCTCAGGCAGTCTGACTCCATCGCTTGTGCTTTTGAGTTGGAAAAAAGATGGGGGAGACCAATTAGGAGGCAGTGATAGTAGCTGATCCACGAAGTTAGAATGGAACTTGGGAACAGTTGAGGGAAGGAGGATCTTCATGTCTTGGGAAAATTGGCTTACCGGAGGGGAAGAGGGACAGAGTACAGTACAAATGGCACGGAGGTTTCCAGGCCGGTTGACTGACAGCTTGGAAGTGTTCTTTCTACAAAGAAGGGAATGAAGAAGAGAATTTGTTTGGGATTTAAAAAAACTGACGTGTTTGTTTCAGGCTGGTTGAGTTTAAGATAGCTGAAGGACATTCAGCGGGAGGTGTCCTTAGGCAGTGTGGAAAGGGCTGCTTTGGGGCTTGGGAGAACATTATATATTTAAATGGTAAGCAGTACTGTTCCCATATGAGTTATTTAGAATGGAATCTAGTTCTCCGGGGCATTGATACAAATTAAATTAGAACATCTTCCCACACCTCGTTGGGTAGATTTATTATTTTTTTAGAGTAGTAATTATTATGAAATACTGGGAAATTATAATTAAATCATTTCTTTATAAGTTGCTTCTGGAATACGGATGTACAGCAAACATGGTTTTATCAGAAGGCATGGCCAGCCTTTGGATCACATGATTTCCTGTAAACACACCTGCAGTGGACCTCCATATTTAGAAAGACCTTGAAAATAGCCCATTGCAAGTGCCCTGCTCAAGTGTTCACAGCGGAATTAAGGTTTAAGAAGGAAGTCAGCCTTTTTTACATGCAAAATTTCTCTAATTCCCTTTTTTTTTTTTTTTATGGTGTAAGTTCAAGGACTCTTTGATAGGCACCTCATTGACTTTTCAGAAAACTTAAATTTGTCCATATTTTACCTTTTCCTTTTAGATGCCCTCTTCTACTTCACAGTGCTTTAGAGAAGGGAAAATAAGTCTACCAAGACCTGTTTCCATTGCCATGTCTCTCAAGCCAAAAAAAATTTTGATCTCTTCTTTCCTTTAGCTTCTCCAACTCTTGCCAGTTTGCGTTTGTTTGTTTTTTCCCTCCTGTAAGCACCATCCTTGGAAAGTAACAAAATGACTTTGAACAGCTTAGAAATGGGATTTCTGGAAAAGGGCAATGAGAAAATGTTGGATGCAATTTTTAATATTGTCATTTCCTTTTCTCTTCTTCTGCATCAAGTTTGGATCGCCATATGCAAACCCACCACGGACACCATAAACCTTTCCGATGCAAGCTCTGCTCCTTCAAGTCCTCCTACAACAGCCGGCTGAAGACACACATCCTCAAGGCTCATGCTGGTGAGTTGGTGTTCGCGGTGCACTGGTTCCCTGAGTTTGAAATTTAATCGTCTTCAGTGAGTGAAATTTTTAAGTCTCTTGCTCCATACACATGAGAATAAGGTTCTCTTGAGATGGTTGTGTATTCAGTTTTATTTTGACCTAATTAAAAAAATAAAAGAATGGCCCAAAGGCAAAATAATACCAAGTACCATGTCACGCATGTCATAGTTGATTCGTGCAGCTAACACATACCTACTGACAGATTCTTGCTACTCACAGGTTCTGTTTTCTAGAGAAATTTCTAAATTACCTGGACTTTCTAATGGAAATGCAAGAATTGGTACATCTCCTGAAGATAATTTCCAACTAAAATAAAGTGATAGTCTTGGGGACGTTCAAAGGGACACAGAGACCTCAGGATGTGTGAGATTTCTCATGAGATGCCCTTAGATGCATTTCCACATCCCAGATAAGAAATGACCGTGGGTCATGAGTGTCCAGGAGTTGTGTTGATCTCCATCACTCTATCATCCCATCTCATCGTGCTCGTCTCATGAACATCCCTTACGTACCAGTCTCTGTACTAATAAGCCTGGTATATTCATCATCTCATTTAATCTTCAAGGCAGTCCCAAAGGGTAGATGTTGTCACCCTCAGTGTCGGATGAAGCCACAGAGACTCAAAACCCAGTGTCCTGCTCAAGGCCACAGAGCCCATTCACTAAGAATTTGACTCCAGAACAAAAGCCTACATCCTTGTCACTCACAGGATGCTGCCTCCCTCTCTCCTCTGCTCTTTTCTACTTGGCATGTGATGGAGGATGCCCACAGGTGGCTAATCAGAACTCAACGAAGAGAGGAAAGAGGCATGAGTAAGAAAGGCAGTGTGGCAGGGTCTGGGCGGCCTCCTCCCAGGATGTCCCCAGTCCTCTGAGGAGCCCGACTCTGCAGCAGCCTGTGGCCCTCTCAGAGGTGTTGTCAGCCTTTGAGGAACTTACAACAAGCAAAGGAAAATTGGGAAACCAATAGCTTTAGAATAGCTAGCGATACTGTCAGAGATTCTTCTAGAGATCCCGTCTCCCTGCTGAGTTTCCTCAGCTAGGGTGTTTAGAATTCTAGTTGAATTCTAGTTTAAAATTTTTCAATCAACTAGAATTCTTCTGTCTCATTTATTTGCTTCCCTTCCCTTATTAGCTTCTTATTAACTGCCCAGAACCCGAGTCCTTCACTTTTGTCGTGTCCTCATCCCCTGTGGAAATACAGCCATGTCTCTACTGTTTCCTGAAGGTTGGGTCCCGTTGAACTGGCTTAATGGAGTAAAACTACGGAAGCCTTCAGGATGCCTTAAGCCCACTGGGGGTGGGGGAGGGGATGGCAGATTAGCTATATGGGCTCTTCTCTATCTGTTAGTATTTTTATATCTTCCAGAACATTTTACTAAAGTTCATGGAGTAAGAGGCTTCGGGGTTCAAACCACTCTTTTCTAACTGGTGTATATTGTAAATTATTCACTCGGGACACTGTCCTGGGGAGTTTTCCCCATAGATCTCAGCCTTGTCAAAAACACTTTACCAGTGGGAGTTGGGTAAGTGATTTGGCCTGTGGGAAAGACTTTAAAAAAGTGCCACAGGCTACACACGGACTCCAGGGCATTGAGCTGAAGTGTATATTCTTGGAGCTGACCAAGCAGACTGGTCTTCTGTGCTCGCTGGTTTGCAGGAAGGAAGCATCCAGAGAGAGAGGATGGGAGCATCGTAATCCAGTTGTACACACACTTTGAACCGTTGGTGTCTATGACTTGGTCTTAGCTACAGAGAGTGGCTTGGCTTGGAGAAAGCCAAATCATTTTCCAGAAGACTCTTGACTCGTCTGTTCTAGATGGAGTGTTTTATTTTATTTTATAGGGTAAAAGGTAGTGTGTACTAACCAGATACCTGGATTTGAGTTCTCTCTCAGGTTATGCTACTTATAACCACCCACCAAGGTTCATACAGCCAGGTTTGCACTGAAAAACTGAGAAATGGAATAAGGAGAGCAGTAGTGTACAATATGACATATATTTATTATTTCAGTAAACACCATTATTCATACCCAGCATTATCCTGTAGCTAACAGGTCATGGTCTGAGGGGTGTGGAATTGACTGGTGTTCTCGTTTGGGTCCTCTGACTTCTTTGTGCTTCTCTTCTGCTTTGGGCTATAGTATGTTGCCTCATTCAAGGTTTTGTGTGGGTCTCTTCAAGGCTTTCTTGGAAATGCACACTTTGGGGGTCATCAGTGGTGAAAAGGAGGCTTGAATGCGGGACTTCAGATGCTGGTCTCACTTCACATGAAACCACTTAGTAATTTTCGGGGTGGCAGGAAAGTAACCATCTCAGCAGGGTAAAAGCAAGAGTGGAGGTTTAGGGCTTCCCTGGTGGCGCAGTGGTTGGGAGTCCGCCTGCTGATGCAGGGCACGCGGGTTTGTGCCCTGGTCTGGGAAGATCCCACATGCAAAAAAAAAAAAAAAGAGTGGAGGTTTACTAGCTCATTCTCGCTCTGCTTTAGTGAGCATTTGTCTATAGCACATCAGTGCTGTCCTCAGTTCATATTCACTGGTCCACAAAACCTTCGTTACTAACAATCCTTTCTTCTCTTATTCCTCTCCTTCCTTTCCCTCTTCTCTGGTTTTTAAGTTTCACTTGAAAATAAATTTTAAAAATACATGTTCATTAGAAAAAAATTGAAAATGAAAGAAGAAATACAGTCAAGGCATTCATAATCTTATTATCTGAAGACCACTGTTGTTAATATTTGATAATATTTCCTTTCAACCATTTCCTCTATAATTATTTTCCATAGTCATGATTATAATTTAATCTAAAATGTATTATGCTTTTCTGTTTATTTTTCTGAGTTTCAGTATTTTAGTTTTCTATGAATTGCCAACTCTTTGAGAATTTATTTTCATGAGTAGTAATTTATCAAGAAGATATACCCACATTTACTTAATCACTTCCCAGTGGTTGGAAATTTAGGTTGTTTCGCCCCTTTTTCAAGCATAAATAATGTATATTTCTAAACAGAGATTTCTAAGTATTCAAGGGTATTTCCTTAATATAAATTCTCAGAAGTGGAATTATTGAGTTGCAGGCATGAACTTTCTAAGCTTATTGTTATAAAAAGCAAAATTGCTTTCCGAGTTGATTGTACCAGAGTTTGTCTGTCCAGCGACATAAGGATGCCCATTTCACACCCTTCTTAAATTGCAATTCATGTAAAAGCTGACTTAGGGCAAAGATAAATCATACTCTCATTTAACTTGATCATAGTGATCTGTGCTGTATTTCAGTGGTATAAAAACAATTAAAAGGACAATACTTTGTAGAAAACAAACTTATGGTTACCAAGGGGGCGGGAGGGGGAGGGAGGGATAAATCGGGAGATTGGGATTGAAATATACACACTACTATGTATAAAATAGACAACTAATAAGAACCTACTGTATAGGTATTGTACAGGGAACTCTACTCGCTACTCGGTGATGGCCTATATGGGAAAAGCATCTAAAAGAGAGTTCGTACATGTATATGTTTAACTGACTCACTTTGCTGTACAGCAGGAACTAACACAACAGTGTAAATCAACTATACTCCAATAAAAATTAACGAAAGAAAAATACTTATTTTTACTTACATGTCCTTTTTATTGAAAAATATTGGAGCTAAATGCAGACACACGTTTATATATATAAACACACCTCTCTCAGTTAAAGAAATGACTTTCACCCATTTCTGTGCTATTGATCAGATAGGGAAATGGAGTTTTGTGCTGAGGTTCGTGAACTGGTCCCAAAAAACCCCACAGGTAGGATGTATGGAATCCAGGAGGCCTAGAGTCAGCAAGGAAGTAAATTATGAGGATAGCACAGCAGTTTGCACTGAGTGACTTCGTGCTCGGAAAGCCACCGATCGACCCTTGGAATAAGGATGGAGTGTATTATTTTCTGTGGATGATACGAAGGCTGGAATGAAAACTGACATCGTCATTTGTAGTACAGAGAGGGAGGGAGACAGACGGGAAGCCTTTGCCGAGGGAGCTACCTAGACATTTGGTTTCACGCTCTGCTGGGGAATCTACCGTAGGCTCATCCCTGTAAACAACGCGTGAGATGGCAAAGGGACCAGGTCACTCGATGACGGAGCTCCTAAGAGAGTTCCGATCCTCCAGGAGCCCTGTGGTCGTGGCAGTGGGCAGGGGGTTGGTCTGGGAGGGTCCTCAGACCGTGCAGCTTGGGACGGGCTCTCTGGAGTCACTGACCCTGTTGTTCTGTCTCCCACCCGCCTCGTCCCCTGTCCCCTCCCTCTCCCCTGCCGCCGACCGTCTCCCTCCAGGTGAGCACGCCTACAAGTGTTCTTGGTGCGCCTTTTCCACCATGACCATCAGCCAGCTGAAGGAACACTCCCTCAAGGTCCACGGAAAAGCCCTGACCCTCCCCAGGCCGAGGATTGTCAGTCTCCTCTCCTCGCACGCCCACCACTCCTCCTCCCAGAAAGCCACCCCGGCCGAAGAAGTGGAAGATTCCAACGGTAAAACCGGGCTTCCGAGCCGCCATCAGTCATGGGTGGGGGGAGGTGGGCTGGGGTTAACGGCCCATCCTTCTTTCTAGAGGAAAATCTGACACGAAAACGTGGCGGTTCAAGTGAAGGAAGAAACGGGAAAAGGTTGGAACAGTATAGACATTGGAGTTGGAGGGTGAAGTGAACTCGG
Source organism: Pseudorca crassidens (assembly GCF_039906515.1). Taxonomy (NCBI): domain Eukaryota; kingdom Metazoa; phylum Chordata; class Mammalia; order Artiodactyla; family Delphinidae; genus Pseudorca; species Pseudorca crassidens. The sequence continues at coordinate 26,247,500 of NC_090302.1, read as the reverse complement.
TGAGCATCTGTTTGGTGCTGAGGCCAGACACCCCTGCACTGGTGTGCCCGCTGCTTGTGAAAAGAGCACGTGTGTGATGGGTTCGTGTTGGATTCTTCCGCCGTGGTTGTGAGCAAGGAGGAGGATGAATACCAGGCAGATTTCTTTCTTCGTTGACTTTTTTACTTATTGATATCCTGTCTTGTCCTAAAAAATACGTGTGCTGTGAAGTGTTCGGGGTGCCAGATGTGTACGTTAAGGACAGAATTCAGAGGGACTGGCATGGGCGAGTGGGTGGGGGCATGTGTCTGATGGGGTCACAGGAGAATTTAGGGGTAACGTAGTGATTTCTGTTAATGGCTGAAGGATGTCGAGGAAGCGTCATTTGGAAGGAGGGTGTAACTGCCCACTTTTGGAAGCTTCAGACTAAGGCTGGGAAGCCCTGGAAGGGGTCTCCTCGCTGGCAGTGTAACTAAAGCTGTAGGAGAGAGAGAACGAGAGCGAGAGATGGCGGGTGTGGCAGAGCGAGCAAAGGACGGCTTGTTGTTTCGATCCGCCCAAGAAACAGAAGGTGTTGATTACTCAGCTCACCTCAGATGACTGCAGAATCCCGTGCTTCGGAGAGGAGGGAGTCTGGAGAGTCTTAGTGATGTAGAAGACCTGAGAGCTGCTCTCTTCCGTGAGCCTCTCGTGCTAGAATCCCTTCTGCGGCATCTCTGGTAACCAGTTATCTACCCCCTAGCCTGAATACTTCCCAGGTCACGGAATGGACTGTTTCCCAAGGTCTGCTACTAGGTCCCTGAGAGGAGCTTAGTGGGCTGGCAAGAAAGTTCAGGGGCTCTTTGGAACAAAGGCTTGGCTTTGAATCTTACTTCTCTCAATGCCAGTTGTGTCTTCCTGGGCAATCTTAGCTTCCTAGACTCACATGACAAATTGGATAATGATACCTACTTCATGATGGCCTTGAGAGATTAATGAGAAAAGGTACATGTGTAAAATGCCTAGCACAACACCTGGCACATGTAGGTATTTAATAAATGGTCATGTTATTCAGCACTTTGCATCCTTTGATTGCAGTTTTGGCTTTTGAGACCATTTATGACACGTATGAATTTGGGGTTGTTTTTAATGTAAGGGTTTAAAAAGATAGAATCCTCAGGTAACCTGAAGATCTGACAGCCCAACATGTCCATGTGGGCTGGTTATCCAAATAGCAAAAGAGTAAATGAGGAATCTTCATTCACAAGGTCTGGGCGAAGACAAGTGGGAGGAAAAGAAAAGGTAAGTCCTGGGATTAAAAGCTGTCGTTGCTGAGTTGTAGAACTTGGTGGCCTTTCCTTTGCATATCGGTAAACACCAGCTTAGACACAATAACTCCTTGCCGGTATCCCTGTCTTGAAGGACTTCTGTTTAACAATGAAGGCTTGTTGTAATGAATGAAGTGAGCGCGCTGTCTCCTCAGCTGTTGTGTGGCAGTTTAGCCTGTGTTTGTTGTTGTTTTCCAGGAAAACTTCAGAGTCTCAGAGTGAGGGGTGGAGAGGAGATGGGGGGAGCACATGTGAAAGGCCACAGAAGATGTCCCCTTTGCACCTTGAGATTCTGTTCTTTGTAAGAGATTGGTATATTGCAACAAAAGGCAAAATAGAATTTGATGTAAATTGTAAGGTCTTGTTTCACATGATTGTCAATGAATTGCTTTCATCTGAAATGGAAGCTACGCTTGTGGAACCATTTGGGTGAAATTGATACATCCAAACACCATTCCCAGCAAAGGCTTTTCCTGGGACATTTCTCTCCATGTTGTACCTTCTTTTCCCTTTGTCCTCCCCCCCCGCCCCCCTTGGAAGGTGGGTCTTAGTCTCAGGACAAGGGAATCCCGCAGACTACTCACTGCATGGCTTGCCTCCCTCTGTGTAGGCTGAAGAAGAGTTCAGTCAACTTCCTGAGTCTGTACTTTCTGCCAGTAGGTGTGCAACGCACAGAAGAATCATAAATGGATACAGTGCCATTCTGGCCACCCAGCAGCTTAAAATCAAATGTTTAGAGGGTATTATCAGCATGGTATTGGACTAACCGCAGCCCTAAGCCTGAAGCCTAACCTTTTTGGGGCTGATTTCAGGTTCTTGGAAGCTAGACTAGGTTAGGACCTTGGGAGGAGGGTGGTCGCAGAGACATGATGATAATGATATTGAGTAACTCTCTGCATGACACCGATAGTCTGTTCAGCCCCAGGGAGGTAATTTGGCAACATATAAAAGTGTTTTCCTTTCTTCTTCTGAAGAAAGAACACAATGAATGTGAAAGCTCTGGGTGACAACTCGTTAGTGAGGCCTACACAGAACTCATTGGACCTGTGCTGTTTTTAATGTATATAAGTAACCTGGATCAGTGGGTCCACAGTGATTTGTTTAATTCGGGTGAGGTAAACCCAAAGGTTTAAGGTGGGGTAAACAGAAAAAAGGCATCAAATGGGCTGTTCTCATGAATGGATAGAGTGGAAAGAAAAATTAATAGTGTGTCCGTTCAAAAGATACTTTCTTGAATCCTTCTGATGTAGGTCTTGCAAGGTTTTGGATGCCCAAGAATGATGGAAGAGGTTGAAAATGGGAAGGCTGTCTGCTAGGGAGCTGAGTGGTGGATTCCTAGAAGTGGCTACATCTGGGGGACGAAAAAACAGCTGTGGGGCTAGACAGTAGCCTGTAAATCACGCCTTGAATGGTGTTTGAAACACGCATGTGAAATCCAGTTGCACATTTTAATAGGGGGAAGCTGTAGGGCCATTGGCCCTCAGTTCAGGTTTCCCACACTGCAGATGCCAGGGCGCTCTGAACACAAGAACCGAAAATGTGTTGCAGGCCTCGGGGGGAGTAGAGATCTATAAAGCCAGGGAAATCACCAGCGTGTCCTTGGCTTTCTGATCCCCTAGTGCGGGATGTGAATAAAACGACTGGACACGCTCGCTGCTGTGTGCAGTGGTCAAATGCTTGCAGTCCTGCGAGCGAGCCAGCGTTCTCCGGCAGAAGGAAACGGGCTGAACAGGAAGGTTCTTCCCTAGCTGCTCTCCCTCGCGGTGCAGAGGGGAGCCCTATAAGGGAGGCAGGTGTGAGAAGGTGGAGGGGTGATTTCGCTCCCACTGCCTGGCCGCACGCCTGTTCTGGACATAAACAGAGCTCTTAGGCTCTGGGCTATCAGTCTTGACATGTCTCACCAGCACGTGGATCCTCTATATGTCCTTCATGATTGGCGGTTGGAAAGAAAAGCAGTGCTGATTCCGTGTATAAGATCATGGGAAATGACACTTAATTGCTGTTCTAAACAGTGCATTAAGGGGAAATCATAAGGTTGTCAACAAGAGGAAGTGCTCTGCTGTGTTTGTGTTTACTGGGTTCTTTCTGCCATATAAAATAGAGGACTGGGTTTGTTCAGGCTATCTCCGAGTCTGTGCTTTCAGTACAGAAAAACACACGTATGCGCACATCTATAAAACAAGAGAGAAACTAGAGCAGTGTCGTTTCATTATGAGATTTGTTTAGGCCTGAGTAGCGCCACAGTGCCTGGGCAGTGGATGTGTAATTTAAAATTCAGCTCTATCCTTAGTAAGAAGTCAGGCCACTGGTGACGTTCCATCTTTTTCCTCCCTCGAATTTCCCCTAAAGAATAGCTGATTTTATTTCTTCTCTCTGTCCAGTTATGCTGTACAGAATGGCCTGTTTTAGGGAAGTAGCTAGCGTGGTACGCTTAAAACAAAAATCGGACACGAAGAGCAGGTGCAAAAAATAAATAAGGTGTGTGAGAATTAGATAGTTTTTCAGTCTGTGCCCTATGGCAGCCTAGGGAAAACACCAAGAACTTTCGGTCATGAAATCCTTCCCCTTGTAAGATAGATCTCATTGTAGCCCACCCAGCAGAGAAGTCTTTGCTAGTATGAATTGGTAGAAAAATGTAAGGAGCTTTGTGATTTTTTTTTTTTTTTTAAGAGAAGAATTTTCTGTTACAACTTTTCATTTGGCTTCTCGGTTCTAATCTCTAGAATAATATTTGATAAGCACTATTTTTATCAAGGCATCTCTCATCAGAAAACCACAGGCACTTCTCATGTCAAAATCCAAGTCCTCTGCGTTGCATTCAGAGTTCAGCACTCGGTCCCACATTCTCCATCCTGAGTGGTCTCTCCAACAAATACTTACGTTTCCAGCCATCTCTGTACTTGCTGTCCCCAGCATCTTCCGCCTTCATTTCCACTTCCATGCATCTGAAGAAGCTCTGCTGGGAGCTTGGAAGGATTTCTTCCTTGTCCGCTTCTGTCTACCAGTCTCTGAGTTTAACTTCTTCTAAAGACTGACATGTACCAGCCCCAGCCCTACTCTGATTTCTCGTCGATTGATGATCTTCTTGGTGTTCATTTGACCTTTTGGATATGCTGTTGGTTCTGTCCCCTAATTTTCCAATGGGAATAGTTAGGTAGATACTTATGAAATACTGACTTCTCGTAACTGACCAACGATTTCTTGGCGGCATCGCAGTTTTCAGTTCAGTTAATTGTACCGAGTCTCCTAGCCTGTCTGACTAACTCCACAGGACCAAGCTGTACAGCGGTAAGTTAATTTCATTTCCATTTAAGAGACAAGTTCAAAAGACAGACGATCCAAAGATGAAACCTTAGGGATTGCTGTAAGAGAAGCTTTCTGACACATCAGTCTGCCAGGAGGAAATGATCTTCCTTGACCAAAGAGTGTTTCCAACTTTATCATTGTTCCCTGGATAACGAGACCTTCTGTACAGAAGTGGGAAACTGAAGTTTGAGACAGGGTGTAAGCCTTTCTAGTACTCAGGAGGAGACAGGAAGTGTGGTGGCACTGGGGAGATGGGCATTACCAGTGTGGTTACCTGGTAGCAGAGCACCTTGGAGCAAGCGCACATTAATCATTTGACCCTGGAATGGACTAGCTTGTTCTCTGCGTCTGTGTCAAAAAACATACAGTGTGGGCTTCCCTTGGTGGCGCAGCGGTTGAGAGTCCGCCTGCCGATGGAGGGGACACGGGTTCGTGCCCTGGTCCGGGAAGATCCCACATGCCGCGGAGCGGCTGGGCCCGTGAGCCATGGCCGCTGAGCCTGCACATCCGGAGCCTGTGCTCCACAACAAGAGAGGCCACAACAGTGAGAGGCCCGCGTACTGCAAAAAACAAAACAAAACAAAACAAAAACCATACAGTGTTTGGTTGCTGTTAAATCCAGTTCGGAGAAGCTATAGAGTGAAACTGACCAACAAAACTCAATAGATGAGTAAAAATCTTTTACTCTCCCTGAAAATTTTGCCCACCAGCCTTTTAACATAATATATGGGTTAGAGGAGACTTGTAGTGGTTAATTTCTACAAGCCATAAATCAAGGATTGGCACACTTTTTCTGTAAAGGGCCAGATCAAAAATACTTTCAGCTTTGTGGGCCATAGAGTCTCTGGTAGAACCAGTTAAGAGTGCCACTGTAATGTGAAAGCAGCCGTAGACAATATGTAAACAGATGGACATGGCTGTGTTCCAATAAAACTTTATGTGCAAAAGCAGGGGAGGCTGGATTTGGCCCATGGATTGCATGTTGCTGAACCCTGCCATAGATGACTGGTGGAAAAAATTACAGCAATACCCATGAAATTAATCCTGTCTTTAATAAATGTCATTATAGACCTTTATATTTAACATATAGACTATGTCTAGATGTCACTTAAAATATAACTTGACCTAAATATATTCTTTGTTTCATATATGAAATGTAGGGCATTAAGTAGAGCTTTAAAACTGTTATTGTGTGAATTACACTTATGCTTGAAAGAAAATCTTCTCTAAGAATTGTATTGAGTCTGGCGCCAAACTATCAGTTCATTTAACCTTGACTGCAGCGATACTTGACACTTAAAAATTAAGATCTGAGATGCCTGCTTTTTGAAGAGAAGCTTTTCAGATTTCTAAATAGGTCAGACATAAAATTCAATCTTTAAGAGGATCCAGTTAGTTGCTAGGGCATCAGACCCTTCCACACAGGTTCCAGTTGCAGTCGGATTTCTCTTGGGGTGAAAGAAAGAAGAGTGGTTTCTTTAAAAATGACTCCTGAGTGAATAATTGTGAAATACAAAGATCTACGTCGTTTATAGCACGTGGGATACAAGGCATAATTTCAGTGGCTTGGCCGTCATTTTTGTTTTTAAATTAATTTTTTATTTATTTTTGGCTGCGTTGGGTCTTTGTTGCTGTGTGCGGGCTTTCTCTGGTTGCGGTGAGCGGGGGCTACTCTTCGTTGCGCTGCATGGGCTTCTCATTGTGGTGGCTTCTCTTGTTGCAGAGCACGGGCTCTAGGCGCACAGACTTCAGTAGTTGTGGCACGTGGGCTCAGTAATTGTGGCCCGCAGGCTCTAGAGCGCAGGCTCAGTAGTTGTGGCACATGAGCTTAGTTGCTCCGCAGCATGTGGGATCTTCCCGGACCAGGGCCCGAACCCGTGTCCCCTGCGTTGGCAGGAGGATTCTTAACCACTGTGCCACCAGGGAAGCCCTTGGCCGTTATTTTTTAATAGGTTCTGCTGGTCTCAAAATTATCTGGCCAGAGAATACTAACCTTCCCTTTTTTGACTTCAGAATTTCTACATTAAAATCTGATCTAGAGGGCTTCCCTGGTGGCGCAGTGGTTGAGAGTCCGCCTGCCAATGCAGAGGACACAGGTTCGTGCTCCAGTCCGGGAAGATCCCACATGCTGCAGAGCAGCTAGGCCTGTGAGCCATGGCCGCTGAGCCTGCGCGTCTGGAGCCTGCGCTCCGCAACGGGAGAGGCCACAACAGTGAGAGGCCGCGTACCGCAAAAAAAAAAAAAAAAAAAAAAAAATCTGATCTAGAGTTTATTTTAGTGCTTATTATGAGGAGTGGCATTTCTCCTATAAAGACTTAAGAATTCTGTAACTCCAGTGGTGCAGAGTGGTACAGATGATTCCGCATCTTCTATTAGACATCCAAAAGTCTTCAGCGGTTAAATTATAGACCGTGCCCTCATCAGCAAATAGGGAGCCTCCGAAATTATCACTACCCTGTAGTCGAATATCATGTGATAGACCCTTCCCAAGAAACCCACCTGCCTGAGATTTCTGTGACTTTCTGAATTCGCCACAGTTTCATGTGCCAAGGATTGAAAACATTTCAAATATAAGCTTTCCATGTCCTGGGAACTCAGTCAACTCGCCCATCTCCCTCTTCCCATGCCAAGAAAAACATTTGTTCCTCAGAAGTACAAGCATATACTACCCAACTCATTCAGAGCTAGTTCCTAGCAACACCAGAATTTGCTTCATAATTCCGCAGCTGACTTTTGCATTTCTTGGTTGGAGGTTACCTTAAAGTCCTCCAGAACCTCAGTTGTGGGAAGTACCTAAAAGGAAGGAGAAATTTACTTTATTCTTTGGCAGAAAATATATTCAATTGTTAGGCAAATCATCTAAAATTATCTCGGGTCTTTTTCGAAAGGAAGATTTTTTGTCTTATCGTTGCCCACCTTGATTTTTTTTTTCCCCCTGGAACCAGAGCTAGATATTTTAGTGCAATTTTATTGAATATAAAATCCTTAAACTCTTTTGAGACTTCTTATGATTCATAGGTCCTCTCCTCTATTCCAAATACTGTTCTGCACTAGAGGATTGTATACAAGCAGAGGGAAGGGTATTGGATCTGGGAGGACTAGTGTGTGTGAGCCGTGATTCAGAGGTAGATATCCTGGGGCAGCTTTGCTGGAGCAGAGGGTATGTCCCGGGCAAGATGGCCATGTGAAAAAGAATTGTTTTTAAGAGCCGAGATGAGAAGTTGCCAGAAATAACCTTCTTGAAGCAGCTATTATTTATTTTTTAAAATAAATTATGTGAGTTTTGGTGGTGTGGCCCAGCATGTCCAAATGATGTACACATTTTCTTAATTCATTCATAATCCTAAATAATATCCTATTGAAAAATTCCAGTGGTGGTACTTAAGCAAAAACGGCAAGATAAAGACTGGCCAGACTGACGTGAAAGGTTCAGGTAAGTTGGGTCTGCTTGCCTTTTACTGAAGTCAGTCCCTTGCTGTTTACGCCCAGGAAGGGACGTGTTCCTGCCAGAGTGCTCCTCTGTTTTGTAAGTAGTTTCATAGTCGTCAGGGTCAACCCAAAAGAGGTGTTTGGCTAAGAGTACAGGGCCCAGCTAGGGTTTTATTTACCTGTACACTGCTCTTGGAGAAGTCATTCCAGGGCTACGCTCTCCAGCTTCCTCGGGGACACAAAATATTCTTACCTGCCTCATGGAAGCCACCTCCTATGTCATCTCTTACGTTCATGTGCTGTGAGCCCTCCACCAGAGCTGTTGTGATTGCCCCATCGGGCAACACAGGATGACCTTCTCGACCTTTCCCGGAGTCCTTGATTTTTAGCACTCCTAGTTATTTTTTTCTCCATGACCAGTTTGAAAGTCATCCATTCTGGGTTATTATAAGGTTTCTGGCTGTCGTCTCTTGGTTTAATTCTGAAGTGGTAAAATTAATCATAATTTTTATTTACTTCGGCTGACTGCCTTAAATTTGCCATCAGATTTAATATGTCTGATGAATCAGAATTACAAATTATTATTAGTCTCATTTTACAGAGAAGGAAACTGAGACTGAAATGATGAGTCCCAAAGTCATAAAACATATATGTGGTGGACCTTGTCTGAACCCAGAGCTTATGCCCTTAACCTTTGTGCCATTTCATCAAAGAGTCGCAGCAGAAACACACATGCATAAATGAGCCAGAGTGGAGAAGATGAAACCTATTCTTACATGTCTGGGGGCCCTGGAATCTTCCAAAGGAAAACAAAGCCAAATTTTATTGTTGATTGACAGTTAGAGCTTAAGTTAATAAATACGTAGAGTTAATTAGAAGAGCAGAATATAACAAGTGAGAAATTTTGCATTTGGATTTTATTGGCTGCAGCCATGGAGAAGAGAAGGAATTGATGAGTCCTGGAGGGCTTCTTGGAAGAGGTGGGACTCAGGCTGGGCCTTGAAGGGCGAGTAGGATTTTTTTATGGGCAGATCGAAGTCTATTCCAGGTGGGAGGAGTATCAGAAGTGACCAAACTTAAAGAAGGGTTCCTGGGATGGCAAGAAGACCAGTCTGGCTAGAGTGGAGGGTGTGTAGGGAAGTTATTGGTAGGACAGTTGGCGAGATGAGGGGAGGTAGAACCAAACTGTAGGGGTAATTAACACCAGGGAGAGGTCTTTTCATTGTTAAGAAGCTGGGCTAAACAAGCAAGACCAGCAGCGGGGTCCCTGTCCCCTTTGGCAGTGGGAGGGTACTTTTGAGCTATGGGTGCCTGATGTTGATACCTGTAAGTCTTCAAGAATGAATGTGCATTAAAACTAGTCATGGGAGGTACTTATCCCTTTTGAAGACGTCTGCATAGATTTTTCCTCCTGACGACAAGAGTAATACCTACTTAGGATTAAAGAACAGCTTTATGGCAGTACATAACATAAAATGTGAGGGCCACCCATAATGCCAGCCTCTTTAATAACAGTCTGCTGTAGAATCATCTAGATGTTTCTTCTTTGCATATACAGACAGGCTCTGTTTTGTTATTTTAATTTTTTTCTAAAACTGGGACCACAGGATACAAACGACTTTTTTTTCATGTTTTTGTCTTTACTTGGAAGATTCTATCACTATTTGACTCACCATAGTTTTAAAATGTGAGGGTCCATATCTCAAAACAAACCAACAAAAATGATTCCCCTTCAAATCATAAACATTGAGTACTTAAAGGCTTCAAGAATTTTTGTGTGAATGTGATATATGTGTTTAAGATGGGAGTCTCAGAATTATATAAGGCCTTTGAGGTTTCGCCAATCAAAATTTCACTCATTTATTTCACCTTAAAGGCTCATTCACCTTCTAAAAAATTATTTAAGTAAAGTCTCTCTTCCTACTGCTTAAGACTTAATACATTTGAAATACTGGCAAATGGTCCATAGTTAAATGACAAAATCAAGATTACAGACTGTCTAGACTGTTCAGAGTAATGAGCTGAAAATGAGATTTTGTTAGGGAATAAATATAAAACATGTTGGGTAGCTTCTGACCTTTGTATTCACTTCCATTACTAGACTTGCCAAATATTCTTATAATTGTCGGTTATCATATCTGTCTCCACAGCTAAACTGTGTGCTCTCTGAGGTCAAGGACTATTTCAGAGTCTTAGCACTTGGCAGGCCATTCAATAAATATTTCTTGATGTGAATTAGGGCGGCAGAATAAACCACACACAAGGAAAACAGACAGACAAAACAGTAGTTTATGTGTGAAAAAGCCTGGGAATTTTAGTGACTGCGAGCTCAGCTGTGTCACACGATGTTTGGAAAAAGCCAGTGGAATTGTGCTGTGTGCACCATGATGTTGCACGTTTCCTTGGTCACACCTCCCTCCGCCAGCTAACTAGCTTTGCCCCCTAACGCCCCCCATGGCAACTCCATCTCCCTCTCAACTCTCTGTGACCGAAGCGACTAATCCCTTTCCTCCAAGCGGCCAAGAAGAAGAGTGGGTGCAGTCCTTACTTGCTGCTACCTGTTGAGAACATTTTTGCTTCCTTCACTTTTCAAGTGTCTGCTCTCTGCTTATTTCCTTCTTATCTTCTGGAATGTTCCTTCAGCTTCCTCAGTGAACTCAGTGCCAGGCTCACAGCCTGCCTTTTTACCCCAGCCATGACCGTCGTGCTCTGGAATTTCAGTATACTAGACTCAGTGGTCATGACTCAGTGAATGTTTGGTTTCTTCAGCTAGAGAGATTCACGTCTTCCTGACTGTGTTCCGCCACCCTTCATCTGTGGCTGGACTCACCATAGTCACTCTTACTTCCAGCATCTCAAACCCGTAAATTCTCTCTGACCACTACCGATCCCTTGTCTAGCCAACCCAGATCCTAGGCTTAGCCATTTCAAAGGGGCTTTCTCCTGCATCCTCGTGTCTCTGCCTCCTTTGTCCTTCTCTGGTTTCCAACCCGCCAGACCCCAATGCTGAGTAACCCTCACCTTGTACTTCCTCTGATTTCCACCGGTCTTCCTGGCTCTAATCTCAAGCTTTCCCAATCTGTTTTCAAGGTTATCTCTATTAACCACAAATCTGATTTACTTTTTTTTTATATTGAAGTATGGTTGGTTTACAAGGTTGTGTTAATTTCTGCTGTACAGCAGAGTGATTCATTTATGCATAGATATACATTCTTTTTTAATATTCTTTTCCACTATGGTTTATCACAGGATATTGAATATAGTTCCCTTTGCTGTGCAGTAGGACCTTGTTTATCTGTTCTATATATAACAGCTTACATCTGCTGACCCCAACCTCCCACTCCGTCCCTCCCCCAGCCCCCTGCCCCTTGGCAACCACAGGTCCGTTCTCTGTGTCTGTGAATCTGTTTCTATTTTGTAGATAAGTTCATTTGTGTTATATTTTATTTTATTTTTTAATTCTTTTTTTTGTACTTTTTGGCCACACTGTGCACGGCATGTGGGATCTTATTTCCTCAACCGGAGACTGAACCTCCGTCTCCTGCATTGGAAGCACAGAGTTTTAACCACTGGACTGCCAGGGAGGTCCCTGTGTCATGTTTTATCTTCCACATATAAGTGATTTGGTATTTGTCTTTCTCTTTCTGACTTACTTCACTTAGTTTGATAATCTCTAGGTCCATCCATGTTGCTGCAAATGGCATTATTTCATTCTTTTTTTTTACGGCTGAGTAGTATTCCATTGTATAAATATACCACATCTTCTTTATCCATTCATCTGTTGATGGACATTTAGGTTGCTTCCATGTCTTGGCTATTGTGGATAGTGCTGCTGTGAACATAGGGGTGCATGTATCTTTTTGAAATTATCAATTTTTTTTTTTTTTTTTTTTGCGGTACGCGGGCCTCTCACTGTTGTGGCCTCTCCTGTTGCAGAGCACAGGCTCAGGGGCCATGGCTCACGGGCCCAGCCGCTCCGCGGCATGTGGGATCTTCCTGGACCGGGGCACGAACCCATGTCCCCCACATCGGCAGGCGGACTCTCAACCACTGTGCCACCAGGGAAGCCCCTATCAATTTATTTTAAAAAATAAATTTGAGCTTATTCCGATTTATCCCTCTATAACATCAGTTGACTTATAAGTTTTCCAAGGTACTTTCTTGAGTGAAAGAGACAGGCATGGGGTCACAACCAAGTTGGTAGAAGTTGCGGAAAGCGGCAGCGTTTACCTTGTCTGTCCCAAAGCTAAGAGTGAATAAATGGAGTGAGGAGCTAGAGTTAATAGCTGTGGTATCACAAATTATTATATTGTACTTGTGAATTGTGATTTTCCTGTTACTCTGATTTAACAGTATTTTAAAATGTTGCCCATGGGGAAGTTTTTAATTAGGAATACAGAGAAGGAAAGATGGAGAAATCCACATCTAACGTGCATGCAAACAAGAATAACGCCACCAGTGTGTCTGTTAGAAGGAACAATTGTGATAACTCAATTAAAGGCAGGCAGTAAAGTGTAAGTAAACTTCCCAACTAACACATTAAAATCAGTAATTTCTATATATTGTTAATAATAAAATAAGACCATTTTTGCTGATACATTTACAGTATACTTTTGCATCTTGGTTATGTTACCTATATAATGAAAGACTGGAAAAAAACGATTGTCTAAAAAATGATTAAGTTCAGTGCTAAAATACAGGATAGAATTTTTTTTCTCTTCCTTTTTTATCAGTGGCTTTATTATCATGTGCCTCTATCCCAGTACTTTTTACTACATTTCTGCCTTCTCTAATTTTCTGGGATATTATCTAAATCACAGTCTCCCTAGGGAAGAACGTAGGCTACATAGATGTCCACCCACTGTGTGTTGCCAGGGCAGAAAAGAGTGTTTGAGAACTACGGGATGGAAGGGTGGTAGTTCTGTGTTAAGTCAAGGGCAGGTTTAAGATTTTATTTATTTATTTAATTAACATTTTCTAAATGGCGAGATGGCAAGGACAGTGTATGAGAAAACAGCTTTCATAATATACTGAGTAAATTGGTGGTGTTTATACTAATCATCATCATCCCAGTAAAAGGAGGTGACCGTGCTTGAGCTGGTGACGTAAAGCCATATACGTTAAGCAGCACGGAGACCGGCCCCACCCCCGCAGCCCCAGACTCTCCCTGTGGACCAGGTGGAGCATCTCTCCTGTGACCCCTGGGCTTCCTGTCTCCCGAAGTGGTGTGAAGGTGATTAACAGCAATAGGTCAGCAGCATGTGAGACACGAGAGGTCCTGCTCCAGGACGTCTGGTGGCCGTGGCTCCCCTCAGGCACTCCCACTCCGGTGAAGCATGCGGGGTTCCATGGAACCTCTTCCCCAACTCAGGACGATTTTTTTCCAGTGTAATTTTAGGGTCGCACTGCAGTACTGGTGCGGAGCGTGACTCTCCCTGTGTATCGCTGGGTGCGTTTTGATTGAGCAGATGCCAGGAGGACCCATTTTAACCCAGCTGGAGCTAGTGAAAATGAGGAGTGAATGAGCTTTCCAAAACCAGTTATTTGTACAGATCATCTTTCCTTAAGAGTCTGCTCGGGGATGTTGGACACCTGAGTTTGAGGTCCAAATCCAGGAAGTACCACCCACATTGGAGGCCGTGGACCATCCAGCACGTGCAGCCTCAGGCAGAGGGCCTGACTGCCTCCGTCTCACACATGTGGGCTGAGATAAATCATTGACCTTCCACGATTTCTTATACGTAAGACAATAAAGATGCCTACTTTTTGGGGTTATTTTGTGGATAAAATGAGATAGCATATGAAAATGCTTTCACATTCTAAAGTACTGTAGAAATCTTAGTATTAAAGTAGCATAGTAAAAGCAAATTTCTTGTCAATTTATGATAATTTGTCAACAACCAGAGATTGATGAGGATTTTTTTTTTTTTTTTAATGGAAAAGGAAAAATACTTTCACATCTTGCCTTGGAAGCTGAATGGAATCTCTCAACATCATGAATTGTTTCTTGGGAGTCTAAAATAATTCAGTGTTTGCAAAGTGGTGCTTAATCAGGAGTCCTGTTGATTTAAATTTCTTTAGACTTTGGGGCTTGATGGAACCCACCTACACAAGAAACTCCCTTGCACTTGATGTCCTGATCAGTGGGTGTAATGCAGTGATAAGTCCCAAAGTTAGACATTCTTATTATTGGCATTAATCAGTGTATATTTTAAATTAATGATAACTGTCATTTATCGCGTGTCTGTTAAATACTTTACGAATACTGGTTTAATCCACACAACAGTTCCATAAAATAGGAACTTCCGTAACCAGCTTCCTGCTGTTTTTGGAAGGAGGAAAATAGTCTTAAGAAAGGTCACAGTTACTACCTGGCAGGGTTGGAGGAGGGTGGAGTCGGCCTAACTCCACAGCTCTGTCTACGACGTCACACAGTCTCCCTAAATCTTCGTTCTCAGATGTGTTATTGTTCCCTTGGAGAGTCTAGAAAAGGGAGCGCTATGAACCCTGGGAGAGTGCTCTGTGTTTTGAATATGAAAACCATTCTTGGGTAAGAACTTCTGCAGTATTTCCTGCAGTTGCAATCTTAGCCTCCAGATCTCTTGAAAAGAACCAATACTCCCAACTTATTCTTCCTCACCACTCGTTCTCTTCTCAGACTGCTGGAGTCTGTGTTCTGCCTTCAGCGTTTTATTGAAACCACTCATGAAGTGACCTGCTGGCCAACCCCAGAGACATTCTCTCTGGGAAGGAGTCATTCCTCCCTTGTTTACACCTGCTGCCGCCTCCTCTCCTCCCCGCCCTCTCTGGAATCCTTTGCAGTGTGGCTTTGGCTCCAGCGTGCTAATGGAATGGCTCTTACAGAGGTGGACAGCAACTCCAGACAAACAAGTCCACGGCCTCTGCTCCTGCCTCATCCTTCTTTTTTTGTCCGTGGCATTTAAAACTGCTGACCTTCCTTCCCGGGGAAGCTCTCCTCCCGTGGTTTGGGTCCTGCTGTATGTTTCAGGCTCTCCGCTGGCCTCTCTGATGATACCATCTCTTTACCCTGTTTTCGCTGACAGCTGCCATCACGTAGACCCCAGTCTGGTCCTCAGTCCTCTCCTCTGCGCTCTCCCCCTTCACGGACACACGGAACCAGCTCTCACTTTTCTGAGGATGCCACCAAAATCTCCACGTCCAGCCGTAATCAGGTTAAGCCCCAGACCGTCTTTTCCATCTGCTCTTTATTTTCTCCACCTGGGTGTCCCACTCGGCCTTCACCGCAGAGGTTCTAAAATGGAACTCATTAACTTCCTCCCGGGCCTGCCCCCCTGCCAGGGCTCTTGGTACCCAGCTAGAATCCACTGCGTATCCGGGTCTCCTTGGACCCACATCCCATCAGTTGCCTACTCAGTCCTGTGGTTTCCGTCTCCTTACTTCCTTTCACACCCACCCCTCCCCTCCTCTCCCCTCCCCGTCTCTTACCCAAGCCATTACCATAGCCACCCCACCTGCACACTGCTCCCTTCAGTCCACTCTAAGCAAGGTTGAGAGTCCTATCATTCTCCTGTTCGCGAACCTCTGGCAGCTCTACCTGGCCTATTAAAAAAAAATTCCCACTCGGCATTCTCCATGCCCATCCCCCAGCTGCCCCTCCCTTCCTCTGCTTCCCCGTGTCCAGACCCTGCTTGTCCTTCAAAGCCAGGTGCACGTTTCGCTTCCATGGTGTTTCCTGTGATGCCAGACATGAGTCAGCTCTCCCTCCTCTGAAACCCCACAGTGCCGTGGCCGACCTCGCCGGGGGACACGTGGTCCGTTCTGCCGACTCCAACCCCATATTACCAGAAAGGGAGCTCATCAGGGACAGGGTTTTTGTCCTGCCCACGGCCCATCTTTCTATTCTAAACACGTGGCATATTATATTCTGGACATCACTTTCTAGAGTAGATGTCCTGTAAATGTAAAATGAAAGTTGTGTTCTGCAGATAATCGTGACAGTGGTGTAAAGCAGTAAGTCAGGATTTGGATTTTTTTTTCTGACCCCAGACCCCCAGTGTCTTGCAGGCTCTCCGCTCACAACAGGTAGAAACGCCCGTGGGCGTTGGCTGTGTCCCTTGAGCACGCACTCATTTCCATATGTGTTTCAATAATGTCCCCTAAGAACCGGAGACCCCTCGAAATGTGAGCTCTGATGGTCTTGGTATCTGTCAAATACCTAACATATAGTAGATATAATGTTTGTTATGACGAAACAAACCATTTATAAAACACTAATGAATCCAGGAGAATATCGAATCACTTTACAAGATAATATTTTGACCATTGAGTTGAGTCTGAGTCCAAGAAATATGTATTAAGTGTCCTTGGGTTGACACATGGGTGTTAAAATTAAGGAGTACAATACAGATTTAGAAACCTTTTGGATGTTGCTGAGATGCTGTATTTGAACAACAGACCACAAGATCTTGGCTGGCGCCTACGTCTTTTTGGTGTTTGCCAACGTGTGGACATACCACTTGGTTTCCTGTGCTTCCTTGGTATTTTCTTGCACATGAAGGGTTGGTAGGGAGCAGAAAAGGTAGCCTCCTGGGTTTCCAGTTTTTCTTCCCATAGGTAGTAGGACCATAATCTATTCCAGATGTAAATGTAATGTGTTCAGTTGAAACAGTAGGAACTGAATTTCAGATGAACAATTCCAACCTGCTAGCAAAATCCAGAGGGAAAGAGTTACCACATCGGTGTTTTCTACTTGACAATACAAAGCATGGAGTCACAGGCAGCTGCTGCTATCCCCCATCAGTAAGGAACGTGCTGCTGCTTGGTTTTCTCTCCTGGTGGGAATGCATTTATGCCAAGCTGCCTTCCCTATCTGAGAGACGGGGCAGGGCTCTGGGTGCAATCGATAGACCTAGAGAAGGTACAGATGCGAAGCCTTTATCTCACCTGGTTCCTGCTTCAGACCCTCCAGTGGCTGTCTGCTCTGCCTTCATAGGAGATTCAAGCTCAGCATGGAAAGCTGATACTTGGGCCCCTCTCTCTCTCGGGGTCACTCCTCACCCCTTCCTCCTGCTGCATTCTGCGCTGCAGCTGTCCTGGAGGCCCTGTCTGCACAGGGTCCTGCTCTCACCCTCCAGGCCTTTCTAGTCCTCCTTCCTGGAATGTCCTCCTCCACTTATTTTCACCTGACCTCCTCTTTATTCCATTCACTTGGCTAATTCCTACTCATCCTTGACAACTTGAATCTTCCTAACTCTTCCTGCCTGGCTAAGGGACCTGCTTTCTGTTCACATCTTTGGGCACTCTTTAGTTCAGAGCTGATCATACTCTATTGTAACTGTCTGACTTTCCATCCCCCCCCAAGACCATCCACTTCTTTTTTTGTTGTTGAACTATAGTTGATTTACAGTGTTGTGTTAATTTCTGCTGTATGGCAAAATGATTTAGTTCCATATGTATATACACATTCTTTTTCTTATTCTTTTCCATTGTGGTTTATCCCAGGATATTGAATATAGTTCCCTGTGCTATAGAACCTTGTTGTTTATCCATTCTGTATGTAATGGTTTGCATCTGCTAATCCCAAGCTCCCCGTCCATGCTTCTCCCACCCCACCCCCCTTGGCAACCACAAGTCTGTTCTCTATGTCTGTGAGTCTGTTTCTGTTTCGTAGATAAGTTCATTTATGTCATATTTTAGATTCCACATATAAGGACCATCAGCTTGTTGAAGGCAGAGGCCATCATTTTTTTTTAAAGGGCATATCATATTTTTTAAAAAATTATTTATTTATTTGCCTGTGCCGGGTCTTTGTTGCGACACGCGGGATCTTTGGTTGTGGCGTGCGGAATCTTTTAGTTGCGGCGTGCGGGCTCTAGTTGTGGCATGCGGGATCTAGTTCCCTGACCAGGGATTGAACCCGGGCCCCCTGCTCTGTGAGTGCGGAGTCTTAGCCACTGGACCGCCAGGGAAGTCCCAGCAGAAGCCATCATTTTATTTTGAGTCCCCAGAGTGTGGCAGATTACCTTGCACGCATAGGCACTCAAATGAGCTATTTAAGTGAATGAATCTAGTCTTAAGTGCTGCTGTTCTTGGTGCTGCACACTGGCCACGACCCTCAGGAGGCCAAGACGCATGCTGGTTCAGTGGCAGGACTGCCTTTTGTCACAGACCCTTAACATTTTTCATACTGAGTCTTGGGCAGACACTCCGTGCCCAGCTGAGCCGGAAGCCCCCAAGAAAGCTTAGATGCCCTCACTGGTTATGAAATAAAATCCAAACATCCATGCAAGTTAAGAAGTTTGAGACAAACCCCTCACAGATAGTGGGGAGAACCAACCAATCGACCAATACATACGTACTGTAGATCAGGTGGTTAGAAGTACAATCGAGAGGGAGAAGAGGGCAGCGGCGGCAGTGTCAGGTAGGGGCCTTTGGGAGAGCATCGTTAATGATGGGGATGATCACACCCGCCAGTCGGTTACCCAGGGACCTTGCTCAAAGCTGGAGGTGATGTTGAAAAGCCTTTAAGAGAAAATAGACCCCGGAATGGTTGCCAAGAAAGCTTCTAAACTTTGGGAATTAAATTTGCTCTGATGTGCCTTTTCGTAGCAAGTCGATTTGTGACCATTCTGTGTGCCTCGTTATCTAACAAAATGGGGGTGACTTGGTGTATTATTGGGGTCGAGCCCTGCCTCTGAGCTGAATCCAAGCCCCTCGATCAGTCCCCTCCCCACGGCAGCCATCCTCACCCACAGAGTAAGCCAGCCGGTTGTTGCCAGAAGGGGCAGTGCAGTTGGCTTTGCCCAGAATCAATCAGTCACAAACGAGCTGCCGAACACCTGCCATGTGCCTGGAGCTGGGGTGAATGTCAGTTACATCTGTTTAGAGCAGTGTAAGAGATGCTCATTCCACTCTGTCCTGCAGTCCGGCGAAGGAGATCAAATTCTTTCGTCTGTAGAAAACACTCTGTAAACACTAAAAGGCAATTTGTCGTTTAGTGCAAAATATATGATGTAGATTTTCATTGCTGTGGAACTGAGGCCCTTAAAGCACCCCCACCCCCACCCCGTGCCAGACGCTGTACTTTACACACTGCTCTCCTGTTTGCACTGCACCCTATGAAGTCGTGGGTATCACTGTCTCCGTTTTATGAATGAGGAACCAGAGGACTGCTTAATTGAGAGTCCCCAGGGGTTACGAGGAGGCTCACATGCACGCTCCGGGGCGCTGAGAAGTTGCCTGTTTTCCAGGTGCTCCCTTGGTTTCCCCATCTGTAAAATGGGAAGTAACACATCTCATGTCATAAGGTCATGGTGAAGATCAGTGAGAGACTTGTGCAAAAGCACCTGTCATACCTGATGACCTAGAGCTGCTAAGCCAGTGAAAGGTGAGCCTGGATTTGACTGCCGGATCCTTCTGCTTCTTGGAGGTTTACACCCTACACCTGAGCCCAGCATCACTAGCAATATTCCTGCGGGGGCGTTTGGAGTGGGTGCAAGAGTGTCTGTCCGAAGAGAAGAACCTACTGCTTTAATGTTATTAAAAATACAGCTTTACCCGGAGCCAGGATTTTCTTCCACTGCATGGGAAGAGGTGAAAAGAAAAGGGAAAAAACGGGTAAGAAACCCACTGGGTGTGTTGGTTCAGAGACTCCTGCTGCTGGGGGACAATTTTAGAATAACCGTGCGCTTTGAAGTGCGGCTGCGCGTTCCTGTTCTTGACCCGCCATCATTATCCTCACCCGATTTCCATACCGTCACTTAGAGCTCGACAGATATCTAAATATATACGCTTCTCCTCAGATGTGTTCTTTCCTCTTGCTACGCTGAGCTTTTGAGAAATCTCTGCATCGTTCCCTGTGCGGGCTCTCCCTGTACTGTTTGTTGCAAGCTGGACACTGTGACCGCCTCCTTGAAGTCTGTAGGTATCTTCCCTCCGGTCAGGCCTTGAGGAGGAAGCAGGGCGGCCTCGCCCATGGCCCATAAGCTCTGAATACCATGTGAAGTTGCTAGCGAGCTCTCGACTGTTGCGGCCAAGCCACTGATGTAAAAGAGGCTTTTGTACTCCACGTTGTTGGGTGGATTTTCCGTGTGGTAAAGACATCTATGCGATCTAAACGAACAGCAGGAAGCATTACTTCCTCATCACACAATTCCAAAGAGT
This sequence comes from Pseudorca crassidens, assembly GCF_039906515.1. Lineage (NCBI taxonomy): Eukaryota > Metazoa > Chordata > Mammalia > Artiodactyla > Delphinidae > Pseudorca > Pseudorca crassidens. The sequence goes on along the minus strand of NC_090302.1, from coordinate 26,227,335 downwards.
CGCAGGTGAATTATGCATTTGGTATTGCGAGAGTGTCTCAGTGAACACTGGCAGATGCCGCCCAGAGTTTCCTCCTGAACAACATTAGAAAAGGGCTCCTTCGCCATGCGTTCATTTGCTTTGCGACAAATTTCCAGCCGGTTTCAAGGAGGGTTTTTAAGAACACACACTTTGAGTTACAAATACCATTTAGTACAGAAGGAATACCTGTGATATTTGCTAATGGCTGTGGCAGAAAAAGAACGTGTTTTCGAAACTGGGGCATGCAGGAGCCCCGGGTTCTGTTCCTGTTTCTCCACTGACTGGCTGGGTGACATGAAGCCATCTCTGCTTTTCTGAGCCACCACAAGTCCTTTTGCAAAATGAATAGCCTTACACTACGTATCTGGGAGGAGAGTGCATCCGTGATGGAGGAAAATTGGTAAAACATTTCATACGGTGAGGATGCAATGCTAAAAATCTGAAAGTAATCCATGAATACCTTCTGGATTGCAGAGCCTCTGTTTTCGTGGCCTTAGGTGTTGACTATAGCAAAGTCATGGTGCGTTTAAATACATGGTACCGTTGCACCTGCGCATCTCACGAACATCTGTGCCTACCAGTGGGTACGAGAAAGGAGAGAGAGTTTCATAGTGATTCATCCAAAGTGGCTCCCAGGTGTCCTGATATCATCTGTTTTAAAGTTTAGACTTTTTGCTGATTTAGGGTGAAAGCCAGAAATTATGCCTGTGACTTCTTGGGATGGTCATGGATCATGAATTTCCTGCCATTCAAATTCTCAAATGTTTCAGAAACCATTCTCCAGGTAATCAGAAAAGACCCAGGCTTGTTTCAGTAAAAGTGGATCACTGTTTCAGTGGGGCGGCTCTATTAACCACAGTGTTCAAGAAGAGAGTGACGTTTGGTTCATTGGATTTTCCTGTTAAATCTGGGTTTTGCAGAGCACTTTTTCCAGTTTGAACTCTTTTTGCATCTTTATAACACGTTCATTGAGCACCTCTTTTGGGCCAGGCCCTGAACTAAGTCCTGGGAGATAATGAACTTAAAACAAGTTATGGGTGGGTAGTTGGATGGATGGATGCGTGGATCCTGCTTGCAAAGAGATCATAGTCTGGTGGAGGCAAAATAAATTAACCTGCATGCAGCATGAGTACTGGCAGGAAAGCCTGAAGGGGGAGTTAAATAAGTGTATCTAGAAAGATCAGGGAGGATCTTCATAGTGACAGTAAATTTGAACTGAGTTCAGTTTTGAAAGATGAGTTTGCCAGGCTGAGAAGTCGAAGGAGGATGTTGCAAGAATGTACAAAGAAGCAGCGAAAACACAGAGAGTGAATGTTAGGAACTTTCCTTGTGGCAGTAGCACTGAGTGGGAGCAGTGTGAGTGTGGAGTGTGGTAGGTCTGGGAAGATGAAGGTGGGCCAGGGTACTGATGTTCAGAGTTTGGACATTTTTCTTGTAAGAAGGCTTGAGTACCTTGATCATATTTGCTTTTAGAAAAGAAAGGGATCTTGGGGGAGAAGAAACTTGAAGATAGAAAGCCAGTTAGGAATGTCCTGCAATGCAGGTTCACACAAGCAACCACAGGGGTCTGAACAGAAGCAGTGGCTGTGGAACCGTGAGTGGGTCACAGGTACGGGCTTTTTGGGAGGTTGAACCGATAGGGCTTTTTCATTCAATGTATAGAATGAAAGAGAAATGAATCGAGGATTTGTTCTGATTCTATTGACTGGGTGGATGGTGATGCCACTGGGGGAAAATGATACAGAGAAACAAATGGGCTTGTCCCTGATTATAGGACCTAGCGAATTGCAAGTCCAGGAATTCTCTTTTGTTTTAGGTCAGACTTGCCTGGATTCCCCCGAAAATATAGAGGAAACGAGAACATGAAGCTTCACGCCAAATAAGGCCTTTGAGAGACCCTTTCAGTGAATTTAAGGACGGTGGGATGCTAAATCTCAGCCCCTTTTCGTTTTTCTGCTGTTTTTGTCATTTTGAAGACTAACTTTTTGTTTTGTTTTGTTTTCCCTGATCATATTTCAAGGTTTTGTTTTTACTCATCAGAATGACAGGAAGTTTTCAGTGCGTGTTTCCTTCAAGTTTGGCCTCCACCTTATTTTCAGGATTAGGCATTTGTTTTTCCGTTTGCCTCCATGACAACCAAGCCCAGAATTCCTATATATAGTCATCCAGTGCCCATTGTCCCCCCTGGCCATTGTATCGTAATCTTGTACATCCAGGCCAGAGAACTCTACTGATGATAGAAGACAAGGAGGTGCCGGAGTCCTTGGCCTGGAGGTTCTCAAGGCATAATCAAAAGAAGGAAATAAAGTAACGTGGCTGCCTTTAGAGATTTCTGTTCCCCTTTAGACGCTATCCAGGAGGAGTTGAAATGGCTTGTGTTCCAAAGCTTAGTTTCTAATATAGTTTTCCTTTGGAATGGCCCCGTGTTCTATCTGGAGAACCTTTTTGAGAGTCTTCAAAGGAAATACGTGGACAGTTGAATTGGTGATTTGAAGTCGGTCATGTTCTGGATGCCACATTCTGCTCCCTGTTAATAGCAAGAAGTGAACAGCAGGTATCTTGAGAAGGAAATTGAGTTTCAAAGAAATTCAGATAGAACCTAAGAAATCTTTAAAAATAAGTAAACCTCTTGAATCTGTGAATCATCTTGACAGCTCTGTGCTACAAACAGTTCTTATAACTTCAAACAGAGAGATAGACAGAGGTACAGGATTGAATTTAAGAAAGTTGTTCACAAATTCAATCCAGGAAACATTTTCTTAAGTACTTTTTTGAATGGAAGGACCATGAGTCTCTGGCTGTGAAAGCACATAAGATACTATTGCTGTCAATCTAAAATGTAAGCCCCACGAGGGCAGGGATCCTTGCTGGGTTTTTTCACTGATGTATCCCAAATGCCTAGAAGTGCCTGGTACACAGAAGCCTCTCAATAAGTATTTTCTGAATTAATATAAAATAGGGTCAAACATATAGATAGATACAGTTGAAACTTACTTGATATAATCAAGACCTAGTTTCTCAGTGATATTTGCAAATTTCTTAATGCAGGGAATCCTTTTAAAAATGCTTTAAGCATTTTATTTTCACTTAAAAATGCATTCATTCACCAGGATTGTGCTGTAGGTTTCAAGCTTATGTATTTGAGTCTGGGTCTTGTGATTGGAGTTCCCCATTTTCTCTCTTGCATAAACTGTAATCACCTATACTACTTCCAGTTTCAGTTTCTTTTAAGTGGCATGATAATTTAGACATTTGTGGAACAGTCTTAGAGCAGAGTCCTTCTAGACTTTTATGTTCTCCTCAATCTTTTATCTTGCCAAAACGTAATTTGACAGTAATTTTTTTAGCAGCTTGACTTTCTCAAATCTTTTCCAAGCACTTAATGTAGCTTTCATAGAAATGACAACTTTTATACCCATCTTTCATCATTTTAGGTAATATTAATTAAATTGAATAAGCTCAGTAACAAATATAAATATAACAGGTACAAAGAAGTTTGGGAGAAAATAAAACTGATTTTTGTTAGCATTAACTCAGCTGCTGGAAGCAGAAGTGGATGGGGCTGCTGCAGAGTGCTCCAGCAACCAGCCTGGACCCTGTTGCCATGGGATGTTTTAAGGTTAAAGGCATAGAGAGATAAGGCCAAGTTTGTCGGTGGAGGTTGCTTAAGAGAACATATGTAAGTGTAAGCTGAAGTATAATAAGATCCAGATGAAAATCACTGTGTGTGTGTCTTGACAAAGCACAGAGGAGAGCAGGGTTCTGTCTGGATTGTTGGGGGAAAGCCTCACAGAGTAGGTGACATTTCAGCTGGGTTTTGAAGGATGGGTAGGGATTTGCCGGGCATAAAGAAGAGGAAGAACATCAGGGAGCCCTTGATCAAGAATTCCCAATGATGAGATATGTAGACAGTGCAAGGAGTTGGGAATTAGCCAAAAGTGAGGCTGGAAACACAGGCTGAGACCAGACTGTGGAGCTGTATGTACCAAGGAGTAGGCTTTATCCTTGAGCCCTGGGGCATAATCATATCATACTCATGTAAGTGATACACATTATATGTCTATGACATGCATGCTGGCCAAACTAGAGCAGATCTTGGAGGAAGGAAGACCAGCTAGGAGGTTGTTAAGAGTTGCCCGGATGGGATCTGAGGACGTGAATGAACAGTGGGAAAGGTAGGCAGGGCCCTGGAGGAGGAATATGATTGGAGCTAAGAAATGACGTGTGTCTCTGGGATGTGGTACCTGGTGAAATGTGCTGCCACAGGAAACATCTGACAGTCTGAAGGAGGATTCCCACAGTTTGAGCTTGAACGAAGTGGTGAGCCACGGACTCACATTCAGAACGCCAGCGGAGATGCGTGAGCAAAGATGGTGGCCATGTGCAGCATGTTGAGTTTAAGGCGTCCACCAGACAGAGTTTTTCGGCTTTGGGTGAAGACTCAGATCATGTCTAAGCTCACTGATAAGCAGGAGGATTCTCTATCTCGTCACCAACAGATACCTGGGTTGCTGTCACGTACATGGAAATACTTGGACCCTTTTTGTCCTTTGCCTGAGTTTCTTAGCCATTGTATGATAGGAGTTGATGCCATTCCAAAAGCTTCCTGCCTGTTAACTAAAGTATGTCTTTAGCTGCTCTCTTGTCATCGTTGGTGTGCCCTTCTCAATTTTTCTAGGAACAGTGGGCAGTATTTCCAGCGTATTTGGGTCCCAACCCAACCCCTATACTTTGGGCATTTACCATATTAGTTGTTAAATTATCTACAGGTAATATTCTGTTTCTGATGCTACAAACCTTCAGTTGCCAAATCACCTGCTTTTCTGAAGATAATTACAACCTGTGCATCATTTTGAACTCTATGCTATTTTGGGACTTGCAGAGTTTCAATCCCTCCTTGTGCGATCTCCCTCACCCTCCGAAGTACACGTTTTTCTGCTCAGATTCATCCTCTGATCTTTATTTCTTTTCTCTGTAGGAATTAAGTCACTTTTGTTGTTGTTGTGATAAGAATGTAGTTGTTTAATTTCTATTTATGACTTAAGGTGGAGGTGTGGTGAATTGAACATTTCGGTAGCTTCACGTCTGGTAGTGATTTCATTAATTAACACACTAGCTAATACTAATTACGTTTATTAATGGAATTCAAGGTTCTCTTGACGTCCTCCCTCCATCTCCCTCACTCCTACTTCCATCAGTCACCAAGTACTGCTGGTACTGCTGATTTTGTCTTCTTCTCCACTAGGTCTTTGGAGATAAGGTGGCTCCATTGAGACTTATTTTTTCTTTGCAGTGTATCACCGTCAGTTATTTACACGTCTGTCTGAGACAGTGAGTTGCTTGAGGGCAGGGACCACGTCCTGCTGTTCCAGAACAGGGTCACCCATTGACTTAGATGTTCAATAAATGTTTGCTGAATGAATGGGTGTCATTTAACCGTTTGCTCCCCTGGCCGCCTCTAAAATTTGCTCGCCTAAAATCCTTTTGTCTTTTATTTTCTCCTGGTACTGGATTTGCCCTGACCAAAGAGCCTCTCTCCCAAGCCTGCATGAAAATCTAGCTCAAATATAATTAACTGTGGTCGCTGGCACCAAGGTACTGCTGCCACTTTTTCACCTTCACTCACACCCTCTCTGCGGAGCTGCGGAAAATTGAGAATTGATCCTCCCGTACAGCTTCCTTTTCAGATCACTCAGCGCATAAGGGAGCTGTCCTCTCTGCTGCTCCCACAATTTACTGCCCAATTGATTCTTACTCTTCCCTGTGTCTTCCTTAATCTTGCAATAGTTAAACTCTCCTGGTACTGTTCAGTTTTTCTCTTTGCCCCTTTTATTCCTGCAGTCAGTGGAGTTAAGTGTGTTAGACACAGAGCAGGCGTATATCTTCATAACAGCCAGCTACTCTGTGTTTCTCCTAGTAGATCAGGGCTCCTCGAAGGCATCCCTCGCACCTTCTTCTTTTTTGTTTTTGGCTGTGCCGTGTGGCTTGTGGGATCTTAGTTCCCTGACCAGGGATTGAACCCGGGCCCCCAGCAGTGAGAGCGCCGAGTCCTAACCACTGGACCGCCAGGAGATTCCTTCCTCGCACCTTCTTCGACTTTGAGTCCCTAGAGCCTGCCTATGGCCTGACACGAAGAGGGTGTCGAATATTTTGTTGGATCAGAATGTTCACGAGGACTTCATTCTGTCATGTTTATTGTTCTTCCAGAGTTCACTTATTTGTCGTTTGCTATAAAATAGATTTCCAGTGATTATTTCTGTGCTGGCTAATCTCTGGAGAAAAAAGAAAAGAAAACAAAACAAAACGCTTTGAATGGATACTTACCTGGGTTTGGCTGGAATTCTGGGGGTCTGGAATGAGAGCCAGAAATTTCCCATTTCTCCAGGAACCTGACTGAATGAGAGGGGTGGGTAGGAGGTCTCATCTGGAACTCAGCCCTTCCCCGGTTTGAAATCCTGAGCTGTCCAAGAGCCCCCGGAAAACACCCATCTCCCGTTTGTATTCGTGTACCTTTCTTTTCCCAGCCAAATCCCCCCGAGGAACGTTAGAGCGTTATCTTTCTAGGGCAGTTTATCCAGCATCTGACTTAAGCATGCCATTCGGGCAGGCGCATCTCCAGTTCTGGGTATTTGCAGTGCTTACCTGTGTAGCGTGCTTATAGAAGTGCCCCCTGGGTGGTCCCTTTTTTTTGTTTTTATAAAGCATTTTGAAATGTTGGATATTCTTTTTCTTTCCCAGGAATCTTACTTTGTTGATTCTTTTTTCCCATGTGCTCTGAAATGCTGGTTTTAGTGTTTTCTTTGGTATTCAGTTTAATATTATTTTCTCTTTGTGACCATTTCTACCTAGTCTGATGTTACTTTCTCAGCTGTCTCACCCTTGCTGCCATCTCTCTCTCTCTCTTCTCTGCTGTGTGTTTCTTGCTGATGGAACACTCAGATATTCTTTCATGTTCTTCTGACTTGCATCAGGGGACCCCGGAGGTCAACCCATTGAGTCAGATGCCTGATAGACAAGTTTCAGATTTTAGAGTCAGAGAGATCTTTGTTCCAATCCTACCTCTGCCTCTCGGTACCTGTGTGGCCAACCATTCTCAGCCCCAGCCATCTCATCGGTAAAATTGGCATGAGAACCTGTGTCGTACACCGTAGTGGTGAGAATTCGTTGTTGGCTGTTCAGTAACTTACAAAGCCCCACCTAGATGCGCTGTGACCATCCATTCTACAGTTCTGTTATGATCTTGCTTTTATAAAATCATTTTCCTATTATAGACAGTTTACAAAATGGATAGCTCCATATAACTTAGCTAAATTTATTTTATAACTGCAATTATAAATCATAATTTAATTTCTAAAACTTTGCACATAAATAAAGTCACAAGTCAGAGACCGACACTCTTTTCTGAGACTGCACGTCTCAGGGGTGGGTTAAGAATGGATGGACCCATAATGCCCTCTTTGCTGTTGGCTCCATCGTAGATACTCGTGGCCAAAGAGGCGGTAAAGATGTAACCTGTACTCCTGTGCTTTAGCTGCTGTATGTTCCCATGACCACAGGTCGGGCTCTGCAAGCACAGAGTGTTTTTCCTTTCCTTTTCTTAAGCTTGGAATGAAAGAAAAGAGTCTTAATGATGATTTTTAACTTATGTGACATGCCCTTCACTGCTAAGAATCTGTTTGTCTTTCTAACCTGGGCACAAAAGCATCCTCTTCTGCTCTTCTTTCTGGCTATGCCTCGTGAACAAACTGGGATTTTATGTAGCTCAGCAAATGGGCTTTTTTAGGATCAGTGGAATCAGACACACTCACGTCTTTGTCACTTTAGTGCCTGAAGTGCTAAAACTGTACATTATTCACAAACTCCAAGTGAGAGCGAGGAAGAGTGTGTCTTGGCACCAGAGAGGACAGTAAAGCTCTCAGAAGACCCAGAAAGTTATCACTTGGGCATTATTTCAAGTGTATCCTAAGTGGTGGGATTTGCTTCTTTCTGTAAGTAAACCTGTCCATCTGATTTTAACCAGGAAGGAAGGATTTTATGACACGGATACATACAGGTGTTCTCTTCACACAGCCATTTGTGAAGGCTGATGAGCTGTCCTTTCTTGGAATGCTTTCTCCACGACTTCTAGCATTTTTATTTCAAGTTTCATATCACATAGAAATACCCGTGTTAAAATTGAGAATGTGTTTTTTGAGATGGGTGGAATGATACGCCATAGACCCTAGAAACAAGAAAAATGTGTTGAGTCAGACTCCTCTCCCTTTGGGGAGTTTACCCAAGAGAGTCTTACGTGTGCTCTAGGTTGGGGGTGGCAGAAGGTAGGGGAGACGGATTGACCTGGTTTGTCTTCTGATTAGGAGCCAGTTTGTAATTTTGTTATAAAGGGACTGGAGCTGTCCAGTGCCTTGTGTCTGAGTCTTAGAGGCCGTGGTGGCTGCTTGTTGAGAAATGGGCTGTTCCTTTGTTTTGGTCTCTGGGGAGATTTGTGGATGGTCAACTGGTCAGGGCAGTCGGACCTGACTTCGGCCTGCTGGTCCCAGGATTTCTTTCCTGTAGAGCTAAGAGCAAACCAGGACCAGCACTTGGCGAGAGGGCAGGGCTGGCCGGGGTACTGGCGTGGCAGTGCTTTTCCAGCAGCTCAAGTCCCAGTTAACAGGAGAGGCGGGCAGAGCATGCGTTGTGCTTCATTGTGCGTGTGTCTGAAGCAGAAACTAGTCTTGAGAGCTTAACCAGAAAACATCTCAAACAGTCCATGAAATGGTAAACAAACCTGCTGTTGAAAGAAAGAATGAGAAGTTGACAGGTGCATTATTGTGATCCTGAGTGGGTTCCTCGGCTAGGCTAGGGTCGAGGAAGAAGGAAAAAGGAGATTAAAAGAATCGGCTGAAATGAATTCAGTTGTGTTAATGTCTTTCTTCCTTTGTCTTCAGTTTACACCTGGTAATGAACCCATGGAGGCTCGGAGATATTGTTCGAGTTTCCTTTTGTTTTATTTGTGTGTGTGTGTATGTGTGTGTGGCAGGTTTGTTCACAATTTCCAAAGGGGTTTTTTCCTCCATCCTGAGGAATATGAATTGAGGAGGGGAGGAGGAAACAAGAAGGGGAGGAATTTTAGTATTTCGAAGACGAGAGGTGACCCCACAATAAGGGAACTGCTCTGAGGCCGATGGGATGGGTGGCCCCAGTCTCATCAAATACGGGTTTTACAGAGCCCCCGCGTGTCCCGCCTGGGGAAATCACACTTTGGAAAATTAGGTGTCCATCAAATCAGGAGGAGGCTGGTACAGTTTCTGTCCCGTTTCCCCCCTGCTTTTTGAAAGGCTTAAGAAAAGAGTCCTTTGTTTTCTTTTCAAGGAAAGTTACACTGAAATTCATCTGTGTGGGATTCACAGACTCCCATTTGTGTCATTCATGGGCAGCCGTAGGTTATATAGGACAATGGTGGTGATAACGTTGGTGAATTCCTGACCTCGACATTCAGAGCTGCGTGTTGGGAAAAGGTTCAAGACCTTTTATTCTTTTCACTTGCTCGCTCTTTTTTAAAAAAAATTCTTATTTAAGGAAGAAACTGAGATTTTCCCACCTCCCGTCTGCATTAGATTTCCCCACCACATGACATTGGGCGTCACAGGCTGAAGATTTGTGCCTGTCACTTCCAGCATTTTCCTCCGAATTGCAAACTTTCAAATACCTTTTCAGGGAAACTTGTTTGGAATTTCATTTTAATGGGATTTATGAATAAATCTCCATCTTAATGCTGACTAAGCTGTAAACATCCATTCCTGGAGAACACTATTGGATTTTTATATTTTAAAATTTAAATCACTTGACAGGGAAGGCATAAAACACTTTATATTTGTGAGTGCCATGTGCTTGAGCATTTCCGTTAAAGGCTTTTTTCCCCCCGGTTGGCTTGAATAATTCTGGGCTGCAGAAGAGGAGATATTGCATCTTCTACTTGCCTTTCTCATGTGGATGCCTGTGTACATTGTGCGGGTTTGTTTATCTCACCTACAAGGATGGGGATTCTGTGGCAGCCTGTTGCCACGCTGCAATTTCCTTTAAAAAAAAGTTTACTTTCTTCCTTCACTTGGAAACCTTTAACCTCAGAATTTTATTTTTAAATGCTGTGAACCCTCAAAGTCAGATTAAAAGAAGTGACGCTTCCTCCCTACCTGCCTTTCCCCAGAGATGCGTTGTAGAATGTAAACGAAGATGAAAGCTGGGATCATAGTCAACCCCTTTAAAAAAATACTCAAAACTAGGGCTTCCCTGGTGGCGCAGTGGTTGAGAGTCCGCCTGCCGATGCAGGGGACACGGGTTCGTGCCCCGGTCCGGGAAGATCCCACAGGCCGCGGAGCGGCTGGGCCCGTGAGCCATGGCCGCTGAGCCTGCATGTCCGGAGCCTGTGCTCCGCAACAGGAGAGGCCACAACAGTGAGAGGCCCGCGTACCACAGGAAAAAAAAAACAAAAACAAAAAACTCAAAACTAATGTTGGGGGTTTTCAGGTGTCAGACCTCCACTGTGTTCTTTGTGTCTGGTGTCATCTTCCCCCATCTGTCCACAGACTCATCCTACTCCGAGCCTCCAGATGTGCAGCAGCAGTTGAACCACTATCAATCCGCTGCTCTGGCGAGAAACAACAGCCGTGTCAGCCCCGTGCCTCTTTCTGGAGCCGCTGGGGGCACTGAGCAGAAGACGGAAGCTGTTCTTCACTGCGAATTCTGTGAATTCTCCTCTGGCTACATCCAGAGCATCAGGCGCCATTACAGGGACAAGCACGGTGGGAAGAAGCTCTTCAAGTGCAAAGACTGCTCCTTTTACACAGGCTTTAAGTAAGTGGCATGAAAAACAGCCTTGAAAAACAAGGTGGCAGCACCCGCTTCACCCCTCACCCTGCTCTTCCCTTTCACTCTCCTATCTGGAGCTCATGGGAGGCCCTGCCTGTTGGATGAAGAAGGGGTTGTTGGGTCCAGTCTTCACAAGAGGAGGCTAGTTCCAGAAGACTGTTTTGGGGGTTTGGGGAAGAGATGAAGAGCTATATCAGAACAAATGAGTTTAAAAATCAGAGAAAATGGGTGCCCAAGGAGTGTGAGATCATGGCAAAGGATTTCCCTGACCCAGTATGTGAAACAGTGAGTGTTTTCCCTTTGGAAAACCACACCCTCACCCTCACCTTTTATTTTATTTGCCTTTGGGAGAAAAAAATATCTTCTTGGAAGCAAAGTCAAAGTCAAGAGAGAACACCGGCAGTCGTGACGCCCCTGCTACCCTTGTATAGATTTCTTACTTCTTAAGATCATGTTATTGAAAGACACCCAGAGAACCAAGACTCCACAGTGGGAAGACTAAACTTGAACAATCACAGAGAGATTGTTCCCATCTAGAAAAATATAATCCGGAGTCACCTTTGCTCCTGTGTATGAGAAAGATTGGCATGCTTCCTATCATTTAATCTAAACTCCTGTGATTTCATCTCATCCTGGGAGATACTGTTTAGGTTCATGGTTACGAGTGTAGAATATGGAGCCTGACTACCTGGGTTTGAACTCCAGCTTTGCCACTTACTGGCTGTATGACTTTGGACAAGTTACTAAGCCTCTCTGTGTCTCTGGTTCCTTATCTGTTAAAAAAAAAAAAAAAAAAAAAAGGACAATAATAGTACCTACCTTGGAGGGTGCTTGTGAGGAGTAAATGAAGCCGTAAAGTGCTTAGCGTAGTGCTTGGAGCAAAGGAAACACTAATAAGTGTTATTGTATCATAGATAGAAAGCTTTTATAATAATATGAAATGCTATAGTACAGATATAAAGCTATTATCTGCTCCTGCTGCCGTCGGGGCCTGGGCTTTAGGTCACTCCAGTATTTCAATACACACTCCACACAGAGAGGCTGGTGAGTAGACTTCATGCCCCCCCAAAAAACAGGAACTGATAGAAAAACAAGTCTCTTTTCCACCAACATCTTAGTTGCTTGGATTTAATGGAAAATGTGTTACATCTCTGACTATTAATGTGGTTCAGTTGTGTTTTAGATAAATATGTATGTGACCTTAGAAGTGAGAGAAGGCAAAAAGGACCCAGATAACAAGGGCCCACTGACAGGTGTACATGTTTCCCCAGAGAGAGGCACTCGGGTTAATAAGAAGGGGACCTTGCCCGTTAAACTCTTGGTTTCATCCATTTTTATGAGACATTTAAGGCTTTGTAAATTTTGAAGTTTTGAAAAGGATGGAGTGGGGAGGCAGTGGTACCCTCCGCCTCCGAGCTGGTACAGCAGCTCTGAGTTGCCTTTACGTGGTCATCAACCATCCTGACTTCCTAACCAGCCTGCCCTCCCCTGTTGCCTGGGAAGAGTCACCGAGGCAGCTGATAAATCTTCCAGCTTCAAAACAGTCCCTCTCCTTCTGAGCTTGATGAGAAATATATTCTCGTAGGGATTTTGTTTTAAGTTTAACAGGCAACTTCTAATTCTCAAGAATAAACTCAGGAGTCTGTTTCTTTCTTTTCAAACTCAGCCCTGCCTGAGCCCAGCCAGGTGGCAAAATTTCCAAAAAGAAGTTACCACTGCATGACAGTGCTTAGTTACTGCACGAGGGACCAGGGCACTCGTGGTCAGCAAACATGATGAACCACTGTGGTTTGGCCCCCGGGTGGAGTGTCTCTGTAGTAGGGTTGCTGGCAGGGGGTGTGAGTGAGATGCTCCTTGGTTACACTCATCGCCTCTCTCCCCACCTCCCTCCAGATCTGCTTTTACTATGCACGTGGAAGCCGGGCATTCGGCGGTCCCCGAGGAGGGCCCCAAAGATCTTCGCTGTCCTCTCTGCCTCTATCACACCAAATACAAACGCAACATGATTGACCACATCGTGCTGCACCGAGGTAACCTTCCAAGCTCGGTTTTCTTGTGCGGGGCGGGGGAAGGCGGCTCGGGTGGCGTTAGAGGGAAGCCGTCTCAAGGTGGAAGCGGCACCTTTGCCTGGTCCCTTGCTCCCCACCGTATCTCCCCTCAAGAAATCACAGCGCTCACCCTAGTGACAGCCAACAGGGTAAAAACATCTTCCAGCTGAGAGGATTTCCTTCACGTGGAGAGAGGCAAGGGTGATGGATTCTGCAGTGAACAGTTCTGCGGGGCTTCCCCCTGAGAGGGAGTTTTATATCCTGAGTCCTCCGCTCTCACGGCCTTGCTAAGGAAGGAGTGAATGAGAAGCAGAGTGGGTGGGTGAGGGCAAGGAGCTCTGTGGCTGTAAGCAGTTCTTTGGACGAACACCAAAATGATGATTTCCGAAGCAGAACGCGGAATTTCCCTTGAACTGGATGGAGAGAGAAAATTCTTAAAACTGAAAGTGGCCTGATATATGTTAGAAACCCCATAGGCTTTGCGTTTAAATTCTAGATTTAAAGCCTCCTGTGTTTAACCTCCCTCTCCTCCGTAAAAAGAGGTGACGAGTTATGCCTCTGAGGTGACGTATTGAGTGTCTAGTGTGTTCCATGTGGGTGCATCCTGGGTGTTCCGTAACCGTCGGCTCCTCTGCTAAGCTGGGGTACGTCTTTTAGGTCCTCTTTGTTTTTTCTTTGACTGGAGTTTACTGCTGGCCAATTCAAACAGTTAAACAACAGGCCTGTCTGCACTGGAAGGAAAAATATGTTTATGTAAAACCTACTTTATCCGGAAGAGATTCAAGCCAGAGGTGGATGGAAAAAGATGGCTAGAGTACCCGTTGCCAGTCTCTCTTGCTATTTCCACCTACTGACCTTTCCATCTCTCCTTCCTTCCTCCCTGCCTCCCTCCCTCTCTCCCTCCCTTCTTTTCTTCCTCTTCCTGCCTCTCTTCCTTCCTTTACCTCTAACCTGGGAAAGCTTTTAGGTATTTGCCGAAGATACCGAAAAAAGACTCGAAGGCAACAAGTGTCTTCTGCTGCCCTGCTGGGATGTTGCTCTGAAATGCTGGGCATCGCAGGGGGCGGGGGGAGGGGGCATTTTCAAAGTTTCCAGCATTTCCCCAGAGCCGCTGCCTTTGGCCGGCACGTTTTGTGACATGTCACCCACATCTGCTGCAAACTCCATGGAAGCCTCAACCTTCAGCACCCTCAGGTCCCCCTCCTCCCCGGGCAAGCTTATGAGATGTGACATGCCTGCTGGCGAGGACGTCCGCCTGCAAGCTAGGGAAAGCCACGCAGGAGCGTTTAGGCAGGAATTCCTGGCCCGACTGCCCCCTCCTGGTGTGCCTCCTCAGCCACCTGGCTTCCGGTCCCCCGGCCCATGTGTGTGTCGCTGGCTCTGTGCCCGCACTGCTTGGGGCGAGGCCAGGCGTCGTGCTGCTGTAGAACAGACAGCATCGGTGAGACCCCACTTTGGCGGTGGATTCTCTCTCTTTTCCATGTTGCTGCCTGGTGGGATCAGAGCCTTGATGCCTAATGCGCTTGATGACTTTCCTTCCCTGAGCTGAGAATTCAAGAAACGGAGGCAGAGAGAGAGAAGCGCATAATGCCTGGAGCATGCCACACCTGACATGGCGCTTCTCACACACGTTTACTTCATCGTCCAGCCACAGTGGGAGGGACAGTACTGTGACCCGTAGTCCTGTTATATGTACGTGAAGCTGGAAAAAACTTTTTCTTTGATTTAGTGTAGTTATTTACGATCGTTTCACAAAGGATTTAAGGTATCTTAAAAATAGTCGTGCAGAACTGTAGGATTAAAAACAAATGAGAAGGGCTTCCCTGGTGGTGCAGTGGTTGAGAGTCCGCCTGCCGATGCGGGGGACACGGGTTCGTGCCCTGGTCTGGGAAGATCCCACATGCCGCGGAGCGGCTGGGCCCGTGGTCCATGGCCGCTGAGCCTGCGCGTCTGCAGCCTGTGCTCCTCAACGGGAGAGGCCACAACAGTGAGAGGCCCGCGTACCGCAAAAACAAACAAACAAAAAAAGAAACAAATGAGAAGATTGGGGCAAATGCAGGATAAGGAGAAGGCAGTTGAAAGTCACGTCAAGTATGAAAAAGCTCACCTAGAGTCTGGGTACTCGGTGTCCGCCATGAGGCGCTGTGCGTTTGTTAGCAGTGGGCTGCAGTCGTGGCCCTGGGACTGCGGCCCACAGTAGGAGAGACAAAAACGGAATCAACTGGATTTAGAGTGTTTGTTAGACTCTTGAAATTTTGTTCAGGAATCTGAGATGCTGGAACCTGAAAGGAGTTTCTCTGCTGGGTTCTCCTGAGGGGACCGTGTAGGGTGTAGTGCATACTGTCCCCACCCTGAATCCCGTGCTGAGTCCCTTGGGCCCACGAGGGCTGAAGTAGTTTAACCAAAGTCATCCAGCCGGTGAGCAGGGAAGCTGTGTGTCAATGCAGTCCTCTGACCCCATGACCCATCCATCATATTGCCTGTCACTGGTTACTTACAGTCTCTTCTCTTTATTTATAGAGATGATTTATTTTAAAAGAGGCATCAGAGTATATAGATATTGTCCTCATTGGGGTCAGAAAGTACCCAACCTGGAATGAACATGAGCATTTGAGGGTTGGTGGTAATAATGACAACATCCATGGCAACAGCAATGGTTACTATTACTGAGAGCTTATTAGGTACCAGGTGCTGTGCTAAGTGCTTTCCAGTGAGTCATTTTATGGAATTTTCACAAAACCCTAAGTGGTAGCTATTACTGTTATCCCTGACAATAACAGAAAAAACAGGTTCAGAAAGACTGAGCATCTTACCTAAGGTCAGATGACTAATAAGCAACCCAGCTGGGATCTGAACCCAGGCTCGTCTGACCCCCAGCCCATGCCTTTACCCACCAGGCGTCACTGTCTCATCCTTGGGGAGGTGGTTGGTGTCAGTCTGTTGAGCGTTCTAGTGGCTGTGGCATTTGGGTCTGAGGATGGCGTGGTCTGGAGGCTGCAGGTCAGAGACGAGGACCACTGAGCTGCAGGGGGCAGGGTGCTTCGGGACAGCGTATCTGCCATCTGCATCCTGGCCTGGCTTTGGTGGCCATCCCAACTCAAAATGGCAGCTCAGTGGGAAGCTGGTCTCGACAAGTCAAGAGACAGGGCTGGGTGTCTGCCTGGCAATTTCGAGTTGGGGCTGATCTCAAAGTAACCAGATGTGGCTCTTCCTCCACCTGTGCTTTCCTTACTCTGTGGATGAATAAACATCTTTGGTCTCTAGAGCCTGCAGTACGAGATCTTTCTGAGACCTTAGTTAATTAAAATACGTGGAATGAAAGGCAAGAAAAGCAACTTCTGAACTGGCCCTGAGACTGCGCTGCTGTTTGCAAGACTGGAGTCTCCTCAGCTTTTTGTTCAGACAAATTGCTATATTTACATAGGGAGGAAGGGAAAGAGAATCCGTTTCACTCCTGGGAAATCTGAATGAGAAATAACCATGGAATTACGTTGGCTGTGGCAAAAGAGAGCAAGCATACTGTTTGTCCGTGCATTCAGCAAACATTCATTATTTGCTCGTTTCATGCCACGCCGTGCTGCGTTCTTTGGGTTAAGATGGGATGCACGAGACCCAGTCTGCCTCTTCAAGGAGATGAAGCGTGTGCATAAGTCCATATAAGATAATGAGTGATCAGTATCTAGGAGACTCCCAGTGGCAGATATATTTCTGTTTAGGGTAGAAAAAGGTGGTAGAGCGGGTAGCTTTCAAACTGATCCATGATAACATTTCGGCAGGCAGAGAAGACTTAAGGTGGGTGTATTCGTTATCTGGGGGACTTAACAAAAGTGCATCCTCTTTCTGTTTTGGAGCCCGGAAGTCTGAAATCCAGGCGTTCATAGGGCTGGGCCCCTCCTCGAGTCACTAGGAGAGAATCCTTGCTTGTCTCTTCCCGGCTTCTGCTGGCTCCCGACTTCCCTGGGCTTCCCTTGCCTTGTGGCTGCATCATCACTCCAGTCTCTGCCTCATCTGCACATGGCCTTCTGTGTGTGTGTGTGTGTGTGTGTGTGTGTGTGTGTGTGTGTGCGTGTGTGTGTGCGTGCGTGCACGTGTGTGTGTCGGTGTGCCCTTTCCTCTTCTTATAAGAGCACTGGATTTAGGACCCACTCTAACCCAATATGATCTCATCTGGACCTTGTCTTGACTAACATGCAAAGACCTCATGTCCCAATAAGGTCACATTCTGAGGGGCCAGGTGGACATAAATTTCTGGGAGCACCGTTTGACTCACTACAGAGTGGAAGGAGAATTTTAACAAACCAGTCAGGTGAGTGGAAGCAAGACGTGTTTACAGAGTGGTATCAGACTGTTCTGAAGAGAATAGGAGACAAGCCTAGGAAAGTATATTCCGGCCAAATTAAGGAGGGCTTGGGTACCAGCACAGGGGTAGAACGTTACTCTGTAGGTAGTTGGGAAGCTGCGGTACTGATGAGACACCTGTGAATTCTAATTTAGCAAAGATTGAAGCCAAGGATTATAGACCCATCTCTTGGAGGAGCTGTGAACTTAGGTCAGATCAGCATTTGGTGAGGTTGACCATGATCGGACCAATTTAACTGGAGAAAAATTAAGCCCTGAGACTTCTGTTTCAAGGAGAAGGTTGGTGGTAGGAGGTTTGGTGGGTTTTCATTCATGCCACAAACACACACTGAACACCCGTCCTGTGCTAGTGTTGCTTTAAGCTCTAGGGATACAGCCGGGAAGAGTCAGGCCAGGTCTGGGCACTGAAGGCGCTTGAGCTTTAGTGGCAAGAGAGACAGTGAACAAAGGAGTAAACAGTTTCGGGAGTATGTTTCCACTGAGCTCTTTTTTTAAAAAATAAATTTATTTATTTTTGGCTGCATTGGGTCTTCGTTGCTGTGCACGGGCTTCTCTAGTTGCAGTGAGCCGGGGCTACTCTTCATTGTGGTGCACGGGCTTCTCATTGCGGTGGCTTCTCTTGCTGCGGAGCACGGGCCCTAGATGCGCGGGCTTCAGTAGTTGTGGCTCGCGGGCTCTAGAGCGCAGGCTCAGTAGGTGTGGCACACGGGCTTAGCTGCTCCGTGGCACGTGGGATCTTCCCAGAGCAGGGCTCAGACCTTGTGTCCCCTGCACTGGCAGGCAGATTCTTAACCACTGCCCCACCAGGGTAGTCCCTCCACTGAGCTCTCGTCACCATTGGAAGCACAATGCCTCATGCATCGCTTTGCCTAGACGTCCCTTGTATATGTACAGCAAACCTGGGTATAAAAAGCTGGGCACAGATTGAATTATAGGCATGAAACAGTTCTGCCAAATATTTACATTATAATTATGAAGCTGTGTAATCACCGAGACTGGTCTCCAGTTGGCTGGTTAACCTCTCCGTTTCCCAGCCTATAACCTCAATACGTACACAGATGCTGAGTACAACTGAACCCTGCAGGTGGGTGTCTTTTTGGAACTGAACTAATCTCCCCTAATTGATCTGATCAGTATCATTTTTCTTGAGAAAAAAAAAAATCTACGGTGAGATTGATAGTCTTTCGTTTTATTCAGTGAGATTACACGTTCCCTTCCTCCCCATCACGTGCTTTGGCCTGTTAGAATTAGAGGTGCAGTTCCCAGCTCTGTCTGGCTTGAGGGTGGTAGCCTGGCTGATGGCAAAACTTCTTACGGGACCTGTTGTGCTTATGTTTCTGCGTGTCTGTTTATGGTTATATTTGGGGATGGTGGCTTTCTAGTTCTCAGCCTTTGTCAGTTGTTTGGCTGAGAGAGGGTAACAGGTGCGTCTTTGGTTTGGCCCAGAGAGGGTCTCGGCCCTCTACCATGGTAACCTGCATTCAGAGTTTGTTGGAGTGAGCGACTTCCAGATCTCCCCCAGCTTCCTGTAGGCCTGGCACGTTGTGGGGAGGAAACCCATGTGTGTTGTGGGCTCCCTTTCGGGAAGGATTTTTCCTTGGTGATTCTGGGCTCCACAGTGATGTGGGTTTTCACTGTTTTGAGCAGAAGTGACCCCCTCACCCCCGCCTCGGTAGTGGCGATCTTGCAGATTTTTCCACCCGGCACACGCTTCCGGGCTCTTGGTGAACTTTAGCACCCACGTGCTACAGTGTGGCGTTGCTCCGGGCTGGAGCCTCTTGGCTTTTCTGTCCAGCTGCGATGCTAAGCCACCTTTTGAGTGTGAGGAGATGAGAGACACGATCTATCTTGTAGTCAGACTGGTGAAGTCATAATATTTTTGCAACCAGAGCTGGAAGCTGAGTCACAATGAGTGTGATTCAGGCCTTGATTTCTTACCCAAGGTAATTTCGAGAGGTGTGAAGTCAGGAAAAGACCCACAGTTGTCGCTGCCCCCGTAGAAAAAGCCCCAAGCGCTGAGCTTATGTAGCCAAGACAGGGCTCAGGCCCCACCTGGAAACATTCCAGCCTCCCACTTTAGGACCTTCACTGGCCTCCACCGTGAATAACCTTATTGAGAAAACGCTATCGGCCCTTCACCTGCTTTTTAGAGTCCGTCTTGTTTTATATCTTGGTCATGTTAACCATGTTTGTAGAAAGGAAAAAAAAGATAACTTTTTTCTAAAATTAACATCCATATAACTAAGAGACTTGGGACATACTGTAGTTAACGTCTTAGTTTGGAAATGGGAAGTCTTACCTTTCAGGATACGTTAGCAGGGAAATGACCTTCTATGAAATCCAGAAGATATTTGAAAGAAATACAGATAGAAATGGTTGCCTTAGACACCGATAGCTTTTGTGATTTTGAACTATTAGGACTAAAAGGCTTAGCAGTGCATGGCGAACAGACTGGATGTGCCCAGAGAGCTCTTCTCAGGAGGAACAGAGGAGGGTGCGGGTAAAGGTCAGCGGACCCAGGCTCCCAGGTCACAACTTTGTGCTGAACTAGAGGAGCGACTTCGAGGAAGTAGCTTAACTGGTCCGTTCTCGGCTTTCACTGGAGATAATCAAACTGACTTTGCAGGGCGTTGTGAGAATAAAAAGTAGCTGAGAGGATCGAACACCTAACCATGCTTGAAACATAGTGAGCCCTTAATAAACGGGAGCAGCCGTTCCCATTCACTGTTATGGTTTCACGTCCAAGGTATTATTCTGGGTGCTCCTGACTCTGTGCAAAATGCATTTAGACACACAGTGTGAAATAGGAAACTGCAAAGAAGACTAACCAAAGTGGTAGAGGAGTTGAAAAGGAGACCTATTAAAAAAAGCACAAGCTTGAAAGAAACGATTATTTATGGGGGAGAAGGGAAGACTGGAGGGCGACCGAATGTCTTCAAGGTGTTGAGGCGTCGTTATGTGGAAAATTATAGCCAGCTGTTCTCCATCTCCACGGAGGTCGACAGAACCGGGGCCGACGGGACAGGCCAGAGCCGAAGAAGGAAAGGGGAAGCAGTAGAAATGACAAAATATAAATCAGGAGCAAACACAGAGAGCATGGGGTGGGGGGAGGGTGCGAGTCCCAACACTTCCCATGAACTCCTGAGCTGCAGGGTGGAACCGGTCCCCTCGCTTCAGCCTGCCCCCCGTCTCTTGCCGTGGGCGCCAGCTTGCTCGTAGCTCATGGCCACGCCTGTCTAACCCAGGGCAGCTGGACTGAATAGTTGGCACTTGACCTGGAGCGTTGTCTCAGTCGGGGTCCATCTTGCTTCTTCAGGGTGCAGCTGTCTGGAGGCATTTTCTGTCGGCGTGACTGGGGGGGAGGAGGTGCTGCTGGCCTTGGTGGGCGGGGGCCTGGGGTGCCGATGATACACATGCCGCACTGCACGGGAAAGCCTCCCACAGCAAAGCATTATCTGGCATCAGAACATCAGTAGTGCTGCTGTTGAGCAAACCTGGATTAGAGGAGTAGAACATCACAGGCTGGGCTTTCTTAAGGCTCATTAGTTTACGCCAAAGCATTTTTTCCCTCCATTTACACCAAACCGTGGAACTGAATGGTTAGAAGACTGTTACAGCATTTACTATTCTAAGAAAATGTGTGGATTCCATTATAATCATGTGTTTCTTAGCTGTCTGCTCTACTGTGGTTTAAAAATATTTATATTTCTAAATAAGCGACTGACTCTTTGTACAGGGAAAATAACATATGCATTAGAGCTCCAGGGAGTGTGGTGCAGACACCACCTTCCACGCTTCCTCTGCCCAGATTCTTGCTGGCCAATTAATCGCTGCATTCAAGGGCTCCCACGGCAGGGACTGCCCTGCACTGAGAATGTGCTGGTTGAGAGAAAGACAGGGCTTCAGGTGGGAAAATTGGCCCCCAGGGGCCAAACACAGGCCAGCAACAAAGGGAGGCCTCCCAGAGTGAGCGGCTTCACACAACATCTTGATGCTCTGGAAATGTTGCCACTCGGTGACTCTGAGGGTACAGCACACTTTCCTGACTTACTAATACATTGCTCTTTCTAAATAATATATGTTGTGTGTGTCCATCTGTAAACTTTCAGAGTCTTCTGAAATTCAGACACAGCATGAAAGCACACGCTATATTTGATCCTTGCATAAATAGCACAGATTTTAATTTTATCCCAGTTACGGATATCTGGCGCGTGTGCCGAAACTCTGGGCAGACTGGTGTGAAATTTAACTTGAGCAGCTAAACACAAGGGTGAGAGAGCACAAAATAAACAAGCACACACACTTCCAGCCCTACAGCATTTGGTATGTGAATGGGAAAAGCACCCAAATCCTCTCTCTCTTTTATTTTCTCCCTTGTGACAGTCAGATTACAGATTGTCTGTAAAGGCACAAATCCTCCACATCTCCCACGCCACCCCTTTCTCCCCCGGAAGGCTGCCTGCAACCGTTTCATCTGCCTGAGTTCTTCCGAGGTGCAGTTGGAGTTTCAGTGAATGAAAGTGTCCAGGATGCTTTGTTTTCAGATTCGAACTTAGATTAGAGATTCCCTTGGTTTCCAGAAAAGGAAAACAGTCTCCTTGAGAACATCTTGGAAGGGGAAACAGGAATGGAATTGGAAACGATGGGAAATAACAGACTTGCGGTTTGGTAGATGGGCATGGGGATCTCGGTTTGGGCAATTGCAGAGTTTGTGACCCCTAGAGAGTTACTTAAAAGCTCAGTTCCTTGCTTTACTAATTTGTAAAAATGGGAATAACTCCAGCCTAATAGAGCAGCTAGGGAGGTACACAGTGGTGGCACATAGGTGCTCCGAAAATGTCATTTTCCTTCCCCCTTAAAGACACCTGTGACATCCGTAAGTCCAGCCTAAATGCCACGTGCTGAGGAAGTAGGATGCGCTGTTGCTGCTGATAATCACTCATGTTGGTACAAATTCTGTTCTTCTCTCCTCCTTTAATCATCTCCATTCAGGAATTCGCCAACACCTTTCAGCCTGCCCACCCCTGTTTATAGGCCATTCTGGGTATTAAGTACACAGAGAGCTTTTGACCTTAGAAACACCTGTGTGTCCCAGCGGACTGTGTTGATTTGGGGGGTTGGAGGAGGGACGGTGGGCATGTGCATGCAGTTCACGGACCTGGAGCCATGAGAAGTAGCAACAGTGGATGGGTGAGTCTCTCCTTGTACTCCCGAGAGAGGACATCTGCCTTCCATCAGTAAAAATTCCCATCTTTATATTCAATTTGTTTCCACAGAAGAGCGCGTTGTCCCCATTGAAGTATGCCGATCCAAACTGTCAAAATACTTGCAGGGAGTAGTTTTCCGCTGTGATAAGTGTACCTTCACCTGCTCCAGTGACGAGAGCCTCCAGCAACACATAGAAAAGCACAATGAACTGAAACCTTACAAATGCCAGCTCTGCTACTATGAGACCAAGCACACGGAGGAACTGGACAGCCACCTTCGGGATGAGCATAAGGTACGGGCCTGGCCTCCCTCCTCCCACCCCCGCCCCCAGCACACCTGGGGGAGGGGCTGGGCCAAATTTAGCCACACCCATTGTGTGCAAGACAGAGACACGCGCCAAAGTAATGTTTAAAATGAGGTTCAGTTTATTCTTTTATAAAAGAACTGTAAGGTCGTTTTAGAAAAGTGGAACACGTAGGTGGGGGAGAGAGAACCACCTGTAATGCTACCCCCACATCCAACTGCTTAACATTTTTGGTCTCTTCTATGCCCACTTTCCTTTGTTTTATTTAATTATGATTCTACCTTACATGAAAGAGCATATCTTTCCTTTCTTGTTCTTAACTTAACCCTAACTGGAGTATTTTTCCATGTTATTTTTTATTTTTTTGCGGTACGCGGGCCTCTCACTGCTGTGGCCTCTCCCGTTGCGGAGCACAGGCTCCGGACGCGCAGGCTCAGCGGCCATGGCTCACGGGCCCAGCCGCTCCGCGGCATGTGGGATCCTCCCGGACCGGGGCATGAACCCGCGTCCCCTGCATCTGCAGGTGGACTCTCAACCACTGCGCCACCAGGGAAGCCCTTCATATTATTTTAAATGTACTATCACGAGAGTTGATGAACTTTTTCCATAAAGGGCTAGATCGTAATAGTTCAGGCTTTGCAGGCTAGATGGTCTCAGTGGCAGATACTCAGCTCTGCCCTTGTAGCAAGAAAGCAGCCCTAGACAAGACAAAAATGAATGGTCATGGCTGTGTTCCAATAAAACTTTATTTACAAAATTAGGCGACAGGCTGTGGACCCTTAGTTGCTGGCCCCTGTTCTATCTGGTGGCTCTGCCGGTGTGTCCCTCAGTCATGTAGGTTGTTTCTGATATATTGCTGACTACAAAAATTTTCCAAGGCTTTGCTATTCATGTCTGAACATTGTAAGGACTGTGCAGTATGTGTTTTATTTGTGGAGGGAACAGATTCGTACAGGACATAAAATAAGGGGTTTATGAAAAAGAATTCTCTTCCAAAAGTCTGCTGATCAGAGGGTAAAGTCATCCCAGATGGCTTCCTCACTTCTCTGAGGACTTGTGTGGCGCATCAGGAGTTGAGACAGTTGTTTCTGGTTTTGTATATTGTCCAGAGTGTGGGGAGTGTGGGGGGGGGGCA